>NW_025335889.1:7276564-7358863 GCF_004798865.1 Varanus komodoensis
GCCAACATTCCGTTTCTGGGCAAGGTGTTGGAGCGGGTGGTGGCGGGACAACTCCAAGCTCTCTTGGATGAAACTGATTATCTGGACCCATTTCAGTCCGGCTTCAGACCCGGGTACGGTACTGAATCTGCCTTGGTCGCCCTGTACGATGACCTGTGCAGGAAGAAGGACAGGGGGAGTGTGTCCCTGTTGGTGGTTCTGGACCTCTCAGCGGCGTTCGATACCATCGACCATGGTATCCTTCTGGATAGGCTAGTGGGATTGGGGATCGGATGCACTGCCTTACAGTGGTTCCGCTCCTGTGTCAATGGCCGATTCCAGAAGGTGATGCTGGGGGACTATGGCTCTGCGCCATGACAGTTATGCCATGGAGTACCGCAGGGATCCATTTTGTCCCCTCTGCTATTTAACATCTACATGAAACCCCTGGGAGAGGTCATTAGGAGGTGTGGGCTGCGGAATCATCAGTACCCTGATAATACCCAGCTCTACCTCTTGTTTTCTACCAATCCAGGTGAGTGGCTGTACTGAACAGTGGTGCCTGGCCGAAGTAATGGGCTGGATGAGGGCCAATAAACTGAAGCTCAATCCAAACAAGACGGAGGTCCTGTTGGTAGGTGGATCGGGCTTCGGGGAAGGGGACCTTGACCTTGTCCTGAATGGGGTTGCACTCCCTCTTAGGGAAAAGGTCCGCAGCTTGGGAGTGCTCCTTGACCCAGAGCTTTCACTTGAAGCTCAGGTGACAGCGGTGGCGAGGAGCACTTTCTTTCAGCTTCGGCTGATCCATCAGGTGCGCCCCTACCTGGAGAACGACTGCCTGGCGACAGTGACACATGCATCGGTAACTTCCCGATTAGACTTCTGCAACGCGCTCTACGTGGGGCTGCCCTTGAAGATGGTCCGGATACTTCAATTGGTGCAAAATAGAGCTGCCAGGCTACTGACAGGGACTGGGCATTATATTCACATGACTCCAGTCCTCCGTCAACTCCACTGGCTCCCCATTGAAGTCTGGGCCCAATTCAAGGTGTTGGTTATCACCTATAAAGCCCTTAATGGCTTGGGTCCTGGTTACCTAAAGGAGTGCTTACGTCCATATGTGCCCTCCTGCTCCTTGAGATCAGCGGGAGAGGTCCTTCTCCAGGAACCCTCTGTGAAGGATATTAGAAGGGTAAGTACCCGGAGGAGGGCTTTCTCTGCGGTGGCGCCCAATCTATGGAATGCACTCCCCAGAGAGGTCCGCCTGGTGCTGTCATTATATGTTTTTCAGCGCCAGGCCAAGACCTTTTTATTTAAACGGCATTTTAATTGTTAGCTTATTTATTGATTTTATATCTTTGGCCAGGGCATTTCCAATTATATTGTTTTTATATGATTATATGTATTTATTGTTGTAAGCCGCCCCGAGGCTTCAGTGAATGGGGCGGCATAGAAGTTTACTAAATAAATAAATAAAGTTGAAATTTGTGGCTCTGGGGCATTTCTAGCAGCTCAATCATTGAATAGAAAGTCCCAAGGCTAATCAAAGGCAGCTATGTTGACTCACCTGTCACTAGGCAAAATAAGCCGTTTCTATTTTATTAGTGTCATCTTACTCTTTAATTGCATTTTGATAGCTTCCCGTGTAACCAATACACTCTTCCCTCTGGTTGGACTGTCAGTGACCTTGAAGTAAAGCCGACTTAGCTGGTCATTCCAAACATCAGTTTCTTCTATTAAGGTGGGGGGTTTTTTGATTTGTCAAAATCCCCCTGGCCCAAAAACATCGTGTAGATGAAATCCTGTAACTATCCAGGGAATCTCTACTCCTTGAGTGTTCCCACCTTGAAAGTCAGCTAGGTGGTCACATTTTCCTCCTTTAACCTTTCCCTGAGGTCACCCTTATGGCTTTGAAGAAATAACCAACATGCCAGCTATGAGCAGGGGAGAGCCAAGTGTGAATCCTGGGCTCAGAGGTTTGGGCTGGTACGCCAAATAACCCTGTGTTCCTTTAGGCACCGCCTAGGAGACGTAGGTTCACTCCATCCATGTACTTTGCAAGCATCTTAGATGGAAATTTTAGAGGCGTTCAGTACAAACATGACTCTGCTGTCATCACCATATCTCTATAAATAAGGGGTGAAGACTCTTAGGTGCAGAAGTCTAATGAAGCAAATCTGGGGTCCCAGTCCAGGCTTCTCCGGTTTCCCAGAGAGACACACATCTTTGCCCTTAACTCAAACCAACCAAGGGCTGGCATAGCACAAAGTTGGCCTCTGATCATCCAAACATGGATGGGGGTGGTGCCATGAGGCATGAATCTGTTTTGAAAGGAGCAATGCCTGGACCTAACTAATGTTGTGCCTCTTGATTACAGGGCAAGCAGAGGACAAGTTCTATTTCCAATGGTGAATTCATAATGCAGTTCCAGGTGATGGTGTTAAGGCTTTAAGTTAAATGTTGGATCATTCAAACTTGCCTTTTAGTGATTGTCTCCTAATGACTAATCATGTTGCAGTGCTAAATTCCTGCTTGTGGGAATTTCATTGACTTTTCATGCAGACACATTTCTCCTGCTTGTTTTACTGATGCTCAGGCAAAAAAGTGCCATGTGTGTTAATCTGAAGTTCAGAATCTGAATCCATGAATTGTATGGTTGTCCTTGGTTGTTTGCTGCCTTGATTATGCCTTTTTAAAGGTGTGAACAAACACTATCTACTGAAAAGCACTGATCTCAAAGTACTTTAAATTATTTCCAGATGTTTCTGCTTCCTTAGCTGTAGCTTCAGGGTTTCTTTCAAGTCACGGTTATATTTGCTTGCCTGGGAAGGAATTGCATTAAATTCAGTGGGACTTTATTCTGCATAGACAGGCATGGGCTTATACTGCAATTAACACTGATGGTTTGCTGCGTGGCAGTCTTGAAAGAAGTGAACACATTCCATTCCACAGTTGGGGAACCAAAATCTATGCCACACATTTCCTATAATGCTGTGTTTTATTTTTTGTCTTACTGTTAAACCGTCCTGAGACTATGGTAAGGGATAGTCTAAAAGAGTTTTGAACGAACGAACAACATTTATCTGTTGTACTGAATGAGCCTGCTTCCCCAGTGAACCTCCCTTCTCTTCTCATTGAGACTGTCACTTGCTGCAATTGCTCCTTATCCTTCCTCTCATCACTGGTACCATTCTTGTTCAGCAGGCAGAGATCCAGCAAGCAAGTAGGCAGTGACATCTACTGCTCCTTCTGCTCACCATCACCATTGTCCAGGTCAGAGCAAGAGACATGAGAACAAACAGTTTCCAATGGTGGAGAGCAGGTAGTTCAACTCCAGGAGGCTCTTGTCAGAGGGCCCTGCTCGGCTGTTAGGCGCCCAACCATGCCTAAACCTGATGCCAGCCCTGTGAGACAGGGAGGAAAACTTTAGTTACTTTCTGGTTTGACCAAAAGGAAAACAAAAGGCAAGTGATCACCTGAGTTAAAGAATCTTGTATTGCGGAGTATTTTCAGACATATTTTTTTGCAATGTGGTTCAGAGACCAAGCAGCAGCAGTTCTTTGGAAAGAAGCGGGGATAAGCTGAGCATCTGTGTGTGTCAAACCAATCAAGCACAGTAAGCTGTTTTCCCAGTTGCCAGCCAGATGCCAATCAAGAGCCACACAGTCAACAGCCCTCCCTCCCCTTTGATGCCTAGCAACTAGCATGGTGGATGAAAATGGCACACGGCAAATAATTGGCTATGAAAACGAAAAACAGATAGTTGCCTTTTCATGGCTTAAGTTATATTAAGCCATGGAATTACTGCTGCTACAGCCTGTTTTTATGAACAGTAATTCTGAAAATCTATAGCATATGCAGTAGTTTTCAGTCTTCTCAAAGACCAGTGAGGGCTTCAACCTATTTTCCTTCAGGAACAAATTGCTGTGCACAACAAAAATGAAATGGCACAGGAACTAACATGGTTACAATGGATTAACTCCCATGTTCTTCATTTTAAGATATTTAAGAAACACAGAATTAGAGACTTATTAGAAACCACATATGGATGCTCCAAACCAGTGCCTTCCAGACATACGGTTCTTATCATAACTGCTCATCAATCATGCTGGCTGGGACTGATGGGAGTTGAAGTTCACATCTCAGGGGCAACTGCAGAAGGCTGAACATCACTCAACCATTTCCTTTGATGAAACAATTACAGCAGCCAACAACAATCCAGAAGCTTTTTGTTACCTTAGTATTGCTTCAGTGCCTCCAACTACTTGATTAGTGCTATAATAGCATCCATACTCAGTCTTGGACAATTTAAGACATCATTTTAGATCTGAATACTGCTACTTGTCTAAGTTCCTAATACAACCCCCCTACACATACTCTTGAATGTTTTGGTTGGAAGCCAAGCAGTAGTCGCCCTGTTTGATTATTCTGAAACTTCATGAATTTAATGCCATCTGTATATTTATTTATTTAAAACATTTCTATATCCATTTTTAGCACCAGTATTTCTTTTAAAAAAGATCTTTCAGAATCTCTGCAAGTTTACTCTTTGTAGAGCTTCATGTTGTTATTTTTGTGGTTGAAGACAGTAGGGTAATTTTTCATTTTGAAGTGGTTTTAGCTCCTACTGTATGTAAAAACAATTTTATTTTTCTTGTAGTAGGTTTTTAGGTTGTTGAAGACTTTAATGCTAAATTTTATTGTAATATTCATTATATTTGCATGTTTTACATTTTTATGTAAAATCTTGGAAGCAAATACTAAAAATAATATTAAGTTGATTTTACTGTAACTGCTTCTACTCCACCCCATCTACTGTAGCAGTCATGTCTTTTTCTGCCGACTGCTTCACTATGCAAGTATAGACACAAAAACAGGCCTTTAACTAGCAGCATGCCCCAGCCAGCCTAATCACCCCCATTTTTGGTCTAAACTAGCAACGGATTGTGCTCTTGTATTCTAGTTTGCAAGCACACATACTTACTCCATGTATATATGTCATTTCTCCATAGAGATTGCCTAACATTTAGGAAAGATGTACAAATCAGCCCTGAGTAGAGACCCTGGTAAGAAAATTCTTTCCCTGCAGTTGAAGGAACACTTGCCAAGTTCAAACAGCAGGGCACAAGCAGTTGGAAAATTGTACTAATTAGTTCAAGTCCTTAAAGTATGTTTTGAATGCCACATGAACAGATTAAAGAAAAATCCGCTGCTTCCTTCAAGTTATATAGAGGAAAACGTTTGTGCACAGCTGAGCTATACAATGAATCATTTCAAATGAAATTAGCAAGGCAACTAGCAATCTCAAAATTGACAGTTGCACTAGCATCACAAAGTGACAGGCCATCAGTCTTAAGCCACTGATGTCACAGAGTCCTGCAGCTGGAAATACCAGAAAAGAGCTAAGTTAAATCTTTGCATCTTGGTATGTGCCGATTTCAGTCCACACATTTCTGGGTGGAGCAGAGGCTACCACTGCTGCAGGAATTGGTTTGATTGGGAGGAACAAGCTACAGGGATCAACAAACATAACAGACAGACAAATAACAGGTTGAAACCAAAGAGCCCCACAGACACCCGCCCCCACAAACAGGCCGAGTGTGGTAGATATGGAAGGGCCAAAATTCTTATCTTCATTTTATGCCTGCAAACGTTGAAGTGTGCTTCCTGATATGGATAATGGCATTGCAACCATCTTCATGGTCTTTGTTCTTCCTCCTCATTTATGCATGCTGCCATCCATCCCTTTTGTGGGAAATCACCCATGCAATTTTGTCAACAACATCCTCATGCCATGTTCAGTTTAGCATCCTGGATGCCATGGTAAAGACATGGACGACAAATGGTGTCAAGTAGCAGCCAACAGGAAGGGTGTAATACAGCAATGAAACATGTTTTTCAGCAAGAGATCCCTCACCCCAGCAATTTATTTACAACTGTCAAGCTTGTTTATTTTGAACCGAAGTGCAAATTGGAACTTTATTGGGAGAGTATAAGGAGTGGGAACATAGTTCAGTACCAGAGAAAATGCTTTGCCTACAAAAGATACCAGAGTTTTCCCCTTAACATCTCCAGTTTAAAAACAAAAGATAATGTAGGAGGTGGTATAGATGACAACTTAATGCCTACCAGATATTGTGGACTTCAAATTCCCTTGAGTCCCAGTTAGCATGACCAAAGGTCAGGAGTTCTGGAAGCTGTAGTTCGACCCATCTGGAGAATCCTTTGGATGCCTACCTCTGGAGTACCAAATGGTAAGCTAAACAGACAAGTAGTCCAACATGGTAGGTGGCAGCTTCCTGTGTTCCCAAAGGCATGACAAATACAAGCAAGCGAGAATGCAGAACTTGCCCTGGGAAACAGATTCTAAACAACTGAATATAAGGTTCTTAGTTATTGGTATCACTGCCTTGATTGCTATAATTATGGTCACAAACCAATGGCATTTTAATTACATTACAGGCATGCTTTAAAAATGGCTTCACATAATGGGAGACCTGGTTAATATCCTCTTATGGTCAGGCCTTAACCATCTTTTGATTTACACTGCTTGCTACCTGTATTTAGATATGCCTTCATACAATCAAAAGCTCAGATATACATTGAGTAGATTTGTTCTTCAAACCTCTAATTCACTGTTAAAGGTCTCATTACCAAGAGTTTTCTTTCCAGTGACTATACTGCTCTTTGCTTGTTCACAACAGAGCAGACACTTCAGCATTGTGTAGGCAAAGAAATGTTGAGCAGGCTAATGGTGTTCCTAGTTTGCATAATCCAACAGTCATTAATCATGAGGACATGCCCAGCACAAAAAATATTAGTTAATGACTGCCTCTGCAGAAGATTTCAGGTACCTCTGCTTCAATATTCTTAGGATTACCACCCAGTATTTCAAAATTAGATCACCTACACCTCTCCCAAACCAAATATAGCTCCAGTGTATGCTGCAGGACAGCACAACCAGATGTTGCTGATTTATGAAGCCCCAACTAGAACCTTATCACAGATCTGTAGTGCAATATAGGCTAAAATCCTGAATGAAAATTTAGGATTTCCATTAGAATTTCCTTTTCATCTGCCAGGCTTCTGTGCTATTTCATTTTAATTCCCCCAAGGTGAAAGGTCAGTCATGGAATGATGACAAAAAGTCAGAATACTTGATATGAAGCTAATCAGCCTGAGAGAGGAGACTGGTACGAAGCTTGGTTTGTTAAGGATAATGCTCAAAAGCAATCAGATGAATAGTCATGGCCACTTGGCTTGGAGACAATGGCTATATCCTTTTTTGGAGCCCTACTGAGCTCATGCACTTGGAAGCCAGAAGCACTGAAGAAACAGGTAAAATATGGAGGAAGCTCCCAGTGAGACAAACTGAACACATCTTAAGTAGAGAGCTAATGTATAAAAAGAGCTAACCGCGTAGCACACAGATTAGCCATTGAAACTGATCTTCTCACCACCTAGGTAAAAGTCTGAATCCAGGCAGCTGTTCCCTGGATGAACTTACACACATGCCACTCCCATTCTAATAAGGGGAGAGACTATGTGGTGTAGAAAGTAGATGCAGTATACTGGTTAGAGCATGAGACCGAAACTCAGGAGATCTGGGTTTTATTCCCCACTTGGCCATGAAGCTCACTGAGTGACTTTGGGCCAGTCACTCCTCTTGGTTTAACCTACCTCACAGGGTTATTATGAAGATAAAATGAAGAATTATGTTGCTGCCATGGGTTCCTTGCAGGAAAAAGGTGGAATGTAAAATAAAGGCATAACACTGTCCTACTTTACAAGATCAAAGTAAGGATGATATAAATGCATCTGAATTGTTCTGGGCACAAAGAGAAAAACCCACTAAGCATTGTAATAAAAGCTAGATTTCATACATTAATTCAAAATAATCAGTCTCGTATTCATTGGCCTTTGTAAAATGAAGAAATCGTCTTTGGTTTCAACTCATCCCAATACACAAATTGTCAAAAGTTTGTGTCAAAAGTATTAACAAAAGTATTATGTGATCATATATGCCCCAAGCATTTATTTGGGGACTTTTGTTCAATTTCTAATTATTTTAGTAGCGCAGCTAGATAATTGCAGATCCTGGCTTCAATGAGGTTCTGCAGGTCCTTTCTAGATGGTCATGTGAATGAAGTGTGCAACAAACATTTATCTTCCCTTCCAACACTGCCATTCCATGCTTTGCAACATTCCTAACATGTTAGAACAGCAATACAACTGTTTGCCAATCTTGCTTATAAATACTGGAAGGATGTGTAATTTTGTGGTTTAAGCTCACTTAAACATAGCATTGTCATGATTAAAGCTGAGCGTCTTTCTGCTGCCATCACCTGCTGCTCTTTGCATGGTCATTGTGGGGGCCTGAGGCTGAAGGGGCCTAGACTTGAGCCCTAAGGACCAATCCTAACAACTCTACTGCTTCATGTAACTTAAATATTCAAATTCACATGGCTAGTTCACATACCTTTTATCTTGTATTCCAAGTTCACTGGACAGATATTCTTTTAACATTCTTTCTTAAAACTATAATGAATCCAGTACAGGTAAAATGTGCATTGGAGTCATTCACCAATTAAAGAAAAACTAATAATCAACATGAAAACTTGCAGCTTGAGGTGCAATCGTTTCCATACTGAGCCAGAAAAAAATCCCTATAGCTTCCAGCCTACCCAGCCATACATGCATTCATATGCAGGGCTGCCTGAGGAATCCTGGGATATGTAAGGCTTTTTCTATCTAAACACACACAGCATTGCATCCTTACATTATTATGCAGGCAGTCGTCCAGAATTTATTTACACATGGCAGCTGATATGTAAAAGCTTCCAGGGTTTCACTTTTAAGTAATTAAAAATGGGAGGAATGTAATCCTTCCATTCTTCAGGGGTGGCCTGGGTTCCCACTCCATAAAAGGCTGAGAGTGCTGTTGCATTCAAACTGTGCTGCTATTGAAAGGCAACTTACTGGTTCTTATTGACATTAAACAGCATGTTGATAGACAACCCCTCTCCCCAACTTGTGTTGCTGATCCAAAGGGCACAGCTGTTAGTTCAGAACCATGCACACATGAGCAAGAAAACTTCATCTTGCCTGATCCTCTGTAAAGGGATTGGAATTTTAAAAAAATAAGTTCCATTATTATACCCCTGAAACTTTTATTGCTTATATAATGAGCACTTGTTGAGATAAATTCCAGGCGCCAAGTTTCAAGCTGCTAGCTCAAGAGGTCTACCATTGTGCCAAAATCTCAAACAGATCCAATAACAACTGCCACAGGTATTTTCACATGTGCTGTATGGTCGTGTGAGTCCTTTCATACCCGTCCAATGCTAGTGAACTAATGGCACTCTATTCAGGCTTGTCGAGGCGACGTGCCTTTCATTTATACTGGGTTCGATCTTGAAGTCAGGCCAACGGTTAACCAACAGCGGGAAGGGAGAAGGAAAAGCATTTCATTCTCTAGTAAAGTGATCTCTGGAGCTCACCCCCCATCACGTACGACAAATCGCCTGCTGGGATAACAGTGACACTAACACAGATCCATCACCATGCCGTCGTAATCGCACGAAGTAGTTAAGGAGCGACAGAAAAGTATTTGAAAGCTTCCTAGCTGAGCACGGCTGTGGGAACGCGCTCAGACAACGTTATTCCAGAATGAGGACGCGAAATTCAGATCTTAGTCTACATGCAAAGTTAGATAAATTAGTCTATCGCGCATGCAGTGCACCCCACTAGAGCACACAAGTCACCAAACACCGTCAGGCGTGGATGGGTCAGGACTGTACACAACGCTCTACTCGCACTCACCTCCCTGGCCGACTGGATCTGCTTACGCACCATCTCCTTACACGGATAGATGATCTCGCCAAAGCTGGGCTGGAAGTAAGTCTCCACCCGGGTGAGCCCCCGGAAAGAGCCGCTGACGAAGGCTGGCCAGCCCAGCTCCAGCACTGGTGGCTCCACATCGGACTGCTCCGGGAAGTAAGTGAGCGACGAGCAATCCATAGACGTGTTCAGCGCCTGATCCGCAGCGACGGCGCTGTCGTCCGGCCCGGGCGGCGGCACGGCAGCGCGCAGTACAGTGCGGATCTCGGGCTCGGAGAGGAAGGAGCGCATCTTCTCCCGGCGCAAGAAAGCGTGGAAAGCCGGCCGGCCTGCGGCCACGAGCTCTTCCAGCGCCAGGCGCTGCGCCTCGCTGTAGCCCACGGGTAGGCTAGGAGGACTCCACCCGCGGAAGCCCCTAAAGGGCGCATCGTCCAAACACTGGGACTGATTTGCCATGGGCCTATCCTCGCCCGCCTATAATCACTCTCCCTGGAGAGTAACAAAGCACGAACGCGTAGGAGTGCCCTTTTTATACCGAGTTTGAACGTAAACGCTTGACCGCGTCTCTGCTATAGGTTGCGAGGGCTCTTCCCTCCGACCGCCTTTTAGGGGTGGAAAGAACTCGCTGGTTGGCTGCGTCTGGAGTTGCTTTTCCAATCAAGTGAGGAAGAGGGCAGGATCGCGGCAAATTTTAAAGGAGAAATGTCTGCCTTCTGCACGCTCCTCGCTCTCATCCTAGCTAGGAGCCCTGGGCGCGGTAGGAATGAGGCTTTCTGCTCATGAAACCTCTCCTGCGTTGCGATCAGGTAGTAAGGAGGCAAGATGCAGCGTCAGTTATATCCTACTGGAAATGGCAGTCTTCCTACCGAACACCTTGCTGCCGCCTCCCTTTCCTCTGTCTCTGCAAAGCTAAATACTGGAGCAGAGCCGCGTCGGTCTCCCAGTTAGCGGTGCAGCTAAGTAATTTCAAAGCCGGATCTTGGAGCTTTTAAAAAGGGTTTTATTAAAATAACGTACCACTCACTATTATACTATAACTTATACTATAACGCAAGTCCCTGACGAGTCCTGCTTTCCTACTGGAAGCAGTCCTTTTTCTAGCTTGTGCGGAGTTTTTACCTGCACTCTACTTGGTATTAGTTCAACTGAAGTACGGAAGGCTTATTTCTTGGTGAATTAGCACAGGATCCTTCCTTCCTTTTTCAGGATGGAGATGTGTGTGTAGGAGTTTTAATTTGGAGTTTTTAATTTGCTTTTCTTCTCTTGGCATGTAAGAATGTTAGATTTCAACCCCACGCATACGCAGTGTCCTATCTAGTCTAGGCACTTATTTTGGATTTGATTGGTGAGATCATTCTCCTCAGCTGAAAGCATACTGCATGCAAATATATATTTTTGGGATGGGGCATCAGTGTGTTGCTGCTGATATGGTGCAGTTACCAATCTTCTGATTAGGACAGTCTGTTCTTCAAGTCTCAGGTTTTTATCTGAAATGCATCAGTGAACCTAATAAAGGCAGGCATTCTAGAGAAGAAACTGAGAAATAAAATTAACTTGAATTGCTCATCACGTGTCAAGGTGTTTTGGGCAAGCAGGTTAGTTTTGGTTCTTTATATGTCCCAAGCAGACAATGTAGAGGTAGTTTTGTGTTAGTAGTATCTAATAAAACGCCTGCTTGGCTTCTACTGCTGTCCATGGTAGTTAAAGAGAACTGTGTGGGGAGATACTAACCCCATTCAATCCACAACAGGGAGAGGCACCATTCTTCCTATGAAGGCCTCTTAACCCATAAAAAAGGGAGAGGGCTACAGCCAGTAGTGAGCAGCATCAAAAGTGGGCCAAGCTAGCAGCACTGCATAACCTTCCCATTGCACCGCCCATGCCATCTCTAGCTCTCTCATGCACACAGTAGGAGAGGAAGCAGTTCCCAGAAGGGCAAGGCAAGAATACAAGACAGTCCCCAGCAAGCAAGGTGATGCTGCAAGTTCCATGAAGTTAGGCCAAGACCTGCAGACTTCTCATCCTGGATATAAAAGGCCAAGATATCATTTTCCAGCTTATGCAACATGATTCAGTAGCATCATTAACCATTTCAGGCCCTTCCAAGACCTCTGCATGCCAAATATACAGTTTGACCTGCATAAACTTACTCCCAACTCACCTCTTCTTTAGCTACCACTCAGTTTTAATTGCTGCTAAGTGAAAAAGGCCTTTCACCTGCAGCTTTCTGGAAGCAAAGAATGTCCCCTTTCATAGGCCACAACTGAATTGCCTAATTGTCCCTGGGCACACACCAGCCTTGTGAGGTAGAATTTTGTGTCACACCCACACCAACATTAACCATTCTCTAGCACCACCATGTTAATGCTACTAAATTTCAGCACATCATGGAATCCGAACCGGCATTATTTGCTTACAGAGGACATGTCTTTTCACAGCTTCTTTTAGCTCTTCTGAAAAACTTGTAGCATAGGCAAATAATTAAGCTGATCATATGACTCAGCAGAATGCTGGAGTTTACTGCAAACTTCTGATTTTGAGTCTTTTTTTTAATCAAAGGATTCAGATGAGCAATAAAGACAAGCATTTGCGTTAAAACACTATTGTCCTTCTATCACTTATACTGGATATGAAATCTAAAATCCATTTTAGCAATTTCTTAAGAAAATGATGCATCTGTCTATATGTCAGTAGTATGTTTACTGTCCTGTAGGGAAGCAGATGAAGTTTTGCAAGACAAAACAAAGATGGATATAAAGGAAAATACAATCACTATCCAATTTTTCTATTGAGTTCCAAGAGGCACAATCATAGCTGCAGGGCAGTTTGGAGGAAGCATGCAATAAAACGCTGCCCACAGATGTATGAGCTGGCTACTCATAGGCTGAGTATCTCATGAAATGCATGCCTAGTATTTTGCCATTCATAGATACTAAAGAAAGAGAGCTGTGGTTTGGAAAGGATTTTCTCCTAGGTTTCTGTCAGATAGGATGCCATTAAGGGGGGAAAACATACTTTTGAGTGATGGGAGGAGATTTCTTTCATTTCTCTATAATGGAGTCAATAATTTAAGGTACAGACAGGGTTTCTTATAGGGACAGAGTTGAGGCTTTGCCTTTTTCATAGCCAGGAAGACAGCATACTTTAACTAGGAGAAGATCCAGAACTCTGGGTCCGCCATAATTTCTGAAGTTCTGTTAGCTTATGTCTAGGGGTGTGTGTGTGTGTGTGTGTGTGTTCCCTCAAATAGGAATGCATGAAGGAGAAAAGCTAGTGACTAAAGGACAATTTCTTTGGTTGTTGTAGCTCATAGTTTTTCAGCTGCCCTGTTTCAAAAAGGGAATTCAGAACTGAATTGTCCATCATCTGCCACAAGGAACAAATAGGCGAAGAACCATTCTATCCTCCCCCATTATCATCTTCTATTTCTTCCTGTAATTTTAAATAATAATGATAGTGATACAGCCCTTAAGATCAATGTGATGGACTCTAAATGCACTGTCATTAAATAGGAGTGACACCAATTTAGATGGTAACATTTCCATGACTTGCTTCACAAAAAGCCGTTACATTGGGCAGATGTCTAAGCAGGGAATGTGCAACTGAGTCAGTAAATTATATGCAAAGTATTCATGCCAGTGCATTGCCATCAGGTATTGGGGAGCACTGATGTACATGCAGCAGGAAAATGGTTCAAGAAATGAAGACAGAGGTGCGCAAGCATGGAACTTGAGTGATATGGTTACTTCCAAATTTGAGTGATATGGTACACCAAATTTCAGTGATATGGTACACCAAATTTACCACACTGAAAGAAGTGAATAACAGCAGAGGCACAAGGCCTTCCTGTTGCCCCCCGCCCCCGCCCCCACCCCCCAGGACAGGAGAGGAAAGAATGCAAGCCAGTCCCTACAATGACTTTCTGGGCCTCTTCTTTACATTTACATTAATATCCAATCCTTCCGTGGCATTTAATACAGATTCACATAAGATTCTGTGTGATCTACTGTCCAGGTATTGACCATACCCAGAACATCCTTCAA
This sequence comes from Varanus komodoensis, assembly GCF_004798865.1. Lineage (NCBI taxonomy): Eukaryota > Metazoa > Chordata > Lepidosauria > Squamata > Varanidae > Varanus > Varanus komodoensis. Next base: position 7,290,427 of record NW_025335889.1, read on the forward strand.
TACCAGAAGCTGTTCATATACAAGCCCATAAAAACTTTCCTGAGACCATGGCTCCTTCTTCTTTCTTCTATTACTATTAATAAATAAGCATGAAGACTCAGCAGCCAATTGCTATCTTAATAAAAGAAATTTAATAGTTTAAATTAAAAATTGTTCTGTTAACCAAAGACAGAAACTAATACTGTCACACATATTCTTTTGCCATCAGACTCTCAGTCAGTTTGAGATTGTATTGTTTCAACAGTTTAAAAAGCCACCATCTTTTCATACATATATCAATATTCCATAAAAATATCAAATAAACCTGCTTTTAAAAGTTTAATATATTAGATTCTGGGAGCCAAAATGACATCTTTATATACAGTGCTGCTAATATTAATATACAGGTGGGTGTTCTTCATTCCCCACAGTAAAGTCATTTATTCATATCATACATAAAGATCCACAGAGTCAAGTTATTGCAAAGGGCTGAACAAATTGTTGACATTTTCTTAATATAGCTTACCTTCCCTGTACAGTGATAGGCCTTACTGACATCAGTTTCTTTCTAGAATTTAAAATTTAACTAAGGCCATATCTGTGCTGCTATCCTGAAGGGGTACAATTCTCCAGGAATAACATTTTACATATTTCCCTTGACCAGAAGGCCAGTTTAATTCTCTAAATGATGGGTTCAATGGAGAATTGTCAAATCATTTTCCGATAGAATAATCTCATTAATACTAACCAGAAAAGCTTGAGAATGACAACACATGTCTTATTTTGTGTAATACACAGGGGAATAGATATACCTTCATTCCCATCAATAATTATGGAAATTAAACCTAGATGAATTAAAAGAGGCCTACATTTGTTACAGCAGATATAGTCAAAGCATCTTCTGCTGGTCTTTTGCAGAACCAGGAAAAATCTGTTGGACATTGTAACTCTCTAACATAATTGAACACCTTGTTCAAAACTCCCTTTCATCAAGAAGCAGCAGTTTTCCACAGTAAAGATGCTATTATACACACTGTCTGTTTTCCCTAAAACTGGGATTTTTGACAGTTTAATTGCAAAGCTCAAAACCATGGAGAAAGAGAATAATAAGATGGCTCAATGCTGCACTATAAGAATAACCCATAGTAATCTTTTGTCTTTTCCAAGTCCCAAAAGCAACCTGGAGACATGAAGCGTTAACTAAATTCTTGCCAAACACCAAGCAGAACACTTATATGTATAAGATTGAAAGCTACTCAATAGATCTGTAAAATTGCCAAAACCCTTAAACAAGATGGGAAGATGTTTAACTCTCTTCAAACATGCACTGCAATCCAGCAAAGAAAACCCCATGGATGAATCGATGTGGCAGCATCATGAAGCTCACCTGAGACTCACCCAGAGTTAGATAAGTCTCTGATGTGGATGGAATTCAATATCCAAAGCCACTAGATGTTGTGTGTGGCTAGAGCTGGATTAAGGCCATAGAACTCTGGTGCCCACTGGGAGTACTTCGTGGCACCTACAAGGACACTCCCATTACAAAGTTTTCTCCTCTTTTCATAAATAGCTTACATACCTGTTACTTTCTGCAAGGTAGGCCTTTGGCTCAGTAGTGCAAGCAAAGTTTACATTCTAGTAAGAATGTGTGCACTCTGAATCCCATATGCATGCAAAACTAAAATTTAGCTGTATTACCAGCTTGTATGATAGGTCAGGTGGCTTCACAAACAATCTGATCTGATTCTAAGAAAATTACTCAGCTTCACAAGAGCATTCATGCATCTGAAGAAGTCCTTGAGGATGATACAAGTCAACCATTTCCAATCTCCATTATGAAACTCATGTATGCTTTTCACCTGTAATAAATTTCAAGTGTGCTTATATGTACTGCTATCTTTTCAATAAAGGAATAGTTGCTGGAATAAGCCTGCTACAGTTGTTGGCAAAAGCATGACATTCTCACCTTGGATATATATGAACTATGAAATTTGGTTTCTCCAGTAATGAAAAGTGTTGGAAGAAAATGCAGAGAGAATGCATAGCATGTTGGTAAGTCAGTGTACAACAACTCTCTTTTTTAATGTCAGCATTTTCATTTCTAAAAAGGATTACACAACACATGTGAATATAATCTTGTTTCTTCCTACAGCTCTATGCAAAGATTCCTGAGCATCTACTGAACTCATGTGTAGAAAATATGGACATGATACCACTGGTGCAGTGGCACAAATCCTGTAGGAAAAAAAATGCCTTCATAAATTTCCAAAATTATTTTTGGTCACAGATCCTGCAAAAATGTCTGACAAAGAATGAAGTGTAATGTCCCTTACTCTCCAGCTGGGGGCAGGACAGGCTTACCTGCATAATAAACACACCCAATTTATTAAAATGCAGGGTCAAATTCAATAGGCAAAGGAAACAGCATAACCCTCCTTTAAAAACTATCCACTTACTGCTTATGTCAGTTTGGTAACAGAGAGGCAATACCTTATGCCTGTGCAAATACAGAGTTGTTATAATCATCAGGGCACCTTCAAAACAAGGGTCAGGTATCACATTTATTGGACAAGCTACACTAGGAATAAACTGGTTTAAATGTTATGATCATTTCTTGCAATCCTTGGTCCTCTTGGAATTGCAAGCAGTGGTTTCAGCAGTCAAATATCACCCCAAGAGAACTGCACTTTCCCAGTATTCTTTGCATGAGCACAGCAGTTGATCCCAGTTTAAAACCAGACTGGATAAATAGTATGACTATGTCACTAGATGAAATAGCAACTTCCTTTTCATGATGCTTGACATTTAGACTCTTAGAGGAGATCGGGCACCGAAAGCTTCTACCCTGTTCATTTGAACAGAAAATACACCTGCCTAGTGATTTGGCTCAACTGATTTGCAAACATTTATATCAATAGAAGTAACAGATTCAAAGTAAGTGTTAGGATTAGGATTAATAAATGACAGACAGCAATCCTTCAGTCACCTCTTAGTGAATAAGTTCTATGGAGCATAGAGGGATATCTCAGTAAACATGCATAGGTTCACACTGTTACAATGAAATCTTATGCACGCTTACTTGGAAGCTACTCTTACTATAGCACTGACTCCCAAGGAAGTGCAAAAAGGAGTGCAACCCGTATATGAATCACTAAGGGACACTGCACAGCATGCAAGCTGAAGAGTTTCCAGCATATACCCACCCAGCAGTTTAGCTGCCATGTGAAGTAGAGTGTCTCTAGCTTTCTGCCACATGTTCAGTTTCGTACCTGGCAGGGAAACTACACTAGATGCTTGCCATTCTCTCCTTAAGCAAGGGTAAATATTCTTCAGTTTGTTGAATCTCCAGTTCACATTATGTTTCTGTGATGTAAGGGGCAGAAACTAGAAATATTTACATCCAAGATGGACTTCTCTGGTCTTCATGCAATCATATTTTTCATCATCACTGGTTTTCAACTACTCAGTTGGACACATAAACAGACTGAGTACTGATTTGAGGTGTGTGGCACCAGTGATAGTCTAATATTCACATTTTGTATTTTAATGAGCAGAAAGAAGAGAGGAGAGAGGGTAATAAAAAAGGAAACTGAATGTTAAACCAACTATTTTCTGGTACTGTACATGTTTAGTGTCCTGGGAACTAATTTGATGTAAATGACAATCCCACCAACTCCAGAACAGAAATTCCCTGTACCCATGCCTAGTTAGGTGAAATGACAGAAGACCTCTCTTTGGAAAAACCTATTCGGAAAGGTTCATTAGGGCCTTTTATTTAGGGTTTTTTGAGCACTTTAAAAAACACACACATTTTAATGGCTTTTGTGGGATCATCTGCAAGCTTTTAGTTTTACCGTTTAAGATTTTTTTTGAGTGTAATGTGCTTTGTAACACTTACAACTGTTGGTGGGGATACTGTGATGATAGAAACTGGTGAATTTTTCTTATGCCTAATGTACACTATGTAAAGAATGGGCCAGTCTCTCACTCGTTGTAGGCTAAGCACTGGGAGTCATTGTCAGGTTTTGAACAGGAGCAGGAACAGGTGATGCTGAACTCTTTGAAGCTCCTCCAAGGTTTCTTAGAGAGGTTTCTCACACCGAGTGTGAGAGTCAATCTGTTTGGAAGAGATGGAAGGGTTTTCAGGAGGAGATGGGGAGCATATGGAAAACTAGTCCTTGTCCCAGTAGGAGGTGTTCGGGAAGATGAGCTGTTCATCTGGAAGGGCTTGTTTGATCTCACCATCTAGCATTTCAAAGGCAAGACCCAACAGCCATAATGAAAAGGTGGGACTGCCATGCTCTACTTTGGATTCAACTTTTTACATGAGCAGAGGCTTCTCCTTCCAGTGTTGATTAAAGGCTATTTAGAGTAGACTGTTCTGTCAGCTGTGGAGTTACAATAAAATAGCTGCATTTCAAAAGATTGTCTTGAGTTTCTGGAACCCAAAGGAAGGAGGGAAAGGACTAGCTCATGACACATTGTTGAAAAGGTGGCCAATGAATTAATCAAGCAAAGAGAAGTGAGGGAGAGCAGAGGAAGGAGTTAGTTATATGGGAGCTCAGCCCTTTTGTTGTGGCAAAAGGGGGCAAGATGTCTCATGTGAAGATGCAGTGAAACTTTCCAGAGGCTATTCAAACTCCCTGCTCTAGGAATGCCCAGAGAGAAACTAGAAAAGAAGTGGGAGCAGAAAAATGGACCATTAAAAGCTCTTCCCCTGAAAAACTGAGGTCCCACAGAGCAGGCAATGCTAAGCTCCATACAAGGTGCTGAGCAGGGAGCATACCTTCTTTTATTTTCCCCCCCTTCTGCCCTGCTAGTAGGCCAAAGATGGATGACACATCCCTGGGGGACAGGCAAAGCATCTGATGGTGAAAGAGGGACATATGGATGAAATAATGAGTCTTTTATTGCTTGTTGAAGTTAAAGGTGAGCCCTATGCCTAAAAAGACTGAAGATGGCCTAGATCACAGTGAACTGTGGACAATTCAGGAACTTAAAAAGAGAAATGTGCATTTGAAACTGATTGTGGACAAGAAACTGTGCTGCCTGTTTGGCTATAGGGTACATGGCTCCTATTCAGTATTGTACTAGTGATACTTAAAAAATTAAATACATTGTGTAAAACCAGACACATTTAATCGAGGGGCATGATCAAAATCTTTTAAAGTATAGTTCAGCTGAAGAAATCATTTATCAGACCAGTTCAGGCAAAAGAGGGAAATTCCAGTAGAAGGCACCTCCACTGCAGAACTATCCAATGCTTCTGCATCTTTTAGGCAACTTCTTCCAAAATTTGAGATTTAAGTTACACTGCCAGGATAAACAAAGAACAGTCTGACCAACAGGGATAATTGTGCTAGAAGCAGCATTTGGAAGTACAAAATGAACTGGAGATACAGATTTTTGACTATGCCATTCCTATTTCTTAGTACTAGTTTCAAGCCTCAGAGGTACTTTCCCAGCACTATCACTTAAAATAAGATGCGGGAGTGTCCCTGCTGAAGCCATCGTGTCAATCGTACACCCTCGTCAAGCCGTTCTTTCTACTGTTCTCTCTCAATACTGAGGGCTGCTTCATACACGTTTAGCAGGCAGGCAGTGTGGCCCCACAGAATGTGCTTGTTAAAACTGCAACAGCTGAACTGGCTACATATTTTCACTCCACTTTGTGGCCTGGGCCAATAGAGAGCTTTTAAACAGCCCATGGTTGCTTCAAGTTGTATACAGGCTGGGATGTGCCTTAGATAGTTGTGCTGTTATTGTATATAGCTTTTGCTATTAAGAAAAGGCTAGTCTTTCGCTCAAATTGGATGCTGCAGTGACATGGCCTTTCGGTTGCTGGAGAAAGTATTCCAAGTATAACCTTTTGAGATGAGGCAGCACAACATAGAATCTAAGAAGCATTTCAGAAGTCACTACTTCTCCCAAAAATGGCTATTTTTGGAAGCTTAACTGGTTGATGACATGCCAAGCCAAGAAGAGATGCTAGAGACCTTCTCTGGCAACCATTATCCTCCTCAAACTAAGAAGTAATGTGCAAACAGACTCTATTGTAACGCAAGTGCACACACTCATTTGTGGCTTAGGGATGTGCTTCTAGCCCTTGGCTCTTGTGTTGCTCACCACAGTATTCTAGATTATTGCTAGGTGATGGCTATTGCCAATGTGAAGAACTCCCTCAAGGTGGGCAGAACTACATGGTATACAAGACAGGAGACCTTTATATCATAACATACAGTAACACTTGAAACAATGGCATGACATGGGATACTTCCTCATTTCCAGCTGGAGCAACCAAAGGTGTTGAGTGGGTTGGGGCAATGCACAAGGTCATGACAGCACAGCATGGGGTAGGTGTACTTACACATTTTGATGGGGACAAGCTCACATGGGGATGAAGTGTGTAGTGGTAGGCCTGTGCCATTCCAGAATGTGTTGTACTACCTAAATGTATTAAGTTAGCTGCTTTTCAAGCCTGGGAGGAAGTATTTTTTTTTAAAAAGCATTAAGTGGAATAGGTCAGAGTACAATATGGAAATCACAGTCGATTAGAGAAATTTGTACCAAACAAACTGGCCACAAACTTCAGCCAACCCTTTAGGCATAGTAGTATCGGCCAACCACAAAGATTTGAGAGTCCAAGTGGTAGGAAATAATGTTTAGATTAATGGAAGGGCACATCCTTTCCCCAACAGTGTATGTCAAAATATGCACAAGTGCAAGGCAAAAGAACTATCACGAGAAAGTTATACAAGAACCACAGATTCCTTTTAGCTGTATCACTCCTCTAAGGAGTGCCAGATATCCCACCCATCCTTAAAACGGTTGAAATTTGCAGAGGACCTACCTCTGTTAAGAGTCGTAATTGGCAGTGCAATGACTAAGTCCCAACTGTGTAATCACATAACAGGCTACACTTTCAGGCTGGCTGTTATAGTAAAGTGCATACATCTTCTGTGTGCAAAAACCTCTAACAGTCTATTTCTTTGCTTGTAAAAGTGTTGGATCTCGATAGTATCCCTTTGCTATTGGTACACCTAGGATGTGTATGAGATGATTTGTGTTCCCTAAGTGCCATTTTGCCAGAGCACAAAAACACAGGAAAGCCTAGGAATTGAAATGTTATATCAGAGGAGGTTTGTAATCAAGTGGGTTTAACGGCTTTTCACTCTAATGGACAATATGAGTATGCAAGTATGCAATAAGGAGTTTTATCCCTGGACTTCTCTTTGCCACTGACATTTCCTTGATTTTAATGAAACTGCAAAAGCAAAGTAAGGTACTTAAATAAATTAGGTAGAGCCTGGCCTTATTATGACCAATCCAGATTTTCCCATTTAGCAGTGGTAACAACCAAGGTTTGTTAGTGATGCAACATGCCCGCCCAGCTTGGATTTCTCCATCAGTTAAGAATGGATTTAAATCAGGAAATTCTACAGCACCCATGTACTTTCTCCTCCATTTCTTCCATGGGAGCTTTGAATTTCAAGATAGGTGGATCACCACTTGACACTGTGTAATAAATGGAAGTTCCATTGGATGTATAGGAGGGAGTCCTGGAGTTAATCAAATGCTCTTTAGCTTCTCCCCCTTTTTCTGCTGTACCTCCCACATTGCTACCAAAGTGTGTACTGATGAAAGGGTGATTGAGAAGCTTGGCTGCTGCCCGTTGCCGTTTCAGCTCAGAAAGGGTTTGGTGGCTCCTTTCTTTGTAACCACCCCAGATCTGATGAGAATCGGAGACTTCGGGGGTATCATAGGGTAATGGTTGGCTTGCATCAATGTCCAGAGTAGAATGCATTGTCCAAATGTCTCCATTCGGGATAGAGTACTGGTAAGTGGGGGAGGATAAGCTTAGCCCGTTCTGGAGCAGAGTTTCTGAGTCACATTGCGTGCTTTTGGTTACCAGTTCTGGAATGACTGGGGATGCATCTTCTGTAGAGTTCTAAAGCAGAAAATACATGAAGAAGCTTAGTTATGATTATCCATCTACTACTCATCAGTCGATCAACCCCAAGAGCCTGTCCCCTCTACTGCAATAAGCTGACCCATGGCTTTTTTCTGATGGCTTACAGAAGTATTCACAACTGGACAAGATGTCCCGTACAGGACAACTTGCTCACATTCTTTTAATCTTTACTAATAATTTAACCAATCTACCTGGGGAGAAAGTCATGTGAGATTGGTATGGGGCTAGTGAAGAACATATACTGGGGATTTGGAAAACAGAATTTCTCTAGAGCATATGGTATTAACATACTCCTTAAGGTTCCCCGATTGGAAATGAATGAATTCTTATGGTATGACTAGGTTATTATTGTTCTGTCCTTACTGGATCTGTGTTCTCTTGGTTGGAGCAAACCTCCCGGACGTCACCATTGTAGTCAGAAGTTCTTGGCTCTTCAGAAGACTCTATTTGCTGCCAAATTATTGCCTCCTTCTCATACTCCTTCCTGTAAAGGTTTGTCCGGTCAGAAAGGCTTGCCCTCCGTACCACTTTCCTGAGCAAAAAACAAAAAGATTAGTAGAGGAATAACTAAGAGAATAATTCTTGAAAGGGCAATCTCCTACATCTGTACTTCCAACACACAGGGCCATCTCAGGATATTTTAAGGAGTTTCATGAGTTATTCATAATAAATAAAGAAAGTAACCATTATCGTGTGCATAGGACAATACAGAAATCAGGAAAGCTTTCAAAAATAGAGTAAACTAAATTCTGGAGGTTGAAAGATGATATATCTGCATTTGAGCACATGAACAGTAGTTTTGTGCTCTCATTAAACTCCTAAGAAGCAACTCTTTTATTTCTTTAAAAGGTACTTTCTAGTCTTCAAGGAGAGAGTCTATAGCAGGGGTCCTCAAACTTTTTCACCAGGGGGCCAGTTGAAAGGTGCCGGTACTGGGCGTGGGCTGGAAAGGTGGTGCCAGCAGTGCGCGGGGGTGGCACATGCGGGTGCGCACACTGAAGCAGGGGACCGTGGCGCGTGGTGAGGTGCGGGCGGGTGCACGAGGCAGCATCTTGCTCGCTTGGAGATCATTTTCTGCAAGCGAGCAAATGGCTGCCTCCCTACACATGGGGCGAGGTGGGCGGCGGCGAGCACATGCGCGGCAGGTCAAAATGGGCATGGCGGGCCAGATAAATGGGCATGGAAAGCTGGATCCGGCCCCTGGGCCATAGTTTGAGGACCCATGGTCTATAGGAATTGGGCTCACTCTTTGAGCCTTCAAAAGGTGTTGGTTCAGATGAAGCAGCCTTCAAAAGGTGGCGGTTCAGATTTTGATTCAGAAGTGGAGAAGCGGCTAGATGTCTCAGCTGACTAGTCAAGACCAGCAGACCCTCACATAAGGCTGGCAATTTCTGAGAATCAGACAGTGCAAACTTTATCACAAACAAGTATCACAAACAAGCTGATGGGCGAGGGAACACACCAAACATCATCACTCGTATCATTTGGCATTAGGCTGAAAAGGTGGACCAACTGAGAAATGTCAGACATTCCAAAATTAGCAGGATCCACCTTGAAGATGGAGTCTGTTATATTTGGAAGGGAGAAGAGGCATTCCGTTTGGAATCAACTTTGTATCATTAAGCCACAATTCTTTATGGGCCAGCACTCTCACTTTGTCTGCTCCCTTTGATACTGACATCTGCAATACTCTTCTTTTGTAGCACAAATCCAGCTTAGCTAGTTGTCTTTAGCATAATACAGACTTAGTTAGAAAGCCTTTGCCCTGATCTGCTTGGAAGGAGCGGGGAAAGACTGTCAAATGGTGAGTGGAGTGTTAGATACTCTATCTCCACTCAAACAAGAAGCTCACTGTGTGACCTTGAACCATAATTTTCAGCTTGAGTCACAGGAACATAGGAAGGTGTCTTAGTCTTGGACCATCTTGTCCAATATCATTGGTCCAATATAATTAAAATGACTAGCAGCAGCTTTCCAGAGTTTTATGCAGGCCTTTTTTGCAACACTACCTGGAGACGCCTGGGTTTGATCCTGGTACCATTTCCACACAAGGTTATAGCCTCCTTCTGAACTGTATTTAGGCTGAGACTTTTTTAGTCATCCCTTGTAGCAATGCAGTTAGAATGTATTAATATACAAATATAGCAGGACTGATCAGCACAGGTTTTCCAGTTGCCTCTGCAGCATGTTGCATCATAATTGTTTATTAAGGATATAAATATAAGCTTCCATGTATGTATGCATGTATGCGCACACAAACACATCTTTAGAACGTAACTTCAACTTCCACAGGTTATGTCAAGAAGAGCTACTTGCATGTGAAATTATTTAAAGAATTGGAATCTACAGTTCACGAGAAAGCCAGTCTTTCTCCAGCTGGATTTCTTCCAAGTGTTTTGGATTTTAACTTCCATCAGCCCCAATCAGCATAGCCAATGGTTGTGATTTCTGAGAGCTTTAGTCCAAAACAACTGGAGAGCATCAGGCTGGAAAATAAAGAACTTGACCAAAATCACACATGCATGTTAATTCTCATTGCAGAAGATTGCCTTACTTCATTTAATGAGCATTAATATTTAGAAATTATGCTGTACTCAGTTTATAATGTCACAACACCTCCCTCTAGCCAGTATAAGAGACACTCCCCTTTTCCTGTGATGTTAGCTCAATTTGCCCCACAATTAAACTAAGTACAGCCCTATAATATGGTGTCCAACCTCATTCTTTCCACATTGTCTGCCCCTAGCAACACAACACAATGGCCTTCCTGTAAATTTCACCTCTATACTGTCTTGTCAAATAATATTAGGAACTCCAGCACTGGTGAGATTGCATTGTATTTTACTATTCCCTTTTCCTTTCTTAAAGTGTAGTATGTATGTATATATTTAAAGCTTTTCTATACTGTCCTCATAAACAAAAGTCTCAGCATTGTCCTCCCAAGACCAACAACTTGCCCTTTCCTCTCATCTCCTAACAGTTGCACAATGTTCCAACAGGAAAAAAAAAGTTAATAGTGACCAATGTCACTTCACTATGGGGCAAATAAGTTCTTAAGATATTTTAAAGTCATTTCCAAATGTGCACAATTGAATTTAAAAAAACATAGTGGACAGGTCACTAAACATTTGCTTCTGATAAAACTTGTCTGCTCAGACATATCCCAGAAGATTACAGGAAAGTTGAAGTGGAGTTCATGCATAGCCATCAGCTGATACCTAAACGACAATTCTTTCTTTCACATAAGCACACAAGCAGGACAGATTCAAATGTGTTTAGCAGGGGGCATAGGAAATCCTGATGTTTGCTAAGTAAGCTCTTCCTATCGGTCTTCTTCCTATTCCTTCCATCACATGGGCACCAAAACCATCACACTACCTGGCAGAGGCCCTATTTGAATGCATGCCCCCCTCTGTATGTGGAAAGATTCTCACTATGTGGATGTGTTACTTATGCACTGGATGTGTTACTTATGCAAATTTTGTAAGTAACACATCCAGTCAGACCTTTCCCCCCACTCCCATCAAACCTGTTTTTGGTAACATTTTTTGTTTGATGAAAGATCATGAAAAATCACACATTTTTGTAATCTGAATTGGCCTAGCAAAGGTATTACACTACAGTTTAGATATCATCTAACTGCCATCACAGCTACCTGTATTTTATTTTTTAAACATTTTAAGGTAACTTGCTCTGAATCATACTAAGCATTGCTTCCACTAGGTGGCCCTCATTCCATGCTAGCAAGTTCTTTGTCTCACAAGATAAGAGGCTGAGAAAAGATGAGAGCAAGCTCATTCCTTGCACAGTCCCTCTTTTTTCAGTGAAAGTGTCTATTTTAACATGATAGAACTGTTGAAATTAGCACAGTAAATTCTTTGGAAAGACCAACTATACTTTTTGCTTAAGTCACTCTGCAAAACAACATGTACAGTAACAGAGCATTGATGATGATAGCAGCAGCACCACCACCAGTAACAATAATTTTGGCCCCATTAAAACAAATTAATTATTCTAGCAGATTGCTTTCTTCCAGCTCAAACCTACATAACAAGGCCCAAAAGCTGGGCTGGACAGTATGCTGGGGCAAAGAAGTCTGCATTCAGATTCCTGAACAACCATATAAATTCACTAGATGAGCTGAAGACAACCACTTTCTCTTCCAACCTACATCACAGGATTGTTGTGAGGTATCGGGAGAGATCATGGGCCTTTTGGAAGAAAGGCAGAGGGAAATACAGTTAGTATCTATCTGTGCTTGTCCTTTAGACAGTGATTTGTGAAAGAGCTAGCAGCAGCCTACAAATAAAAACTTAACATCTGTTGCCTTCAGAGGAACCTGAATTATTGCAGATGGAAAAAGAACATCCTAGGTGTGATTTTAATTTTCAGTTGAAGCTCATACTTAATCCTTGTGTCTTGAGACAAAACCTGATTGCATTAACCTGCTAGCATTTCTGCTGCTTAGAAATAAGCCTCATATTGAAAATAAGACAAAGAAAGTTCAGAGTCACCTGCAGCCAGTGAAGAAGGCTACTGAGAGGGAACCTACAAAGCTGAGACATAACATGCCTTGAGACAGAGAAACATCTAGCAAATATGGCATTTCCCTGCTCACTTACCCTCTGCTTCCAGTGCTGGAAGTTCTTCTGCTCAAAGAGGACTTGTGTCTCATCTGAGACTTCATAATGACATCATGCTTATGTTTCAGCTCTAAGAGCAGAACTTTAAACTCCTCTTCTTCACATAGATCTAAAAGAATACAAACCAAACCCATCACGTGAGCTATTCTGAGATGATGAAGCCACAGGAAAAAGTGGCATGCTAACTAATGTTTTACTCACACAGTGTATTATTAGGAATGCTGTAATGTCAGCATCAGGACTTAGGATAAGAAATAGGAGAGTTAATCCATGTAAATGAACATGAATTATATTCAGTGTGGGACTTCACAGAAGCCCAGCTTAATGATAAAATGATTGCAAGGAAACATGCAAGGAAAAAACTGGTCCATTTTGACATGCCTTCCTTCAAAAGGTGTTACTGTTAGGATTGGGCAGATCACTCTGTTTTGGATCCATGTCCCTTTTGCATGTCTTTATTCATAAATTAATTTCTGCGTAAAGTCATGTTGCTTTCAAAAGAATCCACAGGCAATTCATACTTAAAGATATATTTGTAGTTGAAGTATTATTTCAATACATGTAATGCATTTTGCAAAAATACAAATTTCCACATGTATTTTCTCTTAAAATATGCATTTCTAAACCTATTTTCAACATACGTATTCATAAAAGCATGTTGGTATATTTTTAGATTGCACAGAACTGATTGGGTCAGTTCATACCAGAATTCACAAAGATCGGATTCCTCAAACGTCCCTAAATTGATGCCCATGGCACAGGAAGCTGAAAAGAAGTGTGTGCACGCATGCTTGTGCACATGAGAGCACGTGCACATGTGTGCTCTGATTGTAGGCCACAGAATGTTAAAAACAGTTTTCAGAGGAATCTGATCATTATGTGGTTTCACGTGTCCTAAAGAAAGACTGAAAAGCTTTTGTAAAGCATAGCATTCCTGTGATGTGGACACAATCCAAATTGATCCAGACCTTTCCTCTTGTTTCTTTTTGAAGCTATACAGTTCTTACTATACTAAGAGGTATAAAGCATATTTCCTAGAGGATAACACAATAGCAGTCTCCGAGGAATGTAACCCAACATTTCATATTCAATAAACCTTAGAAAGGAATCTGAAGGATTATCACAGTAAACAAGGAGGAATGATGTGCCATTATACAACCACATTTTGTAAAGTGCATCTGTAGACAAGGTATGACTGCACCACCAATTGTTCCTTATGATTCTTTTACAGGCTGGAAAACATGCTAAGCTCACGGTGTAGTGTCTGTAAGTGAACAGCCTCTATCTCCCATTCTTAGTGCCTGAATCCTGCCACTCCCATACATACTCTTCTGGGGGCATCTTTGATTTTCTCCAAATCCCTTTTGGAGTCATATGGGTTAATCTGACAATGATGAGCCAGTATAAACCTTTTCTGACATCAACGGGGAAATAAGCACTTAATGCAAAAGGACCTTGAAAGGACAACAGCAAAATTTTCCTGTGGCACAGGAGTCACTTTGGGGACATCTCCAAGAAAGGTAGCCACGGTCTCTCCAAAGTGGCCCTGGTGGTTGCAGGGGGCCGCAGTGGACAGTGAACCTGTTTGAGCCAACCAAAGGAGAACAGCTCACAAAGGGAATCGGGATAGCTTTAAGTTCACAGTGCTGTTTAGTCCCACTGATTTACCCAAGAACAGAAACTGCAAAAGGGGGGAGAATTACAATTCACCTATTGGCATCTCATCCATGATTGTTCGGGCACTTAAACTTGCCCCATGGGACACTAACAGCTCTGCCATGTGCATCTGAAATAAAGGAAATGAAAAACACTTTAGGAATCTTCCAAGCCATGGTCATATCACAATCAAATGAACCTAAAACCAAAAGAGAACTGCAGCAGCATCTCACATCCCACAGTGGCTCAACTGGGGCATGAAGGCAATTAGTGCATCACCACTCACACCAGCTGTAGCTCCCTGGAAAATTGCATGCAGAGCCACTGCTTTTGAAAAATGCCTCTATTTAGCAACAGTTACAACAGCCACTTAGAAAGCTATCTTCTCTGAGACTGCCCTCTCTCTGTTTCAAAAGGTTTGCAACAAAAACACATACGTGTCCCCAGAAGGCAGCAGCATGGAGAGGTTCCCAGCCATCCCAGTCCTTGAGGTCCAGTCTTGCTCCATGATCTAGAAGAATCTCTGCTGCATGCAGGTAGCCGTTAGCTGCAGCTATATGTAACTAAGACAAGGGGAAGGAAAGTCTTGTAAGACTATCTCAAATCGCCATGAGTTTCCTTCCCTCTGCATGAACTGTGCCCAGAATCCTATGTGACATTCCCAGCTCCAGCACATGCCACTTATACTGAGCTCTCATCCAGTTTTGCTTCTGTCTTGTAAACTCAAGTTTCTTCTGTAGCTCACCACAGCTACCAGCATATAAAGCTGCCAGAAGTTAATCTGCCAAATTTAAAGTTAACATTAATGTTCTTAAGTTGATACACATTCAAGCTCATTTAATGCTTGATTTAAGCACCGTTTTGTTACCATGAGCAACTCAATGAAAACACCAAAACTATTTTTTCTCCATGTTGTCTACTAAAGCGCTACTTATGTGGAAGAATTCACACAATTCTACATTTATTGTGCAAAAGTGTTAGAAGAAAGCCTTCTCCAACCTGGTGTCCTCCAGATGTTTTGACCAACCTCTCCCAGAATTCTTAACCATTGGTCAGTCTGGCAGAAGCTAATAAAAGTGGAAGTCATAAACATCCCTAAATTGGTAGAGGAAAGTTGGCATACACCATGGGTGATGAATTTTCTCCTAATTCCCCGTAAGGAATCACTGAATGGGTTCAAGCTATGTGGAAATCCATTGCAGGTGACTAATCACCGTGGGTTGTCATGTCATGTGAACCAAGACTGCTTCATGAATTAAATCTCTGTATGCATGCCCCTATTTTAAAAGAAACCTGTTTAGCCCTGTCAAGTTCCCTATTTTCAAAGAAATCTTTACTCTTGACAGCTTTGGGGGTTGGCTGCACTTTTCCACTTTTGGGAGAACCTGGAGGCTCAGGAAAGGATGGAAAAGGTGGAGGATACCAAGAACAGTCAGATCCTCTTGAAACAGTGAGAGCCACATAAAGGATTTCACTGCAAAGGGGGTGATGTACATGCCATGCTCTTTCACAAGCAAAGAGCTTCTTGCAGCTTTTCTTTCATTTCTGTTTGACAGCTGTCCAGCGAAGGCAAAGCAACATATATGAAGCCTGGCCTTAATAGAAGGCACTTAAAAGGACATTGGCCAGGCATAGCTTCAGATAGCAAGTAGAGTTGCATACTTGTGCAACTCCAAAATAATCTCCCACCACTCCACATGACAAAAACCATGAGCCAGTGTGGTGTAGTGGTTAAAAGCATGGGACTGGGACTCAGGCAATCTGGGTTCGAGTCCCTGCTCAGCCATGGAGCCACCTGGGTGACTTTGGGCCAGTCACAGACTCTCAGCCCAACCTATTTCACAGGGTTGTTGTGGGGATAAGATGGAGGAGGAGAATGATGTAAGCTGCCTTGAGCCCTTTGTAGGAAAAAGGCAGGATATAAATAAAAAAATACAAATAAATAAATAAAGCTGTGCAAGTTCCTGGCATAAAAACAAAAAGGCAAACCAGTAATGGTTCCTCTAATGTGTCACTCAGGCAATTTGTAGAGGCTATAATTGGCGATCCTTTCAGAATTTTAAAAAGCAATCTTTTTGGGGGGGGGGGGCACAAATGAAACCAGGGAGAAACAGCCTTTAGCAAAAGGGGCTATGATTATAGCAGGGAAAGGAGCAAGAGAGCCTCTGCTGCACAGGTCCCTGGGATACCTATGAGAAGACTGAGGAGCAGGCAACACCACACAGTGAGCCCAATCATTAAAAGACACTTGCTCCTGGGGAGGAAGCTATAGCAAATCTAGACAGCATACTAAAAAGCAGAGACAGCACCCTGCCAACAAAAGTGCGTATAGTCAAGGCTATGGTTTTCCCAGTTGTATGGCTGTGAGAGTTGGACCATAAGGAAGGCTGAGCATTGAAGAATTGAGGTCTTTGAACTGTGGTGCTGGAGAAGACTCCTGAGAGCCCCTTGGACTGCAAAGAGATCACATCAGTCAATCCTAAAGGAAATCAACCCTGACTGCTCTTTAGAAGGTCGGATGCTGAAAGCTCAAATACTTTGGCCACCTAATGAGAAGGAAGGACTCATTGGAAAAGACGCTGATGCTGGGAATGACTGAAGGCAAAAAGAGAAGAGGATGGCACAGGTTGAGGTGGCTGGGTAGTGTCACTGGGGAGATGGGTGTGGGGTTGAGTGGACTCCATGGAATGGTAGAGGGCAGCATCCATGTTGTCCATGCAGTCGCAGAGTCAGACACAACTTTGCAACTGAAAAGCAACAATTTACAGGGTGGGTTGCCATGCCCTGAAAATGCAGCCACTGCCTCCCTTGCAAAACAGTCATTTCCAAACAGATGTTGCAAAGAGATGCATGAGAAATCTTGAAGGTTTGCAAGTCCAGTTATATTGAAAGCAGAGAGCCTCCAACCCCATCAGCAGCAGAAATACAATGGGAATATGGCTCACCAGTGTAGCACCTTGTGCATCCATTCTGTTAAGATCCTGTCCTGTTGCTAACATCTCTGTGATATCATCAACCATTGTCTGTTCTGGAGCAGCTCGAGTCTCATTGATTTTCTCCTGTGTGATTCCTAGAGTGAATAAGAGGAGACAGCTGTAAAAATTACAGAAACAGGAATATCAAGCTGTAAAACATCATACAGTTGCATTTGTTCTGATAGAAAAATGGTTTTGGTTAGCTGGGCTAACACATAGGGGGCAAACAGGTAAAGAGACCCCTGATACAGTCTTTTTGAAAGTCTGATTAATGTGAACTGCTTGCCCATACACACGTTTTAAATTCTGTGGGAGAAAGCCTGATCAGGGAGGCAGGATCTGGTGCAAAGACACAACAGATATACAGTGGGTTAAGCACGCATCTCTGTTGTTTGTCTGTTCCAAATTCAGCCCTATTATAGCAATTTTTAAAATAAAAATGCCATCATGATCCATAACTGCTTTATTTTCATGTTGTATTTTTAACACAAAATATCATTTGGATAAAACTTGCAGTTTCCAACCCTTTAGACATCTACACGGAAAGCATCACTGGCTGAGTAGTAGAAGAAATGGCTGGACCGATGGGCAGAAAACTCTCTGCTGGACTGCAACCATTAACCTCAGAGGAGAAGCTCTGGCGTGCACATGGGCATGCACCGGGCTTGAAATGAGGAGCTGCTGACCTGTTTTCTTGGAGAAGTGGTTTTCTTATGCTCATGTTAGAATACATACTTACTAAAAGAGACAGAAGTTTGGTTCAGGGTCAGCAGCTGAACAATGATACTTTCTACTTAAATAATTTCATGGATGAAGAACTGCATAGTGCAACCTTATAAAGGTCACTTGGAAGTAGGTCCAACTGATTTCAAGTGGGACCTACTCACAGGTAAATATGTATAGGATTGCAGCCTCCATGTCCCAGATGTTCAGCTTCCAATCAGAAAAGCAGTGTCATGGGAAAGAAAACAAGAGTACTGAGACACCTCTGAGACACCTGTTCTCATCTCTTGCCTTACCCTGGTATGCCATGCAGGTCTCAATGACATCTAAGGTTGGTTCATCTTCACAGAGGTCATATGGCATGTTGCCATCTGCATTCACTGCCAGTAGATCTGCCCCACTGCAAGGAGAAAGTCAGAAATGAGCAGTATCTGCATTTCTGGATGCAAGGTGATCAGGGCCTACAGGGTAATAACTCAAATATACCACCAGAAATTAAAGATCAAACTCTTGATACGTAAAAGGCAGCAATGTGTATCAATTTTTAAAAACCCAATTACAGCCACATGCTGAAGGTGGAAGAGGGAAATTAGCTTTACAGGAAAGGCAGCACCCAAGTCAGGAAGGTTTATCTGTTCCATCCATGGTGCAACTGAAATCAATTTCACTCACCAAGCCAGCTAAATGCTTTGGGGGAAATGGAGACACTTTCCCCTAAGCCTTCTAGTTCCAGGGAGCAGCAAAATTGGTCCCAATGCACTCAGGGGGGACAACATAAATCTCCTTGCATCCTGTGTTCCCTGTAAGTATTGTGTGCCCCACCCCCACCCCTGCACCTGCAAACAAAATCGATATATATATAGCCACATATTGCATATCAAGAGAATTGGCCCATAAGAGTGCCTTACTGAAAGCTTATTTGGCTGGGTGGGTCTCATGGGTAATTTTCTTAAGTACTAAATCATGCAAAGTAGGTTCGAGCCAGTTAAGCAAGACACTACTTTGGCCATAGGAATCTGCAACCCTGTGACAACCTTTTCTGCTTCCCCCTAGGAAAGCTTGCCACCAAGATGACAAGGAAAGGCAACTGCTAAGACAACTTCTAAGGCAAGCTGAACATTCTTCAACCTGTTCCCTGATCTATGTCCTTGGTGAACAATTATTCCCTCCTACATGAGGGGATTAAGTAATGTGTGGAAGTCTCAAATCAGGGTCCCCAGTGACTGCTCTACAGTGTGGCTTTCCTTCCGTAACTGGGTGCTCCCCAGATCTGTTGGACTGCTATTGTCATTATTACTATTATGGGAGCTGCAGTCCAATGCATCTGTAGGGTACCTGGCTGGGGAAGGCTGCATTAGTGCCTTACCTCCTTGTCCCTCAACAAATTGGGCTCTTTAAATCAAGGAAGGCCTCTAGACTGCAGTTCTAGCCTGGAGGCGACCAGCTCTGGAACACTGGCCAGCAGGGACACCTTTGGCCTTATAAAGCCCTCACATCTGATTTCGCTCCTCACTCTGAGCAGCTTGCCTCACCAAGCTGCTACTCAGGATCCTGTGCCTTGCCTTTCTTTCTCTGCAGTCTTCCCACCAGCCTGCCTTTGGTTGCTAGAACCAGCCTCACCACCCAGGTTCTGTTCTGCAACTTGTCCTGGAGCTTGGCTGGCACCTGGTGTACCTACACACCTTCCTGGTTCCCTTCCCCCCTTTCTCTCAATCATCCCATTCTATTTGTGAAAGACACCAAAGCCGACAGGCTTGCTGCTCTGCTTCATTCCCAGGAATAAGTAACTCCTGTCCCTGTAATAAGATATAAGAGACGTACCAGGGCATTCTGAGTCTTGAATGTGAAAATAATATTCTAATACAGATTACGCTTGATCTGCCTTGACATTTTCAGCCTTTGAAGTGGAGACCAGGCAACCACTCGCATTGATATTCATGTTCACTTTTTCCTCCCCCACAAGAGCAGAGGAAATTACTATGTAAAATACACTTACAAGCTATTTTTACAGAGTCTGTCTAAATCAGCAAACAAAGTACAGGATCAGACATCCTTTGTGTTGCTGCTACCTCTACAGGTCTCTCCAGGCTCCATGTTCTGACACTGAAGCCTTTTGATTCTGCATTGAACAAGGCGCTTTGATGTGAAAGCCTTCTTACAGAACACCACTTTGATTGAAACAACCACATACTGTGTTGCATTCTTTAAAAACACACACACATAAAACCAAATCCCACTCCATTGCCCCTTCTGGTACAGAGTCAAGTCACATGGTGCAAAGATGACAGGCGCATTCTTATTAGTGAGGCAGTGGCTGAGCGGCATTTATCCTATCACATTTTTATTCCTCAGCTCTTCCAAAAAGCTCAGTGCAATATAAGGTTCTTCCTGACAGCAAATTTGTGCATTTTTTCTTTTTAAGTAAAATAATTGTGGGTCATACCCAGTTTGTTTTCAGATCCAATTCCCTTTGTGGATCCTTAACCGTTTTGAGACCAGGACTTATCAAAGACCATCACTGTGCTAATCAGGAGAAATTTTGTTCCCTGACCCTTGGTCCTATGAAGTGAAGAGGATGAGGATGCTTGATGAGGCCATCTGGTCAATGCCACCTAAGCAGCAGCAGAACTGTATGGTTCATGGAATCTTGCTTATCACCTCACTAGATGGTTTTGGGTAGGAAGCCAAGGTATTTGTGCATGTGGTTCTGGAAGTCCTTGCTAATTTTAAGTGTCCTGATTTATAGATCTGGCTGCTGGTTTAAAACAAAATTTTATTGTTGCAGGTGATTGAGTTGTTTTCATGGTTCTTGTGGTTTTATTCCTGGTGCACAGTTGATCCTCTGTGACTCTGCTGCCTGGTCCCTGTTTTTAACTGGCTATGCCAGTGACTGAACTGTTTGTATGCAAAATATGTGGTCTGCCACTAAGCGATGGTTCCCCCTCCCCAATACAGACAGGCAGATGCATGCAAGTATGCATAATATTCAGGACAGCTTAAGATTAATACAAGTTATTAATATAACTTAGTATTAATATGATGTTCTTTGCTTAAGAACCTAAGTAGTGTCCTGCTAGAGCACAGTTTTGACAAACTGGTATTAGATGACTCACCTGAAATTGACCATTGTCAGAAACTGGCCAGTGCATCATGAACTACATTCTGGCAACCTGTAAAGCAGGGGTGGAAAATCTGTGGCCATCTAGATGTGAGACAACAATTCTTGTCACCCCTGACCATGCTGGCTTAGGTTGAGAAGAGCTGGAGTTCAGCAACATCTGGACTGACATAGGTTCTGCACTTTGCTTTAAAGTATATGCCCTTGTTTATATCAAACAGTAACATGAAAAGATGTGGCACAAATCGTATCTTGACTTCTGCCAAGTCTTATTTCTGTGTAAATTGATGAAGATAAGAACACCAAGGCTACTTATTCATGGGAAAAAACCAGGACTGCTGCTCTGGGAAGCAAATCTGTAATGAGTGTTTTATGTAGCTAGATCCTCAAAGAATTTGCTCGTCTTGTCTCTGGCTTAGTGGTGGCTGGGTGAGGAAGCATGCTGCACTTGCCATAGACCAGAAGCAGAGGAATGGATTCCGATGGGAGAGATGCCCACTTAGTGGTAACATTCCTTTGTGTAAGAGCCCCCTACCCAAAAAAGCAGAATGATTTATAGGCTGTCCCCACCTGAACTCTCTAGGTTGTCCAGCCACTTGAAGGGAATAAACTTAAAAGTATAAATTTGGAAAGCACTGACAGGATATCTGTTGCAAATTTCCAGAAAAGTGTTTGGATTTTGGGAGTTTAACATACTCAGTTAAACACAAGATCCTCCCAACCTGTATCCAGCACTAGGCTGGCCCAAGCATAAAACACAAAATATGACAGGTCACCTACTGCTGAATCAAGACCTTCACCAGGTTGATGTGTCCGCAGGTTGCAGCCGCATGCAGGGGAGTCCACAATTCATTGTCCTTTGCATTGACATTGGCTCCATGGTTCAGGAGCAGCTTAACTATCTCTTCATAGTTGTCTATGCAGCACTGTTGAGGAATCAAAGCCAGCAGAGTTTAGCTTTACTTTGTATGGACAATCCTTTCTTTGGAGCAATGGCAGATGCTTCCACTTTATTGCCACCTGATCTAGCATAGGCAGCCTGGTAAGTGTACAACTGGAATGGAAGAAAGTTGAAGGTAAGGGGCCGCATGCAAAGGAGGGGCATGGGAAGGGAGGCTCACTGCCCCATCTTCCTAACTGCTGTTTGCATCTGCTCCTTATTTCTACGGAGGGGTACAATTGCCCAGAACAAATCACAAACAACTTACAGTCAAGTTAATTTCATTGAAAATACCATATGCGTCTACGTTTTTATACACTAAAATACTGTTTTGGGGAAGTGCAAGAAAGCTCTAGACATTGGCTAGGGATGGTGTGTGAAAGTGAAAAAGGTGCTACTCCTATGCACCATGTGCCTGTAACAGTCCCATTCTTGAAAGTACATGCCTATTGCAACAATGCTGGTTTCAGGATTCTGAAGAACTTTCTCCAGGGTAAAGTGTGAAGCATAACCAAAACCTGCAAGCATCAATCTGATGAGAAATAATATGTGCCTCTACCAAGGCCTGCTCAGTGTACACCATCTGGCACAATCTTGGGTCCTGCTTGCGTCTTTCTAGCATAGAAAATATAGCTGCTCCATTCTCAGAAAGAGCCGACAGGCTTCTACTTCACATAGCAAGTATCTGCTGAGGACTAAGCAATTTTACAAAATACTAATTACTTTTGATTAACAAGTCCTTTCATAGATTGCTATGAAATATCTTATTTATTTGTTACATGTTTAGACTAACTCTCCTTCAAGATGTTCGGAAAAGTTTGGATGGTCCCCTCTCCTCATTTATCATCACAACAGCCCTCCCAGGCAGGGTGGATTTGATTAATCAGTAAGACTAGATTTAAATCATGGCTTACATGCATAATTTACACACATGCCTGCCTTACCCATAGGTAGAAGAATTTCATTAAAATATTCCCAAACTGGGTCTCTTTTACAGACTGCTGCCATTATAGGTTTTCTCCTCCAGGAAAAGAATAATAGGATAAAACTTGGGCTATATACAAAAAGATGCGAAGACTTGTGGCGTATTCTGCTCAAAGGGTTTCACTTTATTTTTTACTGCTTGCCCCTCCCTCCTCACACTTAGCTTCTTGTGCAATTCCACTCCCAACAATCTTCTTCTATTCATTTTTTTTAAACTTAGCACTCAAGAGGAAAGGAGTTGATTTTGTGTACATAAAGAAGCAATGGGATTAAGGTATTTTTCTCAACTCTGTATGTTTATTTTGTAACAAGAAGAGGCATGTGATCTCTGCAGACACAAATTCACAGTTCTTAGAACTGTAAAACCAAGCATCTGTGACACTCTCTTCTAGATAAAAATATTGCCCAATAATCTTACAGAAAACTCTGGAAGAGCATGACATTGTGAATGGATTAATTGAATTAATTTACCCCCCCACACCAAAAATAAACATTGCACAAATATACAACTTCATTCATTCATTAAAAACTAATCCTTATTTCATGATGAATAACTTTTGGACTATAATGTATCTTAAACAGAAAACTATCCTAAGATAATATTTTCCTCAAAAAGCATTTTATTTAAAAAATCTGATTTACATTTTTAAAACCCTAATTTTTTTATCATTGATTTTTATCCACCCTCCTCTCAGGTAGAGTGAGGATTTGAACCTGCATCTTTCTGGTTGCAATTTAACTCTCTAACTACTGCACCATGCCATATCTTAGGAAGTTGCCACAGAGCTACTTAATCAAATGACAAGCAGAAGCAGGACCTGCACTGAGGTTTACCAGCCAATGACAGTTTAAAATAAGGGTCCTCTGGAAATTCCCTCTTCCCCACCCCCCACCCCTTAAAGTTTTCTTCTGCAATCCATCTTGGGTTTTCCCTTTCCTTCTTCTTCTACCATGGCCAAAACAGTACTAAACGTCCCACCAGGCACTGTTAAAAAGGATACAGAGGGGCTCAATTTTTCCCAGGGAATGCCAGAATCAACATAGCTCAAGCAATTTGAAATTCAGTACTTTGCTTAGGAATGCCTAAGAAAATGTGCTTTCATTTAAAAATAAAATCAGACTTTACCTTTTAAAAATCTAATTTCAAATGCTAGCAACAAAAGGAGGTCAACTAACATTCAGAATTCAGATACACATTAAAAGTATCCACTGATTTTGCATTGAACAATGGAATAGTGAAAACTAATCATTTTAAGTCCTTATTACTACTCAGGGATATAAAGACAAGATAATACTACTTTCAAAAATACAGAAAGCAAAATCACTAGTGAAGAACAGTGTGTTATGATCTAGCAAACATGGTATTTAACTCAATCATCTGAGTGGTCCCACATTATACAAAACATTTTCTTTTTTCATAGAAACAACAAAAACCATCCTTTAAAAAAGCATTTCTTGTCCTAGGAGCTAGTTTGCATGTTTAAGTAAACATCTGTCCAGTGCCAATAAAAGAACACTCATTTGCACAAGAATCTGAGCTTCAGCCATGATTCTGTCAATGGGTGCATTTACAGCACTGACTGAGAGGGAATGAACTCGGAGTGAGGTTATTTGCCCTCAGAATCAGCTTAACAACCCTCCCTCTGTTGCGTCTGCCCACTTCCTCCGTGCAAAGCAAAAAAGGGCTCCAGATGGTGCCTCCTGTCCCTGAAGTCCAGCAGCCACTGAATTTCAGAACGTTGAGATAAGATAGAAAAGATCCTGATTTAGCCTTGTTTTGTCCCCATGGTTAGAGCCCATGCAAAAGCACATCAGTCTGAATTATCTGCCATCAAAAGTGCTATTATCCTGCATAGTCCAAATATCATCAGGCTCTTGCTTATTTGGGTGGGGTAGGCGGATCAGAAAGGCATTCATCCTACATACAGTTCCAGAGGTCTTCTGTTTATGTACATATTCATCAGTACAGCTGACCAAAAACATGATGCTGCCTCCTACTGACTTCGGCCATGAGCCGAACATGCTGACTGTCCAGGACACTCTCCAAAGTTTCAGGACCAAACTAGATGTGGCTAACTTCTTTTTCTTTAATTAAAGGCAATTGTGGGTGGATTTGGATGCACAACCAGGGGTGCACAACCTTGCTGTATATGATGCTGGCTTGGGGGCTGCACATGTACACAAGCACATACACAAGCACATACACCCACATTCTAGTGATCCTACAGGGGATCACTGTTTACTTATTGCTAGCTCTTAGGGAGAGAGCAGGGAATGCACCCAGCAGGGAAACTAGCATGGGACAATTGGTGGTGGTAGGTGGTCACAACATCCTTGAAGAATGCAGTAAAGGCCTTGAGGGGTGGCACATGGCCCCTGGGCTGCACAGTGTGTACCCCAATCCAAACCTCTGTGCCAGAGATGGTAGAAAAGACAGGAAATTCGGTGTGCAAGAGTGGGCCACAATTTCTCTTTCTGGAAGATTCTATGCTATAAAAGAGGGACAGCCTACTGAGGATATAACCAACTTTCCAAATGCCTAGCAAGGGAAAGATAACTTGATTTATTCCAATTACTGAGGAACTCATCCAGAGAAGCAGTCATGATAATCTATTGCAAACTAATGCTATCTGCAGCTCTAGTTTATTACTAAAACACCACTCTGACAGCATGGAAACCTGCTGTGTGAACATTTTCCTTCATCTGACCCTGCCTAATGTCACATTTCAGCATTCCTAAATGCTTACCTGATGCAGTGCAGTTAATCCATCTTCATTGCACAGGTCCGGACTGAAATTGTTGTTCAATAAATAGCAGACTGCAAGACACAAGACAGGAAGGTTTATTCTCAGGAAACATCACTATTTTCACCTTCAGATAACTGGTTGCAAAGAGACGTGGCTAAATGCATGCCCAGATAAACTAAATGTGTTATATGTTAGGCCAATATAGTCTTGTTGATGCCAACAGATTGGAAAACACCTTTCCACTTAGTTTCCACAGTTTTTCAAGTACAGTCAACAATGCATAGTTCAACTACCACAAGTTGCAGCTGATGGCCACCAGCTTGGACAGTTTTAAAAGAGGATGAAATGAATTCCTGGAGGGGAAGGCCACCAGTCATTACAATTACTTATTACCTCCAGTATCAGATTTAGTATGTCTCTATATTTCAGGTGCTGGGGAATACAGGCAAGATGGTGGTATCACATTCACGGGGGCTTCTCACAGCTAACAAAAGCTGAAGAAACTGGGGAAGCCAAAATATAAAGTATCCCAGGGCCTCTCCAGCCTTCCTCACTGCCCCTCTGAAATGTCATTGCTAGTCTTCTGAAACTGGCCGTTGCCTCTGCTGCCCTTCATCTGCTTCAAATTAGTATGAGTCTCTTGCGTTCTGCTTGCCTCCACAGGGTTGTGGCCTCACAAGACCCTCTTGCTTTTGTTGCAACAGAACAACATAGCCTCTCCCTGCTTTCTGGAAATCATCTTAAGAGGATTCCTAGTGAGGGTCCTTTGCAAGCGACTGAACTGTCCAGATGGCAGAAAATGCAAGGTTCCCTCTGCTGAGAAGCTAGCTTTAAAATGGCTCGACATCAGTGGTTTTCAACCTTTCCTCAGCTGCAGACCAGCAAAAACAGGAAAACCACCTTGGGGACTGTCGAGGCAGAAACAAAAAGCACCATACACATAATACATCATTCTGTGTATTAATTTCCAAACATAATACCAATATATATATATATATATATTCCCAAAACCAGAAACCAGGCAACAAAAAATGCCAACAAAAGAACAAAATATTGAAATAGGTACAGCATGGCTCCCACCAAGGCATCTCTCCCCTCTCCAGCGCCACCCCTAGGGGTACCGGTACACCCCCCACAAAGCGAGGAAGAGGTGGTAGCGAGATGTAGTCCCCCCATGGACCCCCATGGACAAACCGGCGGCTGAAAACCACTGCTCCACATGACAACTCCAGTCTCAAGTAGTTGTGTTGCTGCTATTTGAAACTACCAGAGATCTTGACTTATATTTGTTGGCTTATTATTTCACATATTTGAAAGATGCCAATGTCAATGAGCTTTTAGCTGTATCTTTACTTCTCTTGGCCATCCCATAGAGTTCTTTATCTAGCTTTTAATAACATCTTTATTTTTTTAAATGAGAAACTATGATCATTTTAAATTGCAGAACCACCTTTAAAAAAGAAAATAATCTTTCTCCTGCATTGTAACAACAACAGTACGCTTAAGGACGGCAAAGGAAACTCCTCAGCAGGGCTGGTCCATGCAATCTCTAGCCCAAGTGGAACCTGCAACTAAATGTTGCAGTATGGAGTGCACCTGTTCAAGGTTCCAGCCAGCCTTGCCCTCCATTAGGATACTCTGTAGCTGTTTCCTAGCACCACTGAGCAGAACAGCCACTCTGTCTCAGCTTCCTTAACACATTTTCTGCAGTGAGCAAAAAGGCAGAATAGAGTGGCAGGAAAACACAGGAGGATTACAGTGGGAAGATGACAGTTCCTCTTTAGATTACACGTCAGTGTGGCTGCAAAAAAGTAAATGCTATTTTAGGTTGCATAAACAGAAATAAGAACATAAGAAAGCCATGCCAGATGAGACCAAAGGTTTATCTAGAGCAGCACTCTGCGCACACAGTGGCAAACCAGCTGCCCACAGGATCCCTCAAGCAGGGTGGGTGCAAGGCCTCCTCCTGCCCAAGCTCCTCAGCAACTGGAGTATGCAGGCATGCCACCTCTGGTGAAGGAAGGCAAGGCTGGTAGCCTCTTCCCTGGGGAATCTGTCCAATCCCATTTTAAAGCCTCCAGACTGGTGTCCTTCACCACTTCCCATAGTTTATGTACTGTGTGAAGCAGTCCTTCCTTTTATCCACCAATCAGCTTCATGGGATGACCCTGGCAAGTGTTTTATGAGAGAGGGAGAAAAATGTTTCCTCCTCTACTTTCTTCACACCATGCATTATTTTAAACACCTCTATCACATCTCCCCTTACCTGCCTTTCTCCTAAGCTGAACATGCTGGTTGTCATAGCTGCTCCAGGCCCTGATCATTTCCGCTGCCCTGCTCTCTCCTTTTTCCAAAGCAACAAGATCCTTTTTCTGGTAAGGCAACCAGAAAGGAACACAATAGGCACGCCAAAGATTTCTGCAAGTATAGCTTCCAAATCATGTGGTTCCCCTCTATTCAGCACTAGTTAGGCGCAGTCCTGAGTACTGTGCCCAGTTCTGGGCTCCACAGTTAAAGAAAGATGCAGACAAACTGGAAATGGTTCAGAGGAGGGCAAAAGGGTGATCCTGGGACTGGAAACAAAGGAGAAATCAAAAGAATGGGGCATGTTTAGGGTTAGGGAAAAACTGAAAGGAAATATGATAGCACTGTTCAAATATCTGAAAAGTTTTCACATAGAGGAAGATGAGGATCTCTTCTCCATCATCCCAGTCTGCAGGACATGGAATAATGGGCTTAAGTCACCAGAAGCCAGATTCCAGATAGATAGCAGAAAAAAAATCCGGTTAGAACAATATAGCAATGGAACCAATTACCTAGGGAGGTCATGGTCTCTCCCACACTGGAGGCATTCAAGAAGTATGTGAGCAGCCATTTGTCAGGGATGCTTTAACGTAAGAGTCCTGCATGGGGCCAGGAGTTGGACTCAAAAGCCATACAGGTGCCTTCCAACTCTACAATCCTATGATTCCCCATAACAGTCCATGAATAAGGCAGAGTGATGGCATAATAAAAGCCCTATCTGTATGTACCCCATCTTCTACAAGCAGGGAGATTTCTAAGTGGGGGCATTCAGAATGATGACTGTTCTTACCTTCAGGCTTGGGATTCTACCACTACCCAATGGTACACTATCATTGTATGTAAAGTGAAGACTGGCAGCTTCAGTATGGTGGGCAGCCTTCTCCCTTCCAGGCAGTCCTCTAACAGTATAGGAAAAGGCGTATTCCAGCTCTGCCTCCCTCCATTATCATTCCCTGGTTTTCTAGGGTTCTTAATAGCATGGAGTGCCTCCATAGATAGCAGAGGGTGCTTCAGTCAACCTCCATGTGTACAGGGTGGAACACTTGCATTCTTTCATGCATGGAGCTATCCATGGGAGTAAAACCCATTCAACATTGCAGGATTTATTCTGGAGGAAGCATGCATAGGATTAGGCTGTGTCACAAATCAGTTGCCTGTGGTTTATTTGATCCCCAGCATTTTGTCAGGGTAAGTATTGATGAGCTAATGAAAAGGCCAGCCAGTAGTATCATTATTATCATTTCCTCTCCCTTTGGAGTGCTAAGAACCCATGCTACTTAAGAACCAATTATTACGTTGATGGAGGATCGCTAAACATTAGGGAGAATGCAGCCTACACAATTAAGAGCTCAAAAAGGACTAAATGGGCACTCATAAAAGGTTATAGGCTGTGGACAATGCACTATGTAAGATATTCTCAAAAATTACAACATAAAACACATCTGTTAAAATCTAGCTCTCTCTGTCCTATTATTTCCTATTATAAGCAAGTACCTTAAAAATGGATCTAAACTGCTACTTGACTCTAAAGCATGGGTCCTCAAACTACGGCCCGTGGGATGGATCCAGCCTGACATGCCCTTTCATCTGGCCGGCGCCACCATCTGCCGAGCGTGGGAAGCGGTGGCTTGCTCACTCGGAGATGGTTTTGGACACGTTGGGAGATCTTCCAGCGAGTTCAAAACTATCTCCGAGTGAGCAAGCCGCCACTGCCACCTGCCTCCCCCATGCACGCGCGCGCTTGTCGCTGCCTTGCAGCGTGGGCTGGAGGCGGTGACTTGCTTGCTCGGAGATGGTTTTGGACTCGCTGGGAGATCTCCGAGCGAGCGAGTCGCCGCCACATGCGCCCAACAACGCCTTACTGGCCCGCGCGCCCAGGCACCTCCCCCCACCATCCCGCACCACCTTTCAACTGGCCCCCAGATGAAAAAGTTTGAGGATCCCTGCTCTAAATAAATTTAAGTCATAGAGATCAAGGCTCCATCTAACCTTCATATCTAAGGTCACCTCAGTCTGGTGCTGAAGTGACCATCTGAAGCCATTAGGATTTGGACTTTGTTATAATGAATGTTCAAAGAAGTGCCATGGTCACATTTTGTGATCTGGTAAACACACACAACAGTATCAAAACATGAGTGGACAAGTGGCAGCATCACAATGCATGTTAGATCATTCACAAGACCAAAAAAGCATCACTTGCATTTATTACCATAAAATGGTCATTCAGACCATTGTCCCATGATTATCACTTTTTCTCAGAAACTGAGAACTGCAACCTACTCCAGACATTTGCAGTGGAATGAGTTAGGAATATTTCTTAAACATTGTCCTCCAGTTGTGCAGGGAATATGCATTCATTTTCATTGCTTTTATCAAATTACACTTATATCCTGACCTTTTTCCTCTTGTAAGGAACTCAAGGTGGGTTACCTAATCCTCCTCTCTATTCAAAGAACAACACTGCAAAGTAGGTTAGGTTGAGAGTTGGTGACTTTGCCAAAGACATCCAGTGAGCTTCAGGGCTGAGTAGGAACTAGAACCTCATTCTTCTGAGTCCTAGTTTGACAATCTAACCACTACACCACACTGCCTCTTTTTTCATGAGTTTTATTTGCAAGAGAGCAGTATATGAATAACAGGTTTTTAAGGCATGTATCTACTGGATACTACACTGTTCTTAAAACACACAGATCCTTCTTCTCTACAAAATAGTAGGCTGAATTAGATAAAATTCATTCACTGGCGTGCATGTGTGTTTCTGTGTCTGTGCACATGTACCCTCACACATACAGAAACATGGAGGCATGGTTATGGAATTCATCTTTGTTTTTCAAAGGCTCTGATTGACCTTGTGTACTACAGAAGGGCTACTCAAGCCAACTACCATATTTTAAGCTCCCTACTATCTCCTGTTTAAACTGTTGATTTACATAAAATGTGTTAAAACACAGAGTTCTCAAACACCCACTAATTACATGCTTTGTATTTTTTTAAAGTGAAGCATCCCAAATGGGTTTGGTCGTTAAGAGAAATGCCTAGGCCCAGATCAACGGTGCAACAAACAACAGCAGTTCTTGTAAAGTGTGTTATTGCACCATTGGCGTTAGAAATTCTTCACGTTCTATGCACTGAATTTTCTAAATGAGACAAGCATTCCACGTAGATTCAACCCTCTCATGGTATAACAGGTTCTCAGTGCTGCTGAACATCTCCCCCAGCACTGGGCTAGTTTGTAGCAGCATGAAAAACTGCTGCAGCAACTTCTCATGGTGACAAGTCAGGCAATTCTCAGGAAAAAGGACAAGAAAGTAGCATTAGAAAGGCACTGCGAGTTCCAACAAGAACCCTGGCAACCAAGATGCTAAGATTTGAATCTTATTCCATTTTGTCTGCACAATCACTGTGCACACACTCTGAGCAGTTGAATATGAGTTAATTTATGTTTTGTAATTATATTCCACCCTTTATTTATTTAAAATATTTCTGCCCCGAAGTGGGATCCAAGGTAGTTAACAGCATGCCAATTAAAAAGTAATTAAAACAGCCCTTAAAAACAAATTACTGTTACATAAAGCTAACAAAACCGTTCACACTACAACCAATAGATTAAATAACCCATTGAAAGCATGAGCAGCCAAATCCCTTTGGCTCCTCTTGGTCTGACTTCTTGGAATGCACAGGAGTAACAAAAATACAGAACCAGCCCATGCAAAACAATGTTGTGGGCAGGGCCAGGAGGTATGGCTATAATCTCTCTACCCATAGCACTAAACAGGGAGATTCTGCTGGCATGGGTAATTTGCCTAACTAGGGGCTGGCTCCAAAAGGGTTTCTTTTACACACTTAAGAACACACCAAAGCAGCAGATCAGCCTAATGTAAAAACTGTCAAATCATAGTTACAGCCATGATCAGGGTCCAGGACATAAACAAAAAACCCACCAGTACTTCCAAATTTCATGTGATTTACTTAGATCAGGGGTGCGGAACTTGGGTTGGACTGCAATTCCCATCTGCACTGGCCAGCATCAGGCAACAGTGTGGGATGAGAGGAGCCTGTCCTGGCTTAGATATTCTCCCTGGCTGAGCATACACCTTTCAAACCAAAAAATGAAATGTGCACCCATTTTGGCTCAACCCTACTTTAAACATCTTAGGCATACCCCTAAAAAAGAAAGGTTTTTCCATTTCTTTTCAGAACAAAAATTGAGAGACATCTTCAGATACTCAATAGTATTTACATCAGATGATATGATATTCTTACACACTGAGCATTACTTTTTTCTCTTTTGTTCTCATATTCCTCCCTTTTCCATCCCTACAAAAATCCAGTTGGGCAGCCAGAGCTTAACCAAGTGCCTCTGGCAAATGCAGTTCGCTCACTCTCACCAGTTAGGCCAGCTGTGCGACCCAGCCAGCATATATGAATTTTTGTTTATGCTTCTCTTCCTAGCTAACCACACCTTTTTGCCCTCCTAATAGGAAACGACCGATGCCTCACTCAGCTGCAACTCTGGTTTTCTCTTATTTACTTTGGATGTGATTTCCATTAGGATGCTTAATTCAATCTGGCTCATTTAAAAGCCATTGTGTACTAATGACCTGGGGTTCTATAATCAGTGGGCTCTGCTTCTAGAGATATGGCCATGCTGCTTTGTAA
This sequence comes from Varanus komodoensis, assembly GCF_004798865.1. Taxonomy (NCBI): domain Eukaryota; kingdom Metazoa; phylum Chordata; class Lepidosauria; order Squamata; family Varanidae; genus Varanus; species Varanus komodoensis. Next base: position 7,323,127 of record NW_025335889.1, read on the forward strand.
GAGATTAAATCTCACTAGTTCTTTTTACCCTTTATGTAATAATTTGGAAATAAACTAATCTTGCCAGTTCTGTTCTTTCCTCCGCTGCATGATATTTCAGTACCGCATCCATGTACATCAAAGTCAGAAGAACCCTGCTGGTTCTGACCATAGATTCAGCCCATCCTCCCAGTGGCAAGCCAGTTTTATTTGAGAAACCTAGAAACAGGATGCACTGTTCACTCCCAACATCAGATACGCAGACGTGTACTGCCTCTGAACACTTTGGTGCTATGTAGTACCATGGCTAAGACCACGGATAGCTCTGTTTACCGTGAACAGTTCTAATCCAGGACTAAGCAACCTACTGCCCTCCAGTTAGTTTTCGCCACAATACCTCCATCAACCCAAGCCAGAATGGCCAAAAAGCAGGAACCATGGGAGTTGTAGTCAACATTTTCTTGGCCTAATCCTTTGTAAATGACATTTAATAATTATAATAGCAGCTATCCCCACACTGTCTGGAGGTTAATTCTATATTAACTAAGCACTGGCTGAAAGGCTACTTTGCTCTGAATTCACTGCTGATACATTTCCTTGCTTAATGCTCAGTGCTGAATAGCTGATAACCACAATTTCTCTATTCACTTTTTTCTGTTCTGTTTTCCATAAGACACTGGAATGCATCAGGAGTGCATTCAAGAGCCAGTTCACACTACCCTGGACCGCAGCTGTACACACACACACACACGTTTCTAGTTGCTAATCACAATACAGTTGCACATATTGATGATACCCTTGTCTGCTTTAAAGAAGGTGGCAGAGGTGTGGTATAATGGTTGAACAGGATTCAACCCATGTTCTAGTTCCTAGTCAGTCATGAAGCTCATAGGGTAATTTGGGGCTAGTCACTGACTCTCACACTGACCCAACCTCACAGGGTTGTTGTAAGAATAAAATGGGTTTAAAGAGGTCTGTGTAAGCCTCTTTGGGTTTCTTGCAAGAGGGGATATGATGCATGCAATAAATTAATGTCACAGGGTGTTTGTTTGTTTATTTATAAAATTTGTATGCCGTCCATTACTTGCGTCTCTGGATGGCTTACAACATAAATCAGAATAAAATGGATAAATTGACTATTCCATGCTGGCTGTAATTAACAAAATACAAACAATAAAATTCAATTACATATTAAAATATTGATTAAATAAAAACCTGGCGCCGAAAAACATATAGTGACGGCGCCAGGAGGACCTCTCTGGGGAGCGCATTCCATAGTCAGGGTGCCACCACAGAGAAGGCCCTCCTCTGGGTACTTATATGGATTAGATGCACTAAATGATTTTCTAATATTTTCCCCCATCACACCCAAATTCTTGTAGTTAGGAAGCTACTATGAACTAAAAACGATGGCTTACTAAGGAAACTCCTTATATTGACCCCAAAAAAGGCTCAGTAAAGAGAAAGGAATACATAGCCATGTTTTTTTAAAAGGTTAAAAGATGTGGCCCTTAAAAACTGGTTTAAACATTTTTGAAACACAGGCTATTCACCCTGTGAAAGCTTTGGGTGTGCTGTAATCCATCTGATATTTTATTACACTGCACAACACTAAGTCTTGGCTTCCGAGGCAGGGTGCTCAGCAAGTCCTGCATATTTCAGAGCCAATGCAGGCCAGTTTCCAGTTGATGGATATGATACTATGAATGGGGTGAGTGTAGGTGAGATCATGTTTGTGCTGGGTTGGCATTAGGACTGTTTTGGTTTCCTGCTGCACCTTAGTGCAAGCAGCCAAGATTCTGCAACAATGCTCTGGCAAAGTATCAGCAGCCCAGCTTTCAATGTGCAAAGAATTGTACAATCTTCCCCCGCCACACATCACTTTAAGAGCTATTCCGTGTTTCCCAGAAAAGTCTGGAAATTGTAGTTCTAGGAGGTGATGGAAAATTCTGGGCATTTCAGTTTCTAGGATTCCTTGGGCGAAGCCAAGACATTCAGACCAAAACGAATTTACAGTGATACAGACCGTTCAAACTGCTAGAACTACTATCCCAGTGTAAGTGCCTGGACTGCATGCCCGAGGCCTCTTTCTTAGAGATCAAATAAACAGCACAGATGTTATTCTGCCATGTGCCTGCAAAATCTATGCAGGAGGGAACTGAGCAGCATCCACGGACCCTATCACTGTCATGGATGGCTCCACCACCAAATGCATGGATGCTGGGAATGGAGTCAAGCACTCTCCGATGTCAGAAACTGGCAGACAAAAGGCACAGTCCACACACACAGGCATTACTTTGCTGGGAAGCATTTCTCTTCTCTCCCTGCCACTGCTATTTCCTACTTTACAACTACTTCTGCCTTCCTAGTATGTTACAGGAAAGACAAAGCCTGCATTTATGAGCCTTGCCACAGTGAGAAAGGCTGAGTATGTGCAGTTGTCTACTTCAAACACACGTCAGTCAGAGCACCATGGTAAGAAGGAGTAACCGAGTAAAATGGAGTTTGCTTCTGCAGCCCTGGTGTTAAACAGCAAGAACAGCAAGTTTGGTTTTAGAAAGGGATAATACTGCTGCAATCCCATCACCTGCCAATCTTATGGATGGTTAATTGTGGAAGATCCAGGGCTCTGCCACTAATATGAGCAGCCCTTTAGAGTGTTTTAACATTGAAACATGGGACCTTATCTAGCAGCACTTCAGAAACCAAAAGGAGAGTGCTGACATGGGAGTGCTTTAATTTGTTGGAGCTGTTCAGACAAAATGGAGATAAGGTTTTTTTAAATGCCTTTTTTGCACTAGCCAAGATTGAGCATTATAAGCATAAGCGGCCTCAACCCATGTGTTTGGGTGCTTTGCTCCAACCCTTCATGTTTGGATCTGAAGCTTCCATACCTGTTTTGCAGTAAATAACAGTTTGCCATTTCATCCCAACTCAGCAAAATATGGTTGCAGCAAGCCACAGCTTGCCTGCAAATCAGTAGCATACCATAGTTTTTCAGTCTGGTTTGTGGAAGAAGTACTCATATGGTTGTGTAAACCACAGCCTGCCAGTATTAGGCAAAATCGGAAAAGAATAGTCTGCTTCCAAATCTCAGCATGGCAAAGATGGACGAAGCTCAGAAGCGTGAGGCTTAAGGCTGTTTGTGCTTGTAACAACTCTTCTTCAGGCTTAACCAAATTCATCAAGAAGCAGCTAAATGAATTTTGCATGCTTATTTGCAAAAGTTGCTTTAGGGTCTCCGCTGTAACAAATAGCATGCAGAAACATTTGTTTCACTGGGAGATTTTTACTGTTTAAACTTGAGTCCTTAGCTTTGGGCATATAACTGCTTAAATGGCCCTGTACCATGATATACAGTTGCAGTTGCTTCTGGTAAATCTGAGGTATTCTTTTTATCTCTGAAAGCATCCCTTTACTCATCAGGGCTGGCAATTTCCAAATAGCTGCCTCAAGTCTGAATGTACCTTGTTTATCACAGACTCCATGGGGCATGGCCAGTCTCACCTGCTGGCCAGGAATCCAGACATGCTAACAAAAGATTCCTCAACATCCAGACTTCAAAGTCTGCAGGGACTACCTCATGCCTATCATGCACAGACTGTCTCATCAGTTACACGTACTACACAATATGGTATAGCTGTGCAAGGCTTTGGGCCTCCAGAGGACCATCTGTTTCTTTCCATGTGGAAGAGGAAATCTCATGCAGCTAAGATAAACTGAGAGACTGATGCTTCATTCCAAGGATATCTGTGTTTCATTTTCAGGGAACTTGCCTGACAGAGACTCTCTGCTTTCAGATTACTTCTTAATCCTTAGGTGTTGGTACTCCTTAGAATATGCTTGCTTGGTTGACCTTTCATTTACATTTCAGATTTTCATCTGCATGCATTGCTCCACTGGGCCAAAATGCTTAGAGCACACATGCTGAGCCCAAGACTTATGAGTGAAATACAGCCCACCTGGTCTCTCAATTTGACCTCCTGGGGTTTCCAGAAAGCCCCTCCTGCTTTTCCCCACCTGCCAATTATCTGTACCTTCGTGCAGTTTCCCACGTACCCCATCCCATTTGAAAAGACTGAGATGCCTCTAGTAAGGATTAACTGCTAACTGTAAGAGCTTTGTGCTAAAGTATTTTATTTATTACAGTTCTATACTGCCCAATAGCTGAAGCTCTCTGCATGTTTCAGAACAATTAGAACCATAAAATGCAATATAAAGGTCTACAGTGTGAAATAAAAGAGTCAAAGTAAACCTGGTGGCAATGCAAAGATGTAAAATCCAGCAACAGAAACAGAAAGCCTAAAATTCCTGGAAAAGTAGGTCTTCACGTATGCCAGAAAAAGAATATAGGCAACCAGGTGAGCCACTACTGGGAAGTTCACTCCACAACTGGGGCAACAGCAAAAATGTTCTATCCTTAGCAACAACCCAGTTCGCTTCCCTTGGCAGGGGCTCCCAGAGAAGGACTGCTGAGGATTGTCCTAGAGCCTGGACAGGTATATATGTGAGGAAATGATCCTTCAGAGAACCTGGCCCCAAGGCATTTAGGGCTTTGAATATTAATACCAGCACTTTACATCAGGACCAGCAATGGCCTGGCAACCAGTGTAGGTAGCAACATATTGGCTTAATGCAAACCATTGTGGCCAGAGCCAGCTGAGGTTTCCAGACCATTTTCAAAGCAACTGCAATAAAATGGTTACCAGAGCATGGAATAATTGTAGCAAGGCTATCCCTCTCCAGATAAAGACACGGCATATCAACCAAAGATGATAAACGGTGCTGCACACCACCAAGTCCACCTGTGCTTTTAGTGGCAATAGTGGATCCACCCTCAAACTATGAGCTTCACCCTTTAGTTGGAATGTAACACTCTCCAAAATAGGCTAACTATCACTCACCTGTGTGGGTGAACCACCCATTAACAGGAGGTCGGTTGGACTTTTGGCCACGGCCTTTTTACTTTCAGCCCTGCCCACCAAGAGCATCTCATTCAGTGCGCATGGCTTGAAAGTTAGTTTTCAACAAGCTGCACAGTAAGTTATCATTAGGCATTGCATAAGCATATTAATGGTACCCCCTTAACATGATAGCAGTGCTTACAGCTCTCTGAAGACTGGATGATAGGTCTGATATACAGTTGGTTTGAGACCTGATCTGGGATGGATCATTCTCATGAAACTACTTGCTTATAAGGCTTTTTTTACTGGGATTTTTTTGTGGGGGCGGGGGGAGAAAGAAACAGAAAGAGACTGGTGAGAAACAGAGGACGTGCAAGAGAGCAAAGAGAACAGGTACTGACTGAAAAGGGAGGAAGAGTCAAAAAGTGATCCAGGAGCAGCAATGTATACAGTGAAAGAGGGCGTATAAGGAATATTGGGCCATTTCTGTTTTTCTACCATTCCGTGTTTCTTCTCTCTATATCCCTCCTTCTTTTAGTATCACCTTTCCATTTCATGCACATACATTTTAGGGCACAGGTTTGCTACCAACGTGATTAGTAGATAAATAATATTTTAATGAACTAAAATGGACCCTTTCCCTCCAGTCTACAGGCTCTATGAGCAACTGTGTGCAGTTTCTCTCTCCTCACACCTTTTTACAAATACTTATAAGAATGGCAGATAGAAAGCACCATTACAGAAATAGGCATGTCCTCCCATGTGTAAGAGAAGAGGAAATGCTAAACGCTTGCATTTTCTAAACACAAACAAGCTAGATTGACACCTAGTAAGCCGCCTACTGCCAAACAGAGAAATGGTCCATCTAACTAAGGGATGGAAATAATTTTTTCTGTTGAGGACAGCATTTCCCCAGGGTCAGTATGCATGCTGCATGCTGGTAATGGGCAAGAATAGGGATTATTATTATTATATGACATTTCTACACAGCACTTAGCCAATGTTCTCTGGGTGGTTCACAATGTCTTAAGTCACCTATCCAGATTTCAACCAGGCCTGACCCTTCTTAGCTGCCAAGATTAGGCTATATGGAACCCTTAGTTTTAAGGCCACCCTTTTCTCATTCTTTTTTGACACCGCCTTCTCTCTGTCCATATCCCCTTCCTCAGTATCAATGCGTACATGCAACACTCCTTTCTTTCTCACTGTGTGTTTTTTTGCCACCTCTTTCTCCCCCACCCCACTTTTCCTTCTTCCCACCCCGCACCATTCTGGACAGAAGTCTGAATGGATCACTTACAGGGGGCCTTTGAAATTAGGTCCTCATGAAATGTGGCAAAGGGCATCAGGTTCCCGATCCAACTCAGTATTGTCTAGGAGGTTGTTCTGGGGTTTCAGACAGGGGTCACTTCCAGTCCAACCTGGAAATGCCACAGACTGAACTTGTGGGTTCTGAAGGCACAACATATGCTCAGACAGCTCTTGTTTTTTATTTTGTTTTTCACAACTACAGTTGAGACAGGTATGATTAATCCACAAAAGTTTTTAATCAGATAGCAATACTAATTATTTTAAATTCATAAGGGATCATGCTAGTCCCAAAATGGTTAAAAAGAGGCATACAACTCTGTCCTTTGGTGCATCTGTATTGCCCAACAAAAATTAGTATTTAGGGCGCCAGTGATGAATTTGCCCTTTCAAAACTTAAAAACCACTTTTCCTTAAGCTTTCTTTAATTCTTCATCCTCCTTTGAAAGTTTTTTCTTCCCTGTTGTTAAGGCTGCCTACACAAGAAACTATTTTCTAGCCCATTTCTCTCCCTGCATGCTCAAAGTCACACAAACTGCAATCTACTCCACTATTATTAAGTAAAATATATGCCCATACCTCCCGCATTAGGTTTTTGTGTTGGAGGTTTTCTGTCTGTAAAAGTAGCCTTTTTTATAACTGGAGAGAGAGAAAAGCACACAAACAACAGAAGCTGACTCACTGTTTCAGGGCAGAAACAACGGGGCTGATTGCAGATCAAGTAATACAGAGTCTACCCAGGAAATAAGCTACAGACTCTTTACACCTTGCACTGCATGGGATCAGTTAATTTGCAAATACAGCTGGCCAAAAGTTGCTTGTAATTGAGCACATTTTCTGCTTAGTTCATGTCAATGATGGTAGCACAATGTATACATTGAGTGATGCTCGCATGGCGGAAGGGCTAAGTGCATGACCTTTGGGCCAGAAAGCTCCCCACCCACCAGTTCAAATACCACCTCTCTATGAGGTCCCTAGAACAGAAGGCAGATAATACTTTTCAGCATAAGAGGTTAACACTCTTGACTTCCATAAGTGGGAAAATGTTCAAGGGGCACAGTGCTCACCCAGACTTAATTGGCTTTCAAAGAAGATCAGTAGAGGCTTAGCGCATGTTGTAATATTTGAACTGACTTAGATATAGGGTGTGTGCAGGAAGAGTCGAATAGCTTTAGTGCTCTAGCAGACAATTCACAATTCACTCAGATCTTCTGAGAGGTTATCCCAAAATATGCTGGCTTACAAAGCCTAAACTCAGCTAGACTGCCTATCTTTGTCTCCATCTTTACCCCTGTGTTAGTTCTTATTGCCACTTCCCACACTTAGATGCCTAGCTTATATCATCCTCAGCTATGAGGGTTGGGGTGTGGAGTCTCCCTCTCAAAGGTTACTTAGAAGACTTAAGGACTATGATACAACAATTCATTTCCATGGGAACATATCACTGGACTGCCCTGGGCTATTAGCTTAAGACTCTGACCAGGTATTGCTTCAAAGCTATCAATAGTGCTCGGGATATTCCCAGAAATCCAGGAGTAAACTATAATGTTACAAAGTGGTTTGGGAGCGGCATCACTTCCCACGGAGAAAGTACGAATTTCCAGAAATGTAAATGAATAAATGTACGAACAGCAACTGCTCTTTCCAACCATCTCCAGCATTCTGGGAAATTCATCTGGCTCCTCTCTAGGCAATCCATACTGACTCATTCATACAGTCTACCAGCAATTTGGTGCTATCAGAAAAAGCTTTCAAAGGGCCCTGGCTTGCAGGTTCGCTCCTTTCCCCTCCGGAATAGTAGTTGGCTCTTTCCTTTTCCTGGCTTGTGGCAAACCACTGTCTGCCATTTCACCTGACATTGGAAACTACGGTTTATGCTTGCCCAGCAAAGCAAGATGGGAAAGCACAATTTGATCCTAGGTCACAGTTCAGGTTTCAGGACAAATGCAGGCTATACCTTGCCAGTTCTGACAATAGGCAAACTATGGGTTGACTGCAAACAGTAAAGAAGGGTGGGAAGCACTGTGCTAAAGGGCAGGAGGGGGAGGACAGACCAAGCAGCACTTTACCGCGAGGAATGCATGACTTATGCCAGTGCAAGCAGCTGTAAACTCTACTGGGGGAACAGCATGGAGAGCTGCTTTTTACTGCTTTCCATTCCCTCTATACTATTTTCGCAGCTTGAATTCCCCATACACATTTGTGCACACGCACACATGCACAGGAATTTGGATTGGGAAGAGAAGCTTGGCCAGGAGGCTTGCTGGAAGACTTTGGGCCAGTCACTGACCTCCCTCACAGGGCTGTTGTTGTGAGGACAAAATGGAGCTGGGAGAGCTGCCTCGAGTTCCTCACAAGAGGGAAAATGCAATATAAATGCAATGCGATAATAGTAACATGGGGACTTACTGGCTGGGGAATATGGAGAATTGTGAGACTTTTTCCTTCAAAACAGGCACAGAATTATGTCCTTAATGTATCATCCCAAGAGATGATACCATCAGGATATCTTATCACTTTAAAAGTGTTTGTGTCAGGGCAGGGAAAGGGAGCTTGCTTTGCTCAGCCACCTACATTTTATCTTTGCCTGAAGGCAGGTTTTCTCTGATGCTATAATGAACTGTATACTTATGGAACTGCAATGCACAGAATTATTTCCAAGACTATCCCCAGCAGTTGCTTTATCTGAAGAATGAGTTGTGAAACCATATGTTCTGATGAGCCTGGGAAGCTCTTTATCTCAGCAGTACAGTCAAACCTATTTAAGCAAATGCTTCTTCAAAAAGTGCTCTTGCGTTAACCCAAAACCTATTTGGGAAGAGAATGTAAAGATTTAAATTAACTTCAGGCTATGTAAGCCCAGTGAACAAATCTCAGGGTCCAGGAACTGAAAGGCAAATATACAAATTGCACCAATTGAAATTGGGAGGCTAAATGGTACTTTTTAAAAGAGCTATTAGCTTCATAACTTAAATATAGATATCATCAGCAAATTTAGGTGCCGAAAGGTTTCAATAAAGGAAGCTGTTCGGAAGTTTTAATGTCATATTGATAGTCCTGATAATTTCTGATGATTGGCCAACATTGGCCACATAGCATATTTGTTAACATATAGTTAAAACAAAACTTATGAGAAACATGCATATACTTTGTCACCAGATCTCATTCATCTGTACCACTATCCAGCCATTTAAGCTGGTCCCACCAATGACCTCTGCACCACCAGGGTAATGTTTATAGCACTGAACTGGTAGGTACAGCCAATCACAAGCTTTTAAGCTCCTTTGAGGCATTCATTCAATGGTGAATGAATGCATGGAATGGGAATGGCACTGCAACAGTAAGCACCCCCTTGACCTCTACACATTCATTTTAACCACACAACACAGACCCTTCTCTCTTTTCACAATCAGAAGGCCGACTTTAAAAAAATGCACCTGATTTCATGGAAAAGTTCTAGGCAGAGGATCAAGCAGAAAATAAATGCACAGACGTAAAGGCAGGATCCATGCATTTTATTTTTCTAAGCCTTGTCCGTATTTCCATAATGTACACCTATGCTGCTGTCACAATAAGGCTTGGTCAAGGTTGTGCCAAAATGCCCCTCTCTACTGTAGGCTGAAAATCTATACGGGCATTTCAGCTGTTTATTGGCATATATGGAGCAAATTTCAAAATGGGACTAATTTACATTCCTTGCCCCTGCTGCACCAGAATTTCCATGGGAATGAGGCTGTGTGATGACAAAGATTGCTCCTAACAGGAAGGGAGGGTGTGGGGAATTCATTCCATATTCAGTTTTGTGTTTTTGAACCACTATGCAAACCAAAACTTAATTATCCTTCAAAATTTGCCTTTCTACAAATTCTGCAACAGAGTGCTCCAATCTAAACATGCATACAAAAACATTTATATGAGGGGAAATAAAATGCATCACGACAGGAAAATTGTCTTGCAGAAATGTCTACATTAGACAAAAATGAATATGACAGAAGAAGTGGGCACAGAAAAACCTATGAAATGTCTTATAAATTAAAAAATAACAACTTTAAGTTTGGGACAAGCCAAACTTCAAACTTGAGAAATGGTTAAAGTCTGAGAAAACTTGACTGAAGAATGGAAAAACGAGAAGTGAAAACTAATATGATTCAGCCATCCCCAGACCATAGCACCAGTCTAACAGAAATAAAATTAGTCACCTTGCTACCGGGGGAAGAATGCATCTACAAGGAGTCCCGCTGTTCTTGCCCCCAGTGTGATACAGGTGCCAGTGGCACGCAGAAGTGCATTATATGTCCCCTTTCATCTCCCCAATGCACTGAGTATTTGTCCTGTTGTGCAAGAAGTAAAATATAGTGTCACCAAGCCTCCAATAATAATTTGCTTTTGGATCAGGTGTATCTGCTTAGGCATGGACCACAGCTCAGCCCTTGCTTTGCGTGCAGAACAGCCTAAGTTCAGTTACAGGCTTCTTCGGTTATGAAAGAAAAGGTAGTGGATGATGGGGAAGCTGCTGGAGACCTGCTACCAGGCAGAAAGACTACTAATATTTATTTTATGTATTTCTTTATTAGATTTATATCCTGCTGTTTGTTTAGTTCTTTCAAGAATGCTAAGAGGCTTACAACATTCTCCTGCTGCTCTCAGTCTTATCAACCACAACAACCCTGCAAGGTAGGTTGGGCTGAAAGTCTGTGACTGGTTCAAATCACCTAGTTATCTCCATGGCTGAGTGGGAACTAGAACCCAAGTCCCAGACCTGCACTCTTAACCATTAAACCGCACTGGTTCTCCTAGATAGAAAGAGCTGGTTTAAGGTATGTGCACATTTCTTATCCCAGAATTCTTTAAAAGAGAACAAGATAGTTATTTGTTTTTTGGAGCCAGGCAAAGACCTTTTTAGTCAAACGTTATTTTAATTGTGAATATTTACTTGTTTATTTTATTTTTTGGCCAGGTCGACTCAAATTATATTGTTTTTATATTGTGTTTGTTTATTATTGTGAGCCGCCCCGAGGCTTCGGCGAATGGGGCGGCATAGAAGCTTCCTAAATAAATAAATAAATAAATAAATAAATAAATAAATAAATAAATAAATAGTGTGGAGGATGAGGCCATCAATGGCTTGTAATCATGATTGCTATTTGCAGCCTCCATGATCCGAGGCAGGGGAGTACAGAGTGCCAGAGTGGCATTGTGCTTAGTTCACTGAACTGGGACTTGGGATATCTCAGTTCTACACCCACTTTCCCATGAAACTCATTGGGTAACTTCGGGCCAGTCACTGATTCTCAGCTTATCCTGGGGTCCCCTTCAGGAACAAAGATGGGATATAAATTCAATAAAAAAAATAGCAAAAACAGGCGAGGTCCTTTGCCCTCTCTTCCTGCTTATGGGCTTTTCAATGGCAACTGGCAAGTCACCAGAAAGTAGGTCGCTGGATTTGGTAAGCCTTTGGTCTGATCCAGTACAGGGCTCCTTATGTTTCTTATGGAAAAAATGTTTTGGAGTGAAGGGACAGAAGCACAGACAGTTCAACACTGCCATTATTACACCAACCTTACAAAGTGTGCATCTACATTCACTTTGTGTATCAAAGTTTCATTCTGAGGAGCTTAAATCCAGTAATTTTATTTTTTTAATGAAAATGAATATTCAAAATCTTGCTATAGCAAAGTTGAAGAAGAAAATACACTGCCCTGTCTGCCAGTTTAGCAGTATCCTTTTTTTTTGCACATTTTTATTAAGATTTTAAACTAAAAACTAAAAAAAAAAATCATCAATTACATCGGACGTATTGGGTCAGCCCCCTATAACAACCTTTTCAACATTCTATAATCATATTCAAATCAATTTATAAAAATTTAAAGACATCTTTATATCTAAGCCAAGTCCCATTTCTCCAGCCAATCATAAAAAAGGTCCCAAGTTTGATAGAAGTCAGTATCTTCTTTCTCCTTCAGTAACAGAGTCAATCTGTCCATTTCTGCACAGTCCAGAATCTTTTTTAAAATCAGTTCCTCAGTGGGTACTTCCTCACTCTTCCAGTACTGAGCAAGCGCAATCCTCGCTGCTGTGATTAAATGTAGCATCAAATACATTTCTTGTTTGTTAATATTTTCCGGTATAATGCCTAACAAGAAAATTTCAGGTTTAAAAGATAAGGGTTTTTGTAGCATTTCCTCAAGCATTTATGTATTTTAAACCAATACTTTTTCACATATTCACAGGTCCACCACATATGGTAAAAAGTACCCACATCATGTTTACATTTCCAACATCTGTTTGACATATTTGGAAACATCTTAGCTAATCAACTTGGTGACAAATACCATCTATAAAACATTTTATATAAGTTTTCTTTATACCAAGTTGCTAAAGTTACCTTAGTATTTCTCTCCTATAGCTTTTGCCACTTTTCTAATTCAATATTATATCCAAAATTTTGTGTCCATGTTATCATAGTTTCCTTAACCTGTTCCCCTTCCATCTTCCTGTCAAGTAAGAACTCATAAATTCTTTTAATCATTTTCTCATCTGTTTTTAGCATCACTTGATCAAAGGCTGTTAGATCTTTATGAAACCCCCATATTTACAATCTTTAGCATATCTTGATTGCATCTGCACCTTATACCACCAAGAAATATTGAGTCCCTGTTCTTGTATGTCTTGATCTAGTTTCAGGCCTCCATCAGTTTAGCAGTATCCTGTCATATCAAGTATTTGTTGGTAGTTACATGAATAGCAGGATTACTCAGATTAACAAAGACAACACAGACCGTTCCCAAAGGTAAACAATTCATCTGTAATTTCCTAACAATTAGTCATGTTCCTCAGGCTTTATTTTTTAAAAGTGCTAAACTCACAAGGTCTCTCCTCTGCCATTGTGACCAGATGAAAGGCTATGCAGAGTGTACACAGATCAAGAGTATGATACATCACACACTTATGCTTTGCTAGGCATTTTAGGACCATTTCAAAGATGCTACTGTACATATCTGGATGATCTCAAACTATACACAGTGGACTGCATCGCACTTCAAAACCTACAAACCCCTCTAACGTTTACATGTGCATCCATTCCCATCTTGAAAATACACCATGCAACAGATGAACATATGAGGGCTATCAGTAAAGGTTACTCAAGACTAGAAAACTACATACACTTGGGAAAAAAGATGTGCTTGCTCAGTTTTTTTTCCTTGCAAGGAAAGCTGGACTTTGCCATGGTCCTGCATCTACTCAGTCCTGTAGGTCATGGGTAAACAGCATCTGCCACCACTAAGCCTTTTGTGTGGCTTGCACTGCTCTTGCTGAACTAGTTATGATAGCACCCACAAAAGGCCAGTGTAACTCTAAAAATGAGCTTCCTGAATGCCTTCATTTAAAACTAAGCTGGCCCTTTTTGGTGCTTGTCACATTTTTGCCACTAAGTTTCAGAAAAACTACAAATGATGCCATTGAATTTCAGTGATGTGGCAACAGTGCTTTAGCCACTTGTGAGTTCAGGGGTGGAAGAGAGAAGCACACCAGAGCCCCAGATGTTGCCAACCTTTTAGTGATGAGGATTTCCTTTGGATTGGAGGGAGACAGCTCCCTTCAGTAAATTTTTGACTAGGGTTTTTTTTAAATCAATGGAAAAGCCAAAGCTTCCTGCTTCCTGGGATCTTGCAAATCCTTGCTTTCCACAGGGAGATCCTGTCTTGTTTTCTAAATAAGTGGATGGGCTTCTCATCTCAGGCTTAAGAGTAATAAAAGAGTGAGGGAGAGAAAGCTCGCCTGATCATAATTAGCAAAGCAACCAAAGAATTCCCGTCTCACTGTCTGCAACATGATCATCCATGCAGCCTGACACCATGTTAACAGTCGGCCTGTGCTTACAGCAGCTGCTGTGAAGAACAAGCTTCAGAAATCAACAGCAAAGAGACAGGCTACCACCTGCAGCATTTTACACATCAGGCTCAAACTAGGGTTGGGATGCAAGACCTGCATAGGTTTGAAATATCAATTCATCCTTTTTGTTTCTACGATTCTTTTTCTATACCATATGGACATTCCTGGTTTGCAAGATCCCATTCTGATACCTTGTCTGATGGCTGCCAATCATAAAGAATACTTTCCGAGTGATTCTGCTGAAAAGAAGATACCATCATAAAAGATAAAGAAGGGAAATGCTATTTTTCTAGCATGCTACATGGAACCCTATTGACCCACAGAACCCAGAGCCAAATTGGATAAGATACAGAAAATATGTAATTTGATCTCGTGGAGTTCACTGAAGAACAAACACCAGCCATCACTGAAGGGCAGGGAGTGGGGAGAAAATTATTCTGAGGGAATTATTCTGTAGTACCACCACTCTGCCTCCAGGTCAATGCAAAAATCATAAAATGGAGGGCAGCTGCAAGGCAAAGGCCTAAATAAACCATACTGGGGTAGGGGGAACAACCAGGCTTGATTCAGAGTAGGCATAAGCCCTACTAGTTTGCTGGGCCTCAGCAGCTATATTAATATCTGCCATTGCTGGTCCTGGAGCCTTGTAGAAAGGAGGCTGAACCAGCAAGTCTCTGCATTGAGTGTCACTTAAATTCACTAGGCGGCCATAGGAAATTTAATTGCTATCAGTCTCAGATCTGCAAAGTAAGAATTGACCTATAAAGCAGGGCTGCTGGAAGGACTACAACCAGATAATGGATGTGGAACACATCGCCATCATTATTAAATATTAGCACCTACTATGCTGACCACACAGATCTTCCATTTCCCCCCGGAGGCATGCCAATGTTTAGGCACATTCTCCTGTGTGACACTGTAAGGGGTTTCAAGCTGTAACTGTTGTTGATGCAGAACAAAAAGCTGAAAAGAAGCAGGGATATGGGAAGTAAAAGGTAGCTCTCACAACTGAATACACAACCCAGGAAATGTGGGGAAAGGAGGACTTTAAAATCCTCACTGTTTTACAAAAGAACTATAAAACCATAAGTGTTTGGAAGTGTTTTAAAACCTGAGCTTCTGTTAAAATAAGCATAAGATATTTAATTGCAGAGGAAGGTTGCATTTTCTGGTTACAGTTCTTTGTTTTTCCCTTTTCTGTTTCCAAGGTTAACATCCACAGTTATTTTACCCTTCCTTCCTTCTTGATATTTCTTTCTTGTTTCTCTGCCTAGATGATTGACCTCAAAAGCTTGTAGTGAGGATGCAATGTGAAAAGAAAAAGCATGCTCACTGGCTTAAGTGCCTAATTTCACAGACTTTCAACACATTCCCGGTTTATATCAAGCTATACTTACATCCCGTTACTTTAGCTCAGAGGAGCTACTTCCATAAAGCTCGGACTGGCTTCCTATCCAGGCAGTGATCCTGCTTTAGTTCAACTATGCCCTGACTATCAGATGGTGACAGACCAAATTCTGTTACCTGAGCTATTGGAAAAGGGCAGGTAAGAAAATGTAAGAAAGCATTATTGCTTGATAACCTGCTAGCATTATCGGTCCCTTCCAATTCTATGATTCTATAACTTCTATATCTATTAACCACAGTTTAGTATGTCAACTGAACCCTAAACTTGGTTAATGTCAACTATTATGATTTTTTAAACAAGCCTGCTTCATAACAAATGGGCCTGTTAGCCCAAAATAACACATTAGGTATTTTCCTTAGCATACTGGTTCGTCATGAACCTTGTCAGCCTGCTAATCACTACAGTTCACTCCTGCTTGGCTCCTCCTGCCAGAAGGACTAGCTAAACAGTGACAAGCCTTGGCTTCTTTATTGTGACATCTGATTCCAAAGCTCTGCCCTGTATCTCCCCTAACAGGTTCCTGGCCACTGGCTTCTTTCACAACTAAACCACAACTAAAATGAACCAGCATTTCTTGAGAACATCCAATACAATAACCTATAGTTAATCTTTACAGAAAGCAAAAGCTTCCAAATCCTTCTTCATGGCCACATCAAAAGAGGAGGAGGAAATGTACAAGTCCAGGAATTGCTGCAGCTTGCTCTCAGAATGCTAAACTGTGGTATACATTTGAACATGGCCTGTATGTCAAACACCTGCAGGAGCAAGTGATAACCTGAAGTCATGCTTGCTTACTCAGAAGTAAATCCAAGTATGTTCAGTGGGGCTTGTTCCCAAGTAAGTTTGAAGAGAATAGCAACCCAAATACAGTTCTGTTATTCAACTAATTTGTTTTGCTCCAGATGCCTGGTTATTAGAAAGCATGGGACCCATTGCATTTGATTCAGTAACTGTGCTATATTCATTAACCTCCTATTAGGTTGTCAAGATTAATAACATGGGGAAAGAAGATTTAATCCTATGCATTTTGTGGTTGTTAATAAGTCAACACTAGTTCCTCTGCACAGAAGAGAATAAGCTGCCATTTCAAAAGTTGCCATAGAAAAGGACAAAGATGCAACACTCAAGGCTGGCTATTAAGATATTACTTAATCCCGCAGTGCAATGTTTTGTCCTCAAACTTTATAGCATAAACCAAACAGCTTTTGACACCAAAGTTGATCTCAGTAAGTTCATTAAAGTTAATTAATGCTTAAGTGGCTGCCTATGCGGCTTCACAGAACAGAGAGATAATTACATGCTATGGACATAGATCACACTAATGTTCACGGGAAGCCATGAGTCACTTCTAATTAGGAGGCAAGGGCTCAGATTTATGTGGTGAAATTGTGAGGGTTTGGGGGGGTTGTTGATTTCTGGTTTTTGTTTTTAAACAGATCAGATCATTCCTTTTTCGAGACAGCCAGCTTCTTCAGTTCTGCAGCCTTTTGAACCACAACTTCACAATGAGAGTAACTGTGGAACTAGTAGCTTGGATCTAACTTAGCTGGATCAAGGCTTACCTGCAGTGCTTCTTGGAACCCACATACCTTTATTTTTAACACTGATGAACAATGTATGCATGGCAGCTTGACTGCACACTGTCATGTCAAAGGAATGTCAAGAGGTTTTAGCAATGGAATGCATCACTCCTTTACTGTACAGTATTGAGCAAAATAACTGCATCTCTTCAAGTGCTATTATTAGCTCTAATTGAACCATCCCTGGTAAACAAAGTGAAAGCAGTAGCTTATAGATCATGGCATGGGGAGAGACTTAACAGCTGTTTTAAATGTTCTCTTCCTAGGTTCTGTGAAGGAATTAAAGCTTACTTGCCTGAGAATAGTCATTGCTTCTTTATCCCAGTACAGCTTGGTGAACCTAGAAGATCCAATTCAGAGGGATAGTTTTTGACCTTTAGGACCCTAAAAGGCCTGGGTCTGAGGGAAAATAGGAGCATACTTTCCCTAACTCTTAGAGTGAACTGTTGTTGTTATTTTCTATATCACCTAATAGCCAAAGCATTCTGGGCAGAGTACAACAATTGATGAAATATACTATGACTCTCTCATTGCTTCATACAAGGTATGGCTGAAGAGCATGAAAACTAGTGTTTTTTCAAGTTACAGCTGTGGAAGGATCTTCCAAGGGAAGGTCTGAGAAAAGTGTGGGGAGGAGGGGGGGAACGACTTCTACAAGTACTTCTCACTTTCTCTTATGTTGGCCACTCAGCCAAACTTGCAAATGGGGTGGGGGGTGTCTGTTGTTTCTGCAGCATGGAGAACCACAGGTATGCTGTGAGATTCAAAAGGGCTGAATGAGCTAATTCAGAATCCTTGAGTCCAAAGAAAGGAAAATACAAATACAGGGAAATACTCTTATGCCAGGAGTCCAGAACCTCAGATGAAAACGAGATCACCTGGGGTCTCACTCTGGCTTCCCAGGCCAAGCTCCCTTCACCTGGGCCCATCCCTTTTCTCCAATCATTGATTGTTTGGGGGCCTCTTGGCTTTTGTGCAGATTTTCTTCCAAGAAGAGTGAAATACCTCCTGTAAGGCCTAATTACTGGCAGTAAGAGTGCCTGTGGAATGGAATTTGGCCTTCAAGTGGGAAACAGGTTAACACCCCTAGCTTAGAACATTCCAAGTTTTTTCTCTTAGAGCTGCTTCCAGTAGATATGCTGCACCAGCAGTAATGAAATTGGTTTTTTTTTTTAATTCTAATATTACTAGAATGCTTAGCAATCATCAACATACACACACACACACACACACCAGGCATGAAATAAAAGATAAATATATTCCAGAGCAATGATCAATGCAGTCCATTATCACTCCAGGACTAGAATGAATAGTAAGTCACAGTGGTTATTTTCATAACATAATGAGAAGGCAAAAAAACATTTCTGTTCTAAAGGCAAAGCTCACATCCTACTGAGGTCAATTGGTGCTTACCCTTTGAGATGGATGAAAAGTGGCTTACACCATTTAATAAAACCCATCTCAGATTGTGGTCAGTTTAGAGACTAGCTGCACTCCTGCAAAAGTAGGAACCAGTCTTCCATACTTCCCATGAACATGTGAACACACTGAAAGTCAATCAGATGAACATGCACTGGAAATGTCTGGAAAAGCAAGGGTCTCCAGCTCGTTCCTCATACCATGGTTACAGCACAAATCACATACTAAAGACACCCATCTGCAGTGTATGCCATGAAGCATGCGATTTCTACATGCCCTTTTCATCTACCCTGTGAACAACGCTGGATTCCTGTAGCATGTGCACAAAAAGCAAGTTCATATGATTCTGTCGTATGTTAAAACAGTACCGCACAGGCTTCCCCCCATCGCAACATGTCTGGCCACAACACCAGCCAGAACACATCAGGAGGGATGATGCTGATGAAGCATCTTATTGAAAAAATGAGTTCCCAGTCCACTCTTCACTTTAGTTGCCTTTTGCGGTGCCTTTCCTACTACCTTCACAAGAGCACAACCAGGATGATGACTATAAAAAGACACCTGGGAGGACATTCTTCAGGTTTTACCGAGAGAGCTAATAAGCCAGACTGATCCTGACCTGCCATGTTAAATGAGATCACTGCTAAATTGATTTTAACTGCTCATGCAGAATAATCTACCCAAGCTCACAGATGACACTTGGCTTTCCCAAGAAAAACAGAATCCAGTGAAAACGTGCTGACCCAGGTTTTTGCTTTATCACAGGCTGAAAGAGAAAAATGAAGGCAATTTGGAGTCAAGAAGGAATTGTTCCTCACCCATCTTTCTGGAAGAGGTTTCTGGCTTTGCTTCTATTTAGTTGTCTCTTGACAACCCACTGAAACAAGGTAATTTGACCCAAATACATTTCTAGCACTGCACTGTTCTGCTAGAAGAGGAACACTAAGAGTTATTTTAAGGCTTGTTCACACATTATGAATCATTTTACAGTCAGATAAAGGCCCAGCTAAGCAAACCTGCAGAGATCTGTGATCAGTTTTCCATCTTTTAAATTTCTCCAAAAACATCCACAAGAAAGCAAGGCAAGTGAGGGGGCCTGTCAGGATAATGGCACCGGGGACAGGGTGAATTTACATTTTAGGATTTTGTTGTTGTTGTTGTTATTGAATCCATTTTGTCTATATTTGGGGAACTGTCAGACATCTGACTTCTTCTCACTGAAGAATGCGAATTTTGTTTGTCAGAAGTGTGTTCTGTTTGTGCTAGTGCACATGAACCCTAATACACACTCATGCTAATTCCCTGAAAGTGAAAAACCAGCCCACAGGTACATGGAATTCACCTAACTCAGAAGACAACCAATCTCAGAGGAATCTGCAGCTCAGATTCACAGAAATCCAAATGCATTTGAATCTATTTCAGATTTTTCTGACAACTCCAAATGGGGCAAATAGCAACTTGAGAATTACTTATACTATATCAGGAAAACAGGGGAAGGCTTTGCTTCCCTTCTTCCAGTGCCATGGTCCCAGTACAATCCAGGCCACCTAATGTTGATTTTTAAAGAAATGTACAGAAACAGGTATTCCCAGAGTGGATCTCCAACATATAGTTTGACCCACAAGCAGCATCTTGTTACATACAACTGGGATCAAGAAACTGTATCAGTATTTGTTTTAACTAACCTAGGTAGATAAGGAATCCTGAAATGTAAGTGCTTCCCATATATTATCTAAGTTACATTTACTATAGCCCTAATTAGATAGATCCTGTAAGATACCATAGATAATAGCTTCCTGGTGAATTTGCAGCAGAGGTTAAGATTTGAACTCACCTTGTCCTTATTCACTAGCACAGGTCTTAGTCAATATGCCATACCAAGGTTTTAATGTTACAGAAAGCAAGAGAACTGAGCAAGGGACGAAGTTTAAATATGGTCAATCTCAAGCAAAAAGAGTATGAGAACAATCCACTAACTTTTATATTATAGAAAAATTCCATACCAGATACACTTAAAACACACCCTGGAGTTTCCTGGTTACAACTAGCAGGAGTTTCCTGTTCTGTTAAGAGCTTCATTTCCACAGTCACCAGTTTTTATCTTCCTTAGCCACAGTGGCAGTGAACCAAGCCACAGTGGCTACCTATGCTCCTTGCAGTAGTAAAGACAGACAGTAAAGATGAGAAGGCGGGGGCAAACCAATTTAATATCCATCTTCCTACAGGAAAAAGAGTCCATATGAAAACTATGCTTTTTTAATGCCCCTTTGCATCAGTGCCTACCTCTTCTATTGGAGTATGCCTCTATCAAGCCTGTAGAAGATGCGGTAGGACAACCATGCTAGAGGTTGTCATCTCCAGTTCTTGGCTGACAGGAAGCAGCATGGATGCGTTCTCAAAGTGAACAGGTTATTGTGATGAGTGTTACACCTCAGACCTGGTTATTAGGGATGAACATACACAAGTCTTACAGGGAGTGAGAATGTACACAAGTGGGGTAAACAAAAGGAATAACAACATGTCTTTTCCTTGTGCCTGAGATGGCTGATGAGAACAAGTCAAAAGCCACAACTGAATGGCTGGTCCTGGGAGCTTAAGACAGGGTTGAAAAAAAAAACCCAACATAAGACCAAAATTGTGCAAAATTGATCCAGCGATTTGAGGAGAGAGAGTTGTATGAAATGGCTCCTTTTCCAACTTTGTGTCCCTTAATTGTTTTCCTGATTTTTATTACATGTACATAGGAATAAATCCCACTGAACTCCTTACTGGACATGCACAGGAATGTACCATGAATCACTGATTGCCTCCTGCTTCCCCCCCCCCCAAAAAAAAAAAAAAACCCAGGATGGTAAACCCTTTAAAGCTTTGAGTTGGCTTGCAAATAAAGTATTTTTGAGATTCTTTCTGTTTTGTTTTCAAAAGCAACTTGCAAATAATTAAACAAACAGACCCCACTGAATTAAAAAACCATTTCCCCCTCATGTTTCAAGTATGACACGCTGTGGCTTTAACACATTAACACATCTCTGTCAATCACTAACCTTTCTTGGAAAGCTATCTAGGAGGATAATCAAGTGAAATAACCAACTACAGGAATGATTCACCCACCCTGTAAAAGAGTGTGTTTCTGTTGTAAGAGTGTGTTCTCAACTGTCAGGGTCTGGGGCTGTGACATGGGCAGCCAGAGACAAGGCAAAAACTTCAGAGAAGACAGAGTACCACAGCAGGACTTAATGGCTAATCCAAATCACAGTAGTGGTGCAGGCCACGATAAGGAATGAGGGATCAGGGCTGAATAAGGATGTGGTCCAGAACAAGCTGACAGTTGAGAACCAGGAGACAAACAGAGGTACAGGCATCCTGGACAGGATAACAGGGCAGGAGACATGGAAAGGCAAGATACGTGAGACAAGAAGAACTAGAAGAAGCAAGGGTGAGGCAAGATGCTGGTTCTGAACTCAAGACTGCAGTAAGCCCTGCTTTACCAGGGCAACACAATGAGGCATAAACTCTGGCTTCGGTTTATGCAAATTGCAGTCAGAAGTTACACAAATGTTCCTGGATTTTTTAAAAAAATGTGCTAATCAAACTTTAAAAGGGGACACTGTGTGTGTGTGTGGGGGGGGGGGACATCCAGTATGCTTTCAGCCAAAGAGTTGGGGAGATACTGAAAGTCTGTTGAGTATGAGCAGGTCAAGTTTCTCCTTGTCACTCATCCCTAGGAATGGCTGATATGGCTCATCACAAAATGCTTAAACAAACAGATCTTCCTATTTGTCAGCTGAAAATGAAACATGGCAGATCTGAACATTTGGGGACAGACTAGCAAATCGGGGGTGCCACAAAGAAGGCGGCTTGTGTGATACAATTAGTTGGGAAGTGGATCCTCCATCCTCCCCATCCCTTCATAATCCCAAATTATACCTGCTGTGAAAGAAGGCCCAACTTGTACTATCTTTTTTCCTTCCTCTTTTTAGACAAGAAAAAGCACATGAACGGGAGCAAGGTGTATGTGGCCCTACATGGAAAGCCCCCGTGTTCACCCTTACCTAACAGTGGGGTTCTTATTTATTTATTTAAAACATTTGGATGCCGCCCAATTGTGCCACAGGATCTCTGGGCAGCTCACAACCATGAAATGAAAAGTCATGTAAATTGCAGTCAAACTGCACAATCAGCAACTGACTACAACAGTTTTCATTAATCCTGAAAGTGATTTTGAGTGGAGAACACAGAGGAAAGTTTCTCTTACACTTTTACACACAAACATCCCCCTTACCCCTTGAACTCACAGCTTCCTGAGGCTGCAAAACAACCAGGGAAAGATAAACATAACTGAAGTTTTCTGTTCTTTGTAACCAGAAGCAACCTTGGGAGGCTGTGAGGTTATGTGATGTGTTCGCTTTGCAACGAGCCTATTTTCCAATCAAAAATGCCCTCTTTCCCCAAATTATTTTTTCCTATCTCAAGGGAAAAGATAACAGGTTTAGAGTAGCTATCAAACAGGAAGCCAGATCTCCATACTCTTGGGAGACTTTCAGGAAATGCAGCAAAGGAAAACAATCAACGCCTTCAGGCAAGGAAGAGATTTCATTCAAATAAGAAAAGAAAACCAGCAACTAATAGAGGTGGCTTTGTAGGGAAAATATTGCAAACCACACTTACAGATTAGCAGTGTTAGCACAGGTATAACGGAGATATGTACGTGCAACTTGCATATATGCAAATGGTTGCCAAATTAGTAACCATGTTCATGGTTGCTCTTGGTTTCTGAAATCAACAACTCAGCATTTATCATACAGTGTACCAAGGAACCATGGTTGTAAAACCCACAACAGAACTTTTACCAAGTGTGTGCAAATTTCATTAAATCCATTACACTTGTGTTTTGTGGCATATTAGGTACCTCCCATTTCTTCATGGGTGCAAACAGAATTTTGTTCTACTTGCACAAATGCAGTTTAGTGCACAAGTGCACATTAGCCTCAACACTGTGCTTTAATTAATGAAAATTAGCAGAACCCCTCCTCCCTGAAAATGAAAAACTTTACAGAATCTGCAGTCTTGGGGGGTGGCTCTTTTTTCATAATAAAGAATAAGTCCAATTATAGAAATATTAAGTCATTTGAACTCATTGTGGATTTCTCCAAGAACCCTAAGTTTTACCCTCTGGTGTGTGGTTTGTTTGTTCCCCTTCTCATTTGGGTTAGGTCACTTGGACAGAATTCCCCTCCCCCCCCCATCTTTCCCTCTGCCACCTGCTTGGAAACTTTCCTTTTTTCTTGGCCCACCCCCAGGCTCTAGCAGGCCAAGTCAAACTTCAACACCCAAATTAAAACCCCTCCTCTATTGTCTTGACAGTTATGAAGATGGCGGGCATCAAGAGAAAAGGACAGAAGTATTTCAAGGCTAAAAGGTCAGGCAGCTCTTGTTCTTTCCAGAAGTTCTTGTGTGCTTCTGCTATGATAGCAGCGGTTAATAATTCCCTCCAGAAATTTCAGATAAATGATGACTCTGTTAGAAAGTGAAGTATAAACTGAAATAATAACAAATTAAGAGGGTGAGACACAAGTAGCTCTGCTTTGCTATTCTTTCCAAAGAATTCCAGATCAAGTAGCATTTTTGAAGCATCTGCCATGTTGAATTCAATTTCACAAAGATCTAGAGGGCAAAGAAACATCACATTACTTTGTATTTGTCATCTGTCCTATTCTTGTTAGGTGTATTTATTTTCTGGATTTTTGTTTGTTTGTTCATTCTTGCCCTAAGGTAAATGAAAATAGACAAGATGTAGGAATTAAAGCAGTTGTGGAAATGGGGGCGCGGACAGATTGGGGCTGCAATGATAACAGATAGGGATGCAGCAAAACAGGAAAATCCGGTCACTTGGACCTCAACAGACTTCCTCCTTGCTTCCTATTTGATGATTAGAAGCTGGCTGAATTGAGAGGCTGTTTGCAGACTCCTGTCTCTAAGATGAGTCATGATTTACAAAAAGAGCAGAACAGAACTATGGAAATATGCATAAAATCAGCCAGTTCATGCAAACAGCACCCAAAATACTTGCAATCCCAGCATGCTTTGTGCAAGGGCCACATGCATTTTTGGTATCGATATGAGACAAATCATGCTTAGGACCCCATGCTTTTTTGTGCAGATTGGTTGATTTCACACAAATCCCTTAGGAAGGTGGTTGCTGTTATTTTTAAATTCACAGCACATTTTAGATGGGCTTCTCCTCAGTTCACACTATAGTGAGTCTGTACCAGCAGCGGGCTGGTAAACTGAATCTGCAGCCTCACTCCACTGGATTCCTCACACATCCCTAGTGAGAGAAAGGGGGGCGCACATCCTGCCTTCACTCAACACTGCAGTCCCACGACCACGACGACCAATTTCAAATACGTTTATAGGAGTAGGATATCCACTTACAAAGCCCCAACATCTTGCTCAGTTCAGCTCTTCATGAATTAATCAAGAATAACTTTAATGTGCTTCAGCATTTTAAAACACCTGCATTTTTGTTCTTTAAAGGCCTTTCCTTCAAGTATCACCCCATTTCATGCATTTATTTATTTCATTTTATACCATCCAAAAGCTGAGGTTCTCTGGGCAGTATTATGAATGAACACAGAAATGCATGCCAGCACACTTCTGCAACTGCCAACCAGGTGAATCACCCACAACCATTCCTATACAGGTGCAGGTAGGCTACTGTGTAGTTACTGTGCACAGTACACTCCTTTCAGGTATTCCTTCAAACTCAGCTTCCCAATAAATGTGACTATGCATAGACCCAAATGTGTATTTTATCCATATTGGTACAAGTCTATTTTAGCTTGTATACCCAAATGCTCAGTACTCTTTTAACAGTATGCATAGATATTTTCCCCCAACATCACTAACACAACTTCTATTTTCTACATGTTCTTTTCCTGAATCAAGATAACTGGGACTTCTTCCACCATTTTAGAAAAATATTGAGGAAAAATAATAGCTAATGTATGAAGCAAAAATCAAAGCTGAAACGTAAAACCAGCATGTTAACAATGACACTCACATCTCATGAGGTACTTTCAAGTAGGCTGTACACAGCATTGACCCTGCTTCTATGAGGGAAGGGAAGATCGTTCATATACAGTCAAAACACATCAGTCAGATTGAGTGCATGTAAAAAAGAAAAGAGCGAGTATTGATCTTTTTACTCTTGAAATATGCTACCTCTGAAAACAGTTAAAATTTTATTTCACCTAAAAAAAATGTTCCCAATGCAGCTTCATTTTTAAATAGAAGTGACCCACTTGGAAAGTTTTCTAAGAACTTTTTTTGCCTATTTTGAAGGTGTAGGAAATGATGGGTGGAGAAAGAAGGGGAAGGGAGTCTACCAGTCTTCTTGCCCCACCAGCTATACAAAGGAAAATGTGTCATTACATTTGACATCCACTTTGATAACCAGTATCACCAAGGAAGCAAGACTTTTTTTCATTATAAATTTGTACAGGTATTCTAAGTCAATCCTCATTCCATGGAACTCCCTGCCTCTCGAGTCAGGTGGATACCAACCTTGTGTTACCTTTGGTGCCTCCTGAAAGCAGCTTTCCTTCAAGAAGTCTTGCTTGATCAACCAGTCTCAATTTTTATTAGTATTCCGTTTTTAAAAACAAAATGTTTAATGTGTTTGTTATTCTACTGTTCACTCCAGAATCTATTTACATGTGGAACAGTATATAAATAAATGAAATTATATTTGGTGTTTAAATTTGGAAACACAGTTAGGAGTCCATATGGCCTGAAGAACAATTCGCAAGCTCTAATACAGGCTTCCTCCACCTTTCAGGTGTGCCAGACTGCCAGTCCCATTGCAATGGAATGAAGAGAATTGCAGTTTACCAAATCTGAACAGGTTTGTGATGGGTACATCAAGGCAATCACACCATTCTCCCAAACTGTACCATTTCAAGTTCTGTTTTCTGTCAGTGTCGTGTGTTGCAACCTGGTTGCACCATGCTGCTATGGATTGAGTCAGGTTTCTCAGGGAAGCAAGACTGAAAGAGAACAGTACCATGGAAAGCTCCAAGTGGAGCTGGCAGCCTGACAAGGTTGTCTGTAGGTTGCTCAACAAGCAGCAAAGCAAGACTGGGATTTAAATAAGAGTATGGTTGCTTTTAGACTGATCAGCCCCATTTCCTGATTGAGGCAGTCTCAGGCTTGGCCTGTTTTAGCACTCTAAGGCTGCAACAACACTGGAGTAGCTGTGGCAAGCTAGCTTCCTCATGGCTAGAGTCCTCAAAGTCTGAGAAAAGTAAGCCACCCTCCTCAGGTTGCAGGACAGCTGAGCCCTAGGTCTTTCTGGAGAACCGAGTCCTGGCGATGTGGAAAGCTCATGACAGCTTCCTGTGGGTGTGTTCTCTCCATTAGCTCTGGAGCTTCTTCAAAGAAGAAGGGATTCAGATCCTCTGAGGGCATGAGTCTAAGATCTTGGCCACCTTGGTCAACATGTGAAAGTATCTGATAATCCTCAGGCCATCAATCTATCCATCCTACCAATATCTAGTCTCCAGCTGGTCACAGTAGGGCTTAATCAACCGAGCGCAAGGCATTGTATATCAACTTAGTCATGAAAGAATTTAAAATTAAGCTCAAGTAGAAATAGTCATGGATATTAACAACTTGAGTGGCTCTTTCTGCTTTTGGCCTTTCCTGCCTTTCTCAATAACTGAGCAACAGCAGCTTGACTACAGAGTACAACATCACTACAAAGCTATAGGATTAAGCATAGATCCTGTTCACTTCCTGTACTTGCCTTTGCTCTCTGCCTGAATTGGTACTATTTATATTTTTTCTACCAAAGGCTGTCAAAGCAGCATACAGTGAAGAAACCACAGAGCACAATACAATAAAAGTAACAAAAGCATTACAATAGAAGTACATCAAAGCCCTGCAAAAAGGGACTAACATAAATTTGAGCAGCACCAAGCCAAATCCACAACAACAAAAATAACAGAGCAATGCACAAAGAGTAGATAAAACCATAGCAACCCAAAGAACTAAGAACACAAAATCATTTTACCTGAGCAATGAAACATCTGCAGAGTGAGGCCATACAGCTAGCCTGGGGGAGGATATTCCAGGAACCTAGAGATACCAAAAATGCCCTATCTCATGTCACCATCAATTGCACCCACATCAGTTGTGGGTAATGGAGGGCCTCTGCCAAAGACCCCAGGTGGGCAGGTTCATGTGGCCAAAGACATTCCCTTCATTTCTACTGTTTAAATATATCAAATACATTTATGTTCTGGGTTTTTTTATTTTAAAAGCTCAACTAAATACATTAAAACTAAATAAAATTAATCTTACTTTTAAAAAGCAGCACACATGATGAAAAGGCAGCCGTTAAAACTTGTTGACATTTTCCAGCAATACAACCAATTCAAATTCCAAAATCATTTGTATCCCCTGCTAACCGGAAGGTTTTAATTCTCCAGCAGGCCAGTAATGAGGGGCATGCACTAAAGTATGGACAGTCTGCATCACTTGGAAACCTAGATCAGTTCTGTGCCACCATTGGCAACTTTGGCAGAGTCAAATGTTAACCAGAATAGGGGTTTTGAGACCCTTTCCTATTTCTAGTCAGTGCATAGAGGATAAAGCAGGCCCCCATTTTCTATCCCACTACTGATACTCACATGCCTTCCAGTTGTGTTGTCCCCTCTGCATGTTACCTAGGAACATGCAGAGGGCTCTTCTGAACATTCTGAAGTTGAAAGCAACATTCAGTTTTGCACCTGTGAGGATGCCTCAAAGAGCTATAGCTATAGCATCACTCCTCATTATCCTTTTCATCTTTACTACCACCTGCTTGCTTGACAGGCAAAAGACAAGTGAGCAGGTAGGCAGTGACATCTACTGTTCTCCTGCCTCACCACCACCTGGGTCACGGGTTAACAAGAAGGCTGTGCTGGTTAAAAGCAGCAGCAACTGCAGGGAGCTCGGGAAGAGGGTGGGTGGCCATGTGCAGGCTTGATCCTGGCCCAATCCACAAAATACAATCTGGACGGTATGTCCTCTCTTGGCTAGAATCACTGAACAAGGTGACGTAGTGAAAGAACACCTGCCACTGTGCCATGTGTTTCCGTGAAAACCTCACCCACCTCTTCCTGTGCCATGAATGGAAAAGCACAGAGACGCTTCCTGAGAAATGGGGGCTGGGGAGGGTGTGTGCTAGAAATTACATTCCAAAATGCTAAGTGGAAAAATAATCCACACCCAGATGCTGCTGTATGTCCAAAGCCAAGTCATTTTGTTGCTACATAGATTCTAACATTATACTTAAAGAAAATTATGTTATACAACAAGTCATAATATTGGTTTAAATGTAATATAGAAGGGATAAATCCAAAATACTTGAAAACTTGCTTTGGATATTGTGTTGTAAGATATTTTCTTTTCTCTTCCTTAATAACACATGCATGAGGAAGTCAAGTTGGTCTTCAAGCCTCAAATAAAGAATAATGTTGTGATGCCCACCAAAATTTTGTTCTGCATCTTAAAGCATAAGGAAGATATCCTGTTTGAACTACTGGATTACAAAACTATTAGAGTTAAAATAATACTATGTCTTGCACAACTAACTTTCTTCAAAATTAATAGTGGTTGAAATCCCTGACTTCCTTAGGTGTTATGTACACAGTGAAATCAGAATGGTCCTAAACTGACCAGCTAGAATGTTCAAGGGGTCTAGCTAGCACCATCCCATTGTGTCATCTGCACTATCAATCAATCATTTTCAGGCAAATAATCTGATGTGAACTAAGACAGTCCATATTCAAACAAGGAAGCATATACACTTCACTAGAAGCACATTTGATGGCAAAAGAAGATTGATGGCAAAAGAAGAAGGGGGCGGCAGAGGATGAGGTGGCTAGATGGAGTCACTGAAGCAGTCGGTGTGAGCTTAGGTGGACTCAGGGGGATGGTGGAGGACTGGAAGGCCTGGAGGAATGTAGTCCATGGGGTCGCGATAGGTTGGACACAACTTCGTGACTAACAGTACCAGAAGGACATACGAATTTATACTCATAGTTTATACTGGGCCTGAGGTGGTGAATCTCTTCAGCTCTTGGGCAAAGGCCTGGAGTGAAGACAATGTTGCATAAAAACCATCCATCCTGCTCACCTTATTTTGCCTCTTCTTTAGCATTTGTTAATGCTACACAGTGCTGGTTCTTCCCCTCACTGATTTTTCCCCTTTTTTCTTTTCCTATAACACAATGTCATTGTGGTGGTAGAAAGCATTGCTCTTGCTCCATCTCTGAACTGGCTTCCAGAATATCATCATGGAGTCAAATGGAACTGGCTTAAAGCAAAATCAGAACTTGGCAATGCTTTCTCCTCTTACCCTCACATTTTGTGGCAGACTAAAAAGTAGGAGTGGCACATGCTGAACTATAGCCCTTCTCTTCTTGTTACAGTGCCTGTTGAAAATAAGACAAGCAGAAAAGTTTAAAGGATGTAATTTCATGCAACCTCTTTGCCCCCAACCTTATCCCATATTGGCATTAAATCTACAGAGCTAAAAGGTTTAATCAGTCACAAACCAAAAAAAGTAACGCTGGGAACTGAAACTCTTTTCTGCCTAAAAGTACATAGGATTGCATCCTTAATCACAAATTGATACGCAGCCCCCTTTGATTAAATTGGTGGGGCTGTCACTGAAAGATACACAGCTGTGTGCAGCCTACACATGTGCCAACACTCTCTTCCCTCTATGAAATCGGAGAAGCAAAGCAAGTTGGATGGCTTTTTGTATCCATTCATCTCCCAAGGTAGCAGATGTTTTGCATTTCAAATTGAAATACACTAAGCAATAAGTTCAGGCAGCTGGCCAATAGTGCTCATTTGAAATCTATTGCAGTCCATGTCTTTAATTTGAACCTTCTACAATGTTGATGGGATTTGCACTTGTGCATTTTAAAAAGAATTTCTCAGCCTAACAAGGCATTATTGAAAATGCCTTTCCCTTTTATCATTGCATCTGTCTCCTGTTTATTACACTGTAAGTCATCATACACTTAGGAAAATATGTCCTTCTTTAAATCACCTAATCACCTAAAAAGTCTTGCATATTGAACTGCAGCTAGCCTGTACACCCATGAATTTAACAGGTTAATCAAATCAATTTTTAAAAGGCAATTAGTAAAACTTTCTTTAGCTAACTGACAGTCCCTACAGCTGCCATCATCAATGACATTCAGAGCTTGGAGGGACACCAGGTCCTCAGGCTTTCCTATGGAGAGCTAGCAATACAGAACTTGCAAAATGGATGGCAACTTTAAACATCTGACCCACTGGTCAGATGGGTCATTGGTCATACAGACAAACCAATGAGAGCAATTCAGATGAATTCCAATTGTATCGCTGTGAGGGGAGCGAACAAGTTAGCACAACTGCTTCAAAAGATATGCAGAACATGCCTCCCTTCAAAACACTACTGTAAAAATAAATGAATAAATAAATAAATAGCCAGAGGTGCTTAATTATTATACCACATTAGTTTCCACTGCAATTCCTTCATGGATGGCAAGTAAAGGCTGATTCAAGGACATACTGTTCTGCACAGGCTGTGAGCTTCAGGGGTACCAAGCAATTGTGCAGAACCTGAAGATTCTAAATTACAGAGATATTGATGGAGAAACCAATGAGGCCCACAGAGAAGTCAGGCACAACAAGTACTGGCCTTTCTCTCCCCCCCTGCATGTGGCTGATCCAGTGGTAGACACCCAGTCACGGCTTCCATGTAGCACACTCTGGGAGAACTCCCTCATGAGGCAGACAGTAAAATGCCAGCATGGGCAGTACTGGGCCCTCTCTGCCAGCCTTCCTCAACCAGTTGAGCTGGACTGCAATGGTAAAGAATTATGGGATCTCCAGTCCAATACATCTGGAGGGCACCTGATTGGAAAAGCTACTCTATACTATACTATCACCTTGAGATAACTGGGCAGAATAATCTAGTAGACGAATGAAGCCTTTACCCTCTTGAAATTTCTGTCCAACCTCAAGATGGTGATAAGGGTTATCACAGTGTGAGTAATTAAGCTTCTGCATTAAAGTTAGAGATCAAAGTTGGCCTTTGTTGTTTTAACCCCATCTGTGGCACATCAACAGATCAGACAATCTCACTGTGCTTTCAGCAGCCAGCTGTGATTCTTCATGAGCAGAAATGGTCATGATATCTCACACAGAACTTTGTACAAATTTAGCTGTGGCATCCCACTGCAGACAGGGAAGGTCCCTCGATACTGTGAGAGGGTGCACATTTTGCAAGTAGATGGTTCTAGGTTCCAGGTTCCATCCCCTGGCAACCCCAGAACCATCAGAAAATCTTGCCTGCCAGAGAAATCCACTGCCAGTCAGGGCTGGATAAACCAATAATCTGGCTCGGTATAAGGCAGATTCTAAGACAGAATTGTGGGTATGCAAGGGCTATGCACAACTCAGTGTGCAGAATTTTGTGGGTGACTCTCTCTCACACACACATCCTCTCCCCTCTGCCCCCCATATTCCAAGTTCAGTTTCTACCATCTCCTGTTAAAAGGAAGCTTGGGCAGCAGGCCTGGGAAAGATCCTTGAGACCTTGAAGAGCTACCACCAGCCAGAGTGGACATGGCTAGATACACAATGAGCTGAGTCTGTAGAAGCCATTCTATATGTCCTCAGGTACCTGGGGCATGCTGCAAAAATATTTAATCCTGCATTCTTTGCTATTCCTTTGAACACCTATAAATATCATACATAAAAGCATCTTTGAATAAAGATACTGAATGAGAGCCTTACAATTTGAATGGGCATTAAAATGCCATTTTCAGGAAGACCCTAACAATATTGTTCTTAAAAGTACATGGAAAATTTAAGGCACCTTGTCAAGGTTTCTGCACCTAGGGAATTAAAAATCAGTATAGTTGGAGAAAGCAATTTATAGAAACTAATTAATGGCTCCTTTAAAAAGCACTTTTCTAATTGAGAAAGTTGGTTTTATCTTGAAAGTGGTGAACAGCCCACGGAAGATAAATATACTGCATGATTAAATCTACTGTATTCATTATTATTACCTACTACAATTATTTTATGTCTGTGTCACAAAGGAAAAATGCAGCAGAGTCATGATTCACCACAACTGAATACTAGCTAGATGAAGTTCTTCAGGCCCTCCAAGGTCGAGAGAGCTTTCCTTGAACAGGGCCTACATCAACCAGTGCATATGATATGCCAGAAACACTCTTAGAATCCATTTGAAGAACTGGGTTTTCTGCTGCTCCTTCACCTCATCCTTCATCTCACCTCATCTCTTTATAAAAGGGCTGTTACAGTTTTGGTTTTGGCTTTATACCATCCCCCATCAGCCTATAAATGTTTAGGGCACAATCCATTAAGTGGGTTTTACATACAAACAACACAGGGCATTATACCAGCTGGGGGCAGCTTCTCCAAAACTTCCCGTTTCTCTAGGGCTACATGTTTAATGCATGTTTAGATGGTAACTCATAAAAAAACCAGTTGTGTCAGGGAAGTTTAATGTTTTGCTCTGATTTTCAATCAAAACTGAGGGGCTAGGACTCAGATGATCTGGGTTCTAGTCCCCACTCAGCCATTGAGTTAACTGGGTGACTTTGAGCCAGTCACAGACTTTCAGTCCAGCCTACCTTACAGGGTTGTTGTGGAAAAAATATTGAGAGCAGGAGGAGGTATAAGCCACTTTGAGTTCTTTACAAGAAAAATGCCTGGGATATAAATCTAATAAATATAAACAAGTATCAGATTCCCATCTGGAATCTGACCTGATAAAATCTAAGGTTTTTATCATTTGTTCACTTCACAATATTTATATCCCATCTTTTCATCCAGAACTGAATGACTCAGGGCAGCTATCAAATGAAAAATTAAAGCCATGATCAACAGATCAAGTTAAAAATACACACATAAATGAAGGATAGATAAAAATGGCAATGAGAAGAAAGTGAAACGAAATTATATGGTGCTAAGGCTAAAGGCCCTCCTGAACAAAACTGGTTTCAGAAAGTGGCAAAACGCGGCCATTTCCATGTTTTAGTGTCATACTTCTCAGAATCCTAGAATTACAAGGACCAAATGACAAGGTGCCTATTTCCATCCAGTCAAAAAAATAAATAATAAATAATGACCTAGACCTCTAGATGGTGGCTAAAGGTATTTAACTGGATGGAACGAATATTCTACCAGTAATTTACCTCAAGGCCTATCACTGCTGCAAAGACATAATATTTGTGCAAATCTCTTCTTAGGATCTATTTGTGCCATTCCCCCTACAGTGTCCTCTATAAAGATTACACTGTGGGCAAGCTGCCTATCAGGATCATCCCAATCCTGCCACTGTTTCCTTGAGCTTCGCCTCCTTTGTCATACCTACCTATCAATCTTGGGTTTAGACTGACAGATTTTAAGAGCAGGGATTATTCTATTTTGTTTCATCTGCACAGCCAACAATAATAGGAACTAAGCCTGTAGCTGACACAACACAAATAAGCAGCAGCATTTGCAATAGGATATGCTAAGCCTTAGACAGATTTTTTTTCCTTTTTTCCTTGACAAATGAGTCCCACATTTAAGCAGCATCAGAAATACTAAATAGCATTTTCTCTCTGTCATTGTTTCTCCTCTTTTGCCAAGGAAAAACAAATCTTCCAGGAAACATGTGAAAGCTGTGGGTCCTCCCGCATACTCTTGTAACATTTGTTATTCTTCAGTCATTGGGTCCAAATCTTCATGAGCTCTTCTTGTAACATTACTTGATTTAAACACCCATAGATGATTAGTTATTCAACAATTAACCAAGAGGGTCTAATGATAATGCATGCTCATAGCAGACTCACAATGAAGCTCACTGGCTAGATTGCACACATGTGCAAGTGTGGCCGAAGAACATTTTGCCACCTACAGCAAGTGCCACTCCTCCCCATCCATGTTCAAAAACCATCTGGACCAGAAGATGAACTTGCCTCCAGCACTGATGATGGGACAGCATCTTCCATAGCACCTGAACACAGCACACTACCTTATGAGGTGCATTGCACTCTCTCCAACTCCTCGCTGGCACCTCTCCAATTTCTCACTCCCAGGATCCACTGCTGCAGGCAACTGTCTCAGCCTGCCCAATTGCAATATGCACTCAGTGAGCAATGGCTTCGAGCGGAATGGTTTAGTCACCTCTTACTGACAACCACTGCCTCTGGAAGGATGTCAGGAAATGCATGGTATATGGGAAAGGGAAAGGCAGCTTCCAATATCAATTGTTGGCACATTGAAGAAATACTAGTCAGGAAGCTAGCTAAAACTTGATTGTGCCTCAGGCCAAAACAAAGCACAAACAGGAAGCTCCCAACTAGACCCAACTAGTGCTACTTAGTGATTGGACCGTATAGTACCACTATCCGCACAGTTAACAATGGTTATTGGCTGCTTTTACACTGTGGGCATTTACATTCCTTCTGAAGCACGCAAGCAGCTTTACCTTTTATTGCAACACTTCATAATCTGGGGGACATGATACAAAAGGGAATGGGGAGAAGGAAAAAACCTAACCTATTGAACTGCCAGAGTTTTCACACTGTTCACATGAGGACAGCTGGGAAGGGAAGACAGATTCAACAAAGATTCCCCCAAAGGTACGTTGTTGCAGCCTATGCATCAAGGTAACGTTGTTGTTGTTGTTAGTCGCAAAGTCGTGTCCCACTCATCGCGACCCCATGGACAACATTCCTCCTGGCCTTCCTGTCCTCCAGCATCCCCCAGAGTCCACTTAAGCTCACACCGACTGCTTCAGTGACTCCATCCAGCCACCTCATTCTCTGCTGTCCCCTTCTTTTGCCATCAATTGTTCCCAGCATTAGGCTTTTCTCCAGGGAGTCCTTCCTTCTCATTAGGTGGCCAAAGTATGTGAGTTTCATCTTCAGGATCTGGCCTTCTAAAGAGCAGTCAGGGTTGATCTCCTCTAGGACTGACCAGTTTGATCACCTTGCTGTCCAAGGGACTTGCAGGAGTCTCCTCCAGCACCACCATTCAAAGGCCCCAATCCTTTGGCGCTCAGCCTTCCTTATGGTCCAGCTTTCACAGCCATACATTGCAACTGGGAAAACCATAGCTTTGACTATACGCACTTTTGTTGGCAGGGTGATGTCTCTGCTTTTTAGTATGCTGTCTAGCTT
>NW_025335889.1:7358963-7387310 GCF_004798865.1 Varanus komodoensis
TTCACAGCCATACATTGCAACTGGGAAAACCATAGCTTTGACTATACGCACTTTTGTTGGCAGGGTGATGTCTCTGCTTTTTAGTATGCTGTCTAGATTTGCCATAGCTTTCCTTCCAAGGAGCAAGCGTCTTTTAATTTCTTGGCTGCAGTCCCTGTCTGCGGTGATCTTGGAGCCCAGGAAAATAAAATCTGTCACTACCTCCATTTGTTCCCCATCTATTTGCCAGGAAGTGAGAGGACTGGATGCCATGATCTTAGTTTTCTTAATGTTGAGTTTCAAGCCAACTTTTGCACTCTCCTCCTTTACCTGCATCACTTTAGCCTTTAGGCAGCATCATATGTTGGGCTGGCTGCCTATATATCAAGTCCTGGAAAAGTAACTAGCGTACTTACATTGAGTCAATAGGGTTTCAGATAACATTAACAGATAATAACTTTTCAATTACATACGTATTTTGCCTTTTCTCCTGTTGCAAGGAAACCAAGGAGGCTTATCTGGTTCTACTGTGATAATTCTCAAAAGAAAGCTCTTTCAGATCTCAACAGTAAACCTTAACATTGCCGGATGTACATTTCAGTTACAAATATTTCCCCATTATTCTCAGATTATTTTCTGTTATTCAAGACTATGCTCATCATCATAAAACATTTTAAAAGCCTTCAGATGTCATTTCCTGACATTTGTTTTCCAACAACTTTTAAAACTGCTTCCAAACATCTGATATTAAAAAAATATCTAAAGTGCACAGACACTGAAAAAATAAAAGGTTTTGCCTTTCCTCATTCTACTTCTGACATCATTTTAAAGATATCATCTTCCCTCCAACAATCCAATCCTTAGATCTTGATTGCACCATGGGGTCCTATTGTCTTGTCCTAGTTGAACAATTTATGCCTAATGAGGGAGGCAAGCAGGGAAATATCTGGGCTAATCCTACTTTCATCTTCCTCTCAGCTTCTAAACAATTTGTTGTCTAATTTAGACATACATGGTATTTCCTTTCAAGCTATACTAATTCTTCTAATGGATCCGGCTATAGTCTAAACAACATCCAAATCAGATTCTGACTGACCAAACCAATCAGCAATTTCAGCAAAACAGCCCAGCCATATAAGGGAGCATATGGTATAAATTCTATTATATTGTCAAGAGATCCATGTTCTTGCTGTGCCTCACCAGCCTGAAAAAGTTCCATGCTGAAAGCTTGGGCCTGCCCTGCACTCCCTTGCTAGGTCATCTGCAGAAGTGAAGACCCAGTCCCTCTGCCTCTAAGGGCACAGCAGCAGTCTCATCGATGGGGATGAATGAGTTCAAGCTGAGCATTGGTAGGGATTTTCTACCTTCCTGATCAAAATGCCTGAGAAGAATGTTTCAGCCAGTTTATGATTGACTAATATGGATAACCTTAGCTTTACCAGAGCACTTGGGTCTAAAACTGGAGAGAAAAGAGACCTTCCTAAGGACAGGTTTTGACTGAAGGGTCACCGAGTCCTGATTTATAGAATACTCATGCAGCTATATAGATAAATTTAGCCAGCTTTATTGTTTTGCCCTATAAGTACTATTTCCAAACTTGCCTGTTAAGCTATTTGACTGTTCTGTGCCTCTCTTTCCCTTTTTTCTCTTTCCACAAATAAGCTTGCCCTCATCATAATCAAAGACGTGTGCTTCATTTCAAATAAGCCTTTGTGTTAAATCCAGAAATATTGTTTTGGTTTAGGGCTTTGAAACTGAAGTTGCTGCTTCTGGACTTTGTTTCATGGGCTTTAAGAGTGACCAGTTAAGTCTGAGAGTGCTCTGGCTCAGGCTGAGCTGGAGATAAAGCAGTGCTGGAGGCCTACCTTGCTGGATTGGTGTTCAGTCTGGGCAACCTTTTACCCCACCTGCTGGGATTTAGGGCACCCCACTTCTTCCCTTTACAGATATGTTTTTGTTTGCTTGTTTTTGCAGGACTTAAGCATTTCATCTGTGTATGTGCATTCCCTATATTCTGCTTTTCCTATTTATAATCTTACTTTTTTCTTACAAGGAACCAAAGGCGGCTTACATAATCCTCCTTTGCATTTTATATATATAAACATGCATGCACACACAGAAGAACGTGATTTCTAAAGTCTGCCGAATGTGGAACAAAACCATTCAAACATTGTAAAACAGGAATCTTAAAAGTAGAAGTAGCTTCAAGCTTTCATAAAATATTCATCTTCATGACCAATATTCATTCAGACCAACAACAAAACTCAGCTGTCCAGAGACACATGAAGGATGTGTGAAACTTCCTTTGCCCCTTTTCCAACTATTTTCACCCTTCTTAACAAACCTCTATTGCCTTGCTTCAACATTGCTCAGATAATTCACCAGTTTCACTTCAGGCAAAATCCAAAAATCCACAGGTCTGCAAAATCCTCCTTTAAAAATCATGAGCCACATTCAAAACCTCATTTGCTTCTGATTTGAATAATCTGAACAGGAATCTTCAAATCCAGTCCCAATTTTTAGATGTACAGAATGCCACTGAGCCAGACTATTTGTCTAACTGGCTCAGTATTGTCTGCTCACTGATGGTCAATGGCTCCGAGTGCCAGACTAGCGGCTGAGAGCAATTCTTAGGCAGATAATGGTCTTTAAGTATTTCTCCCAGCTATTTAAAATACAAAGTTATTTGTATTGTCAGGTTAGGACAAATTAAGCTATTCTAAAGTTTCTATGGAAATGAAATAGGCCCTGTGTGATGTCTTAACTACCACAAGACACTGTAGAAATAGACCTTATATTTTGTACAGAATATTTAAAGTAGAATGACTTATATAACATACATCAAGCCCCATCTATAAACAGTGAATACATAATCAACCATCTTTTTAAAAAAGCAGGAAAATCATAAAAATGTGGGAATCAACAAGAATAAAAATTAAAATCTATCACCTAGGCCAGCACATAAAGCTGATAAAATAATAACTATTTCAGTATCAATTTAGACCAACAGCATCATAACTTCTCATTAGGGCATGTTTATTTACAGTGTGTTCCAGAAATATTCACTTCCATTTGACTTTCCCACATTTTGCTGTGTTACAATCTAAAATTGAAAAGGATTTAATAGGCACTGTTACCACCTGATATACACAAGATGCTCAGTGCTGTGAAGGTGCAAAATATTTTTATTGTGCTACAAAAGTTGAGTAAAAAAAAAAAAAACTGACCTTTGGGGATTGCAGAAGTATTCACTCATGCATACCCCTTTGCTCTAACATGTCTAAATAAGCTTTAGTGCAACCACTGCCTCCAGACGTCAGTACAAGTAGCTGAAAAAAGTTCACCAGTGTGCAATTTCATTAGCAAAGGTCTCAAACTAAATGCACCTGCTCTGAAAAGCCCCAGAGAATTTGCAGGGAATGTCTAAACAAACAGCACCACGCAGACCAAGGAACTATGGAAACAACTCTAGAATAAAGTTCTATAGAATCCCTAATCAGGGTTTGGTTATTTTAAAAATTCTCTATCGATAGTATGAGCATATCCTCGAGCTCCATCAAATTCATTTTTCAAAATGGAAAGAATATGGTTCAGCCATGACTCTGCCTAGAGGAGACTGTCCACCAACACTCAGTGGAAGGGTAAAAAGGACTTTAAGTCAGAGAAGCAACCAAGAGGCCAGTGGTAAATCTGAAGGAGCTGGACAGATCCACAGCTGAGATGGAAATAACAATGCTTGGGACAGTTATCACCCAGATGTTCCACAGATCTGGGCTTTAAAGAAGAAAGCCAGTGCAGAAACAAATCCATATCGAAGCCTATTTGGAACATGTGGGAAAGAGTTCTCTAGTCTCGATGACACCAACACAGAACTTTCTAACAGTAATCTATCAGTGCTCCTAGCCCTGAGAACATGATCTCCACAGTAAGGCATGGGGGTGGCAACACCATGCTGTGGGGATGCTTTTCCTTGGCAGGTACTGAGAATGCAATTAAGATTGAGGACAAAACGAATGGAGTCAACTGCAGGGCAATTCTAGAGGAAAACCTGAAATGAATCTGGGGCTGGAGCAGAGGTTCACCTTCTTCCAGAAGGATGATGACCCTAAACACACAGCCCAAGTAACATTGGGATGGTTTCAAAACAAGGATCTGAATGTCTCAGAAGAGCCCAGTCAAAGCAGAATCTGTGGCAAGACTTGAAAGCTGCTGTGAGTCAATGGTGCCCGTCCAACTTGACAGAGCCAAAGCAGTCTTGCCAGGAAGAATGCGCAGACACTGCTGAATCTCAAAGTACAAAGCCAGCAGAGACCTCTCCAAAAAGACTTGGAGCTGTAATTGCTGGCCAATGTACTTCTAACAAGTACTGACTCAGGAGGTGGATACTTATGTAACCCACAAGTGTTGGTTTGTTTTTGTTTACTTAACTTTTGTGCCAGAATAAAAACACCATCAGCTTCACAGTGCTTGGTATCTTGTGAACATCAGGTGTTAACAAGGACAACTAAATCCATTGCAGTTCCAGCTTGTAAAAACCACAAAATGTGGAAAAGTCAAAGAGGAGTGACTACTTCTGCACAGCACTATAGATAAATTGATCGCTTATAGTGGTGCATATGTTTGAAATGGAAACGTTAAATTCTTCTCAGCTCTTTTTCTTTCTTTTTCCATATCAGGGGTGATGCAAATGATTACTGTGTATGGATCTGTTTTAAGATATGTTCTTTCTTCCTCTAACCTTTCTTCCCCTTTTTGTTGTTGATGAGAATGATGTATTTGAAAATAGGTTATAAAAATTGAACAGAAACAAAGTGAAGTGAGACGAGACAAGAAGAAACGAAACAAGTCGAGACAAAAAGGAAACAGCTCAAAACAAATGATCGTTCAGAGCCCATTTACAGTCCTGTAAAGGTGGGCATACCTCAGCTAGAAGAGATTTCCACAGCCCTCCATGCCTGCCAACCTAACTGATCACACATGAGGGTGCAAAGGCAGAGCCTCCAGTTCTTCTTGAAGCTAGGCAAATCCATATGAAAGCACTCCTTCAAATAACTTTGCCTGAAACCATTCTAAGCTTTAAAAATCAGTACCATTACACCGAAATGGGACTCGAAATGCACCAGTAAACTATGCCATGGGCTCAGCATTGATTTCACATGTACTGATGGCCCTGCAAGCAGCCACCAACATCTTAGAGAAAGCATTTCACACCAGCTGAAGTTTCCAGCCAGTCTTCAAAGCAGCTCCACACCGAGCATATGACAGGAGTCCAGCCTTGATGCCAATCATTCATAAGTAACTGAGGCTACATAGGATCCCAGCTGGCAACCCTACTCAACTAAACTGGTACAGGGCAACTGCTAGCCAAGCCCCACCACTTGTCCTTCCACATACAGCACTGCATCCAAGAGACCTCCAAGCTGCAAACTTGATGAACTAACAGTAATGGCAACATAGAGAGTACAGATGGCAGCAGAATGAGGGCCAGCATAGAAAACAAAGCCGTGGAAGGTGCAAATCTCTCTGAACAGTTGGACTGAAAAAAACAACCTCTCCGCTTAAAAGAGTATGGGTGTGGTGCTTCTGGCTTTAGGGGCAAAACCTTTTATCACCTCCATAGCCAGTGAGAGCCCTGGACGCTCTTATGTTTATATCCACACATCAGTTGTCTGTTTGCCCTTCCCTACTTGACACTGTTCATATATTTTGGGATCTCGGTTCCTATAATCCCAGCCAACTGGGATTTCACTGGCTGAGACTATGGGAGTTGTGGTCCCAACACCACACGGGGTGCTCCCAGCACCAAACTGGGAGAAACTCTTAGACACGGTATGGGAACTTTCAGCACTTCTTACCTTCTTCAATATCATTCCTTAATGAAGCTTCCAGAAGGGCAACACTGGCCTCAAAAGAAACCTTCTTGCGGCTGACCACGTTTCTCTTTTTCTCGTGTTTCCTCTTCTTGTGCTGCATCTCCTTCTCATACTGTGCCCACTTCTTTAGCTGCTGAGCCCTGCGCTTCTGAGCTGCCCGCAGCCTCTCTAGTGTGGGGACCTTATCCAACAGTTGGAGCTCTGTCAGCAAGTCCATGTGGGTGTCCATTCCTTCTGCAAATGGGCCAGTGAATCAGCCACACTTCCACTGGACAACCTGTAACGTGTATCTTGCACTAAGAG
This sequence comes from Varanus komodoensis, assembly GCF_004798865.1. Classification (NCBI taxonomy): domain Eukaryota; kingdom Metazoa; phylum Chordata; class Lepidosauria; order Squamata; family Varanidae; genus Varanus; species Varanus komodoensis. The sequence continues at coordinate 7,365,119 of NW_025335889.1, forward strand.
AATATTATATGACTGCAATGTGAGGACCGGCACTCGCTAGAATCTGAAGAGCACATGGTGGAACCTGGAGAGAAAGAGGAGGGAGAGGGAGGGAAAGAACCAGAAAATTATCATCTACACCTTATGCCAGTCAAAACCAAGCAGTATGATCTTGAACTGATCCATTCTAACTTGATACTTTATGTGCTAACTTTTTAAAACTTTTTCTACAACAACAAGAAAAGCATTTACCCCAACACCTGTATATTCAGTTACATTCAGGCATTCAATCAGGCCTTTGTACCTTATCTAAATATTGAAACTGGATGTACTCTGAAAAACACTGAATGCTAAAAAGTCTCTTTTACATGCTCAATTATCCCAGAACAATAATCTCTGAACTAATTTCTACCTCTCCCCCCGCCCACCCCCACTCTCTCTCTGGTTTGGATATGATCATCCAGCCAACCCTCTATTTAACTATTCATTTGTCAAAACCATTAAATCATAACAATGTTTGTTGTTTTCTTGTCTTATTTTGTCTCTTGAGGCATTAACGTTTGACTAGGAATTTAAAAGTATTCCAGCAACCTGGCAATGTCAAGGATTCCAAAGCATCACAAATTTATAGAAAGATAAATGATAACATAGAAAACTGGCACTACTGATGGGTGAGGTTTACATGTTTATATAATATATGCAATCATCATGTATGAACAACATACTTAGAGGTCATGAATTACACAAAAATATGGGGATTCTTTGTTTTTGCAGACATAACATCTGGACTCGGCATACCAAGCCACTAAATCCTGAATGACTGAACAAGCTCTAGCCCAATCTCTACCACAGAAACGAAACACACACACTTTATCTACTGTGATAAAGTAGACTTTCACTTTATCTGAAAAATTCTACCTCAAAGCAACATGTTGGATGCACTCTCTACTTGGAAAGGGCAATGCCTTTGCACTGAGAGATCTGCTGGCCTCTGGCTTTCCCAGATAGGGCTAGAAAAGTCCTGTCTGAAAGTCTAGATAACTGTCATCAGTCAGTGATGGGCAAAGACTAGACCAGAATTTATTGCATTCTTATTTGCATTCTAGATTGGTGTTTCTGACTACAAGCAAACCAGCAGCAAGTAAAATTAGAAGCAAATGGCTGGTATAGCGCGCATCACAGTTCTTTTGGCCTCAGTGTTCTTTCCATGCAAATTATGAATGCAGACTGGTTGCCTTTGACTAGGTCTTTGTACAGTTCTGCTGGTCAGTTTTAGCTTTTTGTGTTACGTGATTCTGCAGTAATACAAATACAGGTTGGTTCATATTTTTGAGGTTCATTATCTCAGGCAGTAGAACAATTAGCTCCACTACTAAAGCCACCATTTTTCATCTAATTTTTGTTGGTGGACCTCAAATTGCAGGAAAAAACAGAGTAGCTCTTTCAAGTCTGGTCTGCTCAGCTGTGGTGACCTGTTGAAATACACGAAGACCATACTCGGTATAAGGAGCCTTCCTGTGAACAGATTACTCAGTTCGCCTATTTACTTCATTTTGAACACATGCACACTCAAGAAGAGCCCTACTGATCCAGCAGCCTGCTCCACACAGTGGTCAAGCAGATGCTACCGAGAATCCACAATCATGATATGACAATAGCCCACTGCTACTCTTCCCAGGCTACAGGGATTCTTGCATTTGGGACTCTTGGCAAAAGCATCTATACCTAACATCAACTCATAGAATCATACAATTGTAAGTGACCTAGCAGGCCATCAGGTTCCATACAGGACTCAAATCACCCATCCATATTTTCACCAGGCCCAACCCTGCTTAGCTTCCAAGATTAGGCAGGGTCAGGAATTCAGGCTATATGGAAATGTTCAATGTCAGCATGGCTGCAGAATAGGGCAAAGATGAGTAAAAAATTAGACAAGGATCAACTGGTAAATCTCTGGGCATTTTGCAGGAGCTCAGCTAAGATTTCTGACTTCCCCCCTCCACTTCCCCACCCAAATAACAGTGACAAATGACTGCCCCTACTCTAAATTATACTGAGGACAAATGGAAGGAAACTTGGGGTGATCAGAAGTGGGTTTTTGTGTGGGAGGACTACTGCACAGTTCTGATATGCAGAACAGAATTCTTTAATTTTATGTGTATGACTTTTGTGCAGTAACACCCACAAGTCTGAGCTGGCCAAATCCTAGACTAGAGTCATTAGATAAAAGCGAAGGAAGACAGAAGAAGGAATTATGAAATGAGACAGGAGAGCAACCAAGGACCCTTCTGGTTTCTTAACTTTTTCCAACTCTACAATATCCTCAGAAAAGTGACAAAAAGAAAAGAGGAGCTGCAGTAAATTTGTCATGAGGGAAGGTTACAACATTTAGGAGAGTCTAGTTTAGAAAAAAACATGAACAGGGGGAGACATGATAGAGGTCTATCAAATTGCACAAGGTGCAGAGAAGTTTTCTTCCTCTTCCATAATAGTAGCACCCAGGCTCATCCCATGAAGCTGATCAGTGTGAGATTTGGGATGGATAAAGGAAGTGCTTCTTCACAAATGGCCTAGTCAAATCTATGGAATTCACTTCCACAAGATGTAGTGATGGCTGCTAATTTGGATGGCTTTAAAAGGGGACTGGACACATTAATGGAAAATAAGGTTACCAAGGGCTACTAGTCCTGATGGCTTTTGTATCATAAGCAGTATGCCTTGCTGGGGAACTTGGGCAAGGAGGTTCTGTGGCACTGACGTCCTGCTTAAAGGCTTCCACTAGGCAGCTGGCTAGCCACTGTGTGAGCATGTTAGAATAGATGGACCTTTGGCCTGTTGGTCCTTCATAACTTTTTTTCCTTTCAAATATCATTTCTGATAACCTTCCATAAGTTTGAATTAAATGCAGCAAAGTATGTTAAAGCAAAACACTAATATTCCATCAAAACATTTGTATTTATTTATTTAGAGTATTTGTATGCCGTCCATCGCATATCCTCAGGACAGCTTACATAAATAAGAAAAATAAAATAAAACAAAATACAAATAAGTATTTTGTACAGTAGGAAATAAACAGATCACCCAAATGAAAATGAAAACAAATCATTGAAGATGGAAAAAAATGATATTAATGGGGAATTTTGTGCCATGGATTGAATCTGGCATTAATTAGGTCACTCTCTCTCCTGCACAAATCACAAAGAACAGTTCCACTTTCACACAAGCCATCTGCAGTGACACTTTTGGATTGGCCTAGTTGCACATGACAACTTTAGATTAAGTGAAGAGCTTTTTCTGTAGAAGAGTCTTACAGTGGATGCTACTTCTCCAAGGTATAATTCAGCATAGCTAGGGGTTACCTGTGAAAAATGCAGCCAACTAGGCATGACTTATCAAATTGGTTTTTCATATCTGAAAGGCAACTTGTTAGAATGGAAGTTGGAGATCTCATGGAAAAAAACCCCATGGTAGCCAAGTTGTACAATGACAGCATAGATATCAGATTAAGCATAAGCATGACTTTTCAAAGAATGTCTTTGGCAATTATATGCAGCATGTAAATATGTGAATAAATAAAGGCACTTTCTTCAAAATGGGAATACAGCTTCAGCAGTTCTAAATTCAATGCATGTACTTGATACTATACATCTTCATAGGGTCTTTCTTTTCCTTTTTCTGTGGTGGAGCTTAACAATTGCCAGAAATGCAGAAATGCAACCGGAAAGCTTTTCACGTCCCTTGGACTGCAAGGCGATCAAACCAGTCAGTCCTAGAGAAGATCAACCCTGACTGCTCTTTAGAAGGCCAGTTACTGAAGATGAAACTCAAATACTTTGGCTACCTAATGAGAAGGAAGGACTCCCTGGAGAAGAGCCTAATGCTGGGAACAATAGATGGCAAAAGAAGAAGGGGATGGCAGAGGATGAGGTGGCTAGATGGAGTCACTGAAGCAGTCAGTGTGAGCTTAAGTGGATTCTGGGGGAAGGTGGAGGACAGGAAGGCCTGGAGGAGTGTTGTCCACGGGGTCGTGATGGGTTGGACACAACATTGCAACTAACAACAACACCAAATAGCAGATCCAGTCACATCATGCCTTCCAGTCAAAGAAAAGACAACCCTAGGTCCTCCAAATGTTAGTGGCTAAGACTCCAAATGTTGTTGGCCTTGACTGAGAGTGGCTGATTCAGGTTAGAGTCCAACAACATCTTCAGGACAACATACAGTCAAACCTGTGGTGAAAATATGAACCCTGGGCCAATGAATGAGGTGCAGCAATTCTACTGATTTGATGAATTTAACCAATTCTTTCATGCAGGGCATTGTCTAGTGACCAGGACTTCTCCTCCACCCTTCCTTCCAGAGGTACAGGACTTATTACAATTTCAATCAGATTCTAGTCTAATTGACATCCTTAAATTCTTTAAACTGTGGTCCATAGTGAGCAATCTGGTCAAAGGAGTTTAAAGAAACTGTATCCGGCTTAAGATTCATCTTTTCTCTCTCTCTCTCTATCTATACTTTGGAGAGAGAAGAAAAAAGGCTGTGAATTGAAAAGTGCTGGTATGTGTCCACAGACTGAAAGGTTATATGTAGTATTTATGGAGGACTTTCTTATGTCAGCAAAAAGGTAGTGTTTGGGAGAAAGCGTGATTCATTTAATAATCTAAATCAAGATCTGGGGAATTATTTAGAAACTCCAGTAAATGCAAATATAATTTATTCCCATACAGTTGCACATAAAACTGCAACCTAAATATTATCTTCTGCAAACTATGAGTGCATTCATTTCCTGCTAGGTATGACTGAATGTCGAAAGCTTTGTTTTTAGGGCATCGTGGCAAACTTTTCAATCCTGAGAAATAAAACTGGGCATTCTACCTCTGACTTGGAATCTGTAGTTTAATACGGTTAAGGTACAGATGTAGAAAAATAGATTGTGTGGGCAACAGAAACCAAGGCAGTAGGACACAGGACCTTGCCCCATTTCCCCCCTATGATCTGCAGCTAGAAAGATCCTTCATTTTTTGGAAGGGAAATAAAATAGGACTGTATTCATTTTTATTTTATATTTTGTAAGGAAAGCATTTCTGACTCATCCAACACTATCACACAGAGTGAAACATCCATGCTAAAAAGAGACTTGGAGAAAAACATTAGACAGTGCTGAGAGAGCCACTCGGGGGATAGATATGGCTGAAAGCAAAGGCAGAGGTGGCAACTGAAGAGTTCAACTCCTATTCGGAGGGGGAAAGAAGGGAAAAAAACACAAGGAAAACTGATCAGAACCTTAGCAGCAAACACTCTTCCGCAACTATTTTGTATGCTAGAATGAGTTATGCAAAGCATGCAGAGAATACATTCTTCACTTTCCCACAGTACTTCACTTTCATGTTAGCATTCCTCAAAAAGCAACCTTGATGCAGTACAGTCAACAAGGACTCAACTGTCTCAGATGCTGTGTTCACGATTCTCTCCATCAGCCTAAACCCCTTCTCCAAGCAAGTTCACTGAATCCTAATTATTTCTTACTGTATTCTCTTAAATACATTTTAAGAGGTTCATATAACATACCCAAAATTTTTTTCCTGATTTGTTCCTCTTCCTTTTGCAGTGTCTAACATCCAGCATGAAATAAAGAACTCCAAGCTTGCTTATGGCTTTTGACATCTTATTCAATCTTAATTATTACCCTAAGTGAGTTTAGCCTTTTTTTTTCTGATGGAGTAGTATGGCCATTAATACACATAAACACAGCATATTATCCTTTGTTATACTCATGCTACTTAAAATAATCCACTGCTCCACTTTTTCCATTACTTCCTTCCAATATTGATAAAATAATGTTTACCTTGTCTCTTCTGCTTAAAGAGATATCAGAATAGCCCAATACACTAAAATTATAGGAAAAGCATAGTCATGCACACAAAAACAATACAGTCAATTGACTTGATAATTAAATACCATGAAAGCATCCCATGTGCTTTGCAGCTGGAAGAGAAGATGTTGCATTAGACAAACAAATTTAGCTTTGTGTGGGTGAGAAGGCAGTATTCATGAGGTAAATTAAATGCCCCAAATGTCAGAACTGTACCTTTAACAATGTTTCTCATGAAAAACTAAAAATATCTTTGCTATTCTTATGTACTTATTTTTTATTTAAAAGTTATTTTAATTGTTAATTTGACTATTTATTGGGCTTTATATTGTGCTAAGATGTCTCCAAATTTTTTAGGTTAATTGTGTGCATTGTGTCTGTTTTGTAAGCTGCCTCGAGGCTCTTTGCGAATGGGGCGGCATAGAAATGTTTTAAACAAATAAATACTGCCAAGTAGTCTGTGACTTAGAGAGACCCTATGAAAGCATGCCCTCAAAAATGAAAGCATGCTCTCATCCTTGACAGCCCTGTAAACTCAAGGCTGTGGCTTCCTTTATGGAATCAACCCATCTCACAGCTGGTCTTCCTCGTCTTCTTCTGCATGAAGTACAACAGCTTCCGAAAGAATATTAGGAAATTTCAGAGTCATCATAGCAATTGCATCCACTTTGCACATGAGGTTTGGATGGAGCTTTTTTGTTGTTTTTTGATGACCACAATTGTCCATAACATCTAAATTTTCCAGCATCTGTAAACAGCGAGTAAACATACTGATACAGCTGCATTGGTACTTAGGAAAACTCTGTGGCTCATTTCTGAGCATGCCCTCGTGGTGAGCCAGAACTGCCTTCTCTCTTCTTGCTTAATTTCCTGGTTAATGTCAACCAGAACCGACCAATAGGCAAATGTCACATAAACAGGAGGAGGGGCAAATTATGTCCCTTGCTCCCAATTCTCTAAACCAAGTGAACTCACATGGTACAGAATCTACTGATATCCACACAACCAATTTCTGAAACACTGCCTTGTGCTCGCCATCTCTGGAACTCTGCCACTCTATCAATGTTATAAACCTTTGTGCATTATGTATTCCCAAATTATATGTTGTAATGCACTTAGAAATAACACTCATTTCCTAGTGCAAGAGGTGCCACACTTCAGTAGGAAAACCCAGCGTCAATATTCTGTATAGATTTCTCTATCCAAAAACAAAAATCATGTTACATAAAAGCCCTATTCAGGCCCATCGCCATTCTTGTGCTGCATTTACTACATTTAGGGCACAATCCCATGACAATGATTTTAAGCCCCCAAACTTGCAGGCCTAGGGACATCCCATAAGGAGTAGGAAAAGTAGGGGAGGTGATCTTTGCCTCTCCATCCTCTTGCCCTGCATATTTTGCTAGAGGGGATTTTTTTTGTTTTTCAGTCTCCTCCCCTCCCACTGAAGGTCTCCTTCCCCACCTCAGATTAACCCAGGTGCTCTTCTTCCCATACTGGCTACAAGCAGTTGGGAGATCAACATATCCTTTCAAAGCTGTGCAAGAGTCATAGGAGTCCATTAGTTCCTGGGCAGGGCTGATGCATTTCGTCTATTCAAGAGTTTCTATCCTCCTTCTCTACCTGCCCCCCCCCCCCCATTCCAGCAACAACACCTGGACTCCACTAATGAATCAGAGGTCTCTGAGGAGTCGCCAATGTACCGTCTGGTCCAAAATTATTGGAGGAATTTCAATTATTGCGGCCCAATGATGTGGACAAGGTGCTTGGAAGAGTACGTCCCACCACTTGCCTATTGGATCCTTGCCCGTCTTGGTTAATAAATAACTCCAAGCATGGGATTGGGACCTGGATCTTGGAAGTGGTTAACGCTTCTCTGAGGGAGGGTCGAGTGCCTGCCCCTTTAAAGGAGGCGGTAATACGACCGGTCCTGAAGAAAGCGTCACTGGATCCAGAGATGGCCACTAACTATAGACCTGTGGCCAACATCCCATTTCTGGGCAAGGTGTTGGAGCGAGTGGTGGCGGGACAACTCCAAGCACTCTTGGATGAAACTGATTATCTGGATCCTTTTCAGTCCGGCTTCAGACCCGGGTACAGTACTGAATCTGCCTTGGTCGCCCTGTACGATGACCTGTGCAGGAAGAAGGACAGGGGGAGTACATCCCTGTTGGTTCTTCTGGACCTCTCGGTGGCTTTCGATACCATCGACCATGGTATCCTTCTGGATAGACTTGCGGGACTGGGGGTTGGAGGCACTGCTTTGCAGTGGTTCCGCTCCTATCTCAACGGTCGATTCCAGAAGGTAGTGCTGGGGGACCATGTCTCTACGTCATGGCAGCTATGCCATGGAGTACCACAGGGCTCCATTCTATCCCCTCTGCTATTTAACATCTATATGAAACCGCTGGGAGAGGTCATCAGGAGGTGTGGGCTGCGGAATCATCAATACGCTGATGATACCCAGCTTTACCTCTCGTTCTCCACAAATCCAGGTGAGGCAGTGGCTGTGCTGAACCGGTGCTTGGCCGAGGTAAGGGAATGGATGAGGGCCAATAAACTGAAACTCAACCCAGACAAGACGGAGGTCCTGTTGGTTGGCGGATCGGGTTTCGGAGAGGGTGGATTTGACCTGGTCCTGAATGGTGCAACACTCCCTCTTAGGGATAAGGTCCGCAGCTTAGGAGTACTCCTCGACCCGGAGCTTTCTTTGGAAGCTCAGGTGACAGCGGTAGCGAGGAATGCCTTCCTTCAGCTTCGGCTGATTAATCAGCTGCGCCCCTACCTGGAGTACGACTGCCTGGCGACGGTGACACACGCGCTGGTGACTTCCCGCCTAGACTTCTGTAACGCGCTTTACTTGGGGCTTCCCCTGAAGACAGTCCGAACACTTCAATTGGTGCAAAATAGAGCTGCCAGGTTGCTGACGGGGACGGGGCGTTATGCTCACATGACTCCAGTCCTCCGTCAGCTTCACTGGCTTCCCATTGAAGCCCGGGCCCAATTCAAGGTGTTGATTATGACCTATAAAGCCCTAAACGGCTTGGGTCCTGGCTACCTGAACGAACGCTTACGTCCGTATATGCCCGACCGCCCTTTGAGATCTGTGGGAGAGTCCCTTCTCTGGGAACCCTCCATGAAAGAAATTAGGAGAGTAAGTACCCGGAGGAGGGCTTTCTCTGCGGTGGCGCCCAACCTATGGAACTCACTCCCCAAAGAGGTCCGCCTGGCACCGTCGCTACTGGTTTTTCGGCGCCAGGTAAAGACCTTTTTATTTAAACATCATTTCAATTGTTAAAACATATGATCTGGCCAGGGCAACTTCTTCTTCCTTCTCTTTCTCCTCCTATATTTTTATTTTATACTGATAATTTTAATTTTATATTTGTAAATCAATGTATTTTTTGTATTTAATGGTAATTTATTATGTACTATTGTATTTCAATGTATTTTATCATGTTGTAAGCCGCCCCGAGGTTTCGGCAAGGGGCGGCATAGAAATGTTATAATAATAACAACAACAACAACAACAACAACAACACACATTTGACTCACAGTGCTCCAACGGTCCCCTATACAAAAGTGCTCTAGAGAATGGGAGTCTCCCCTGCACTGAAGAATTCCTCTCATCTTGCACTACACAATACAATCCCAAATGCTCATCAGAAATCCTCTGGATCAGTCCAAAGGCCTATCTTGCCCAACAACGCTTCCCCCCACTGGTCAACCAGACGCCCCAGGAAGTCCATGAGTGGAATATGAGGCTAACAGCCCTCTCTTTCTCTATTTCACAGCAACTGGTATCGTATCCACGGGCGTGCTGCCTCTGAGCTTGGATGTAATTTTAGCCATCACAACTAGTAGCCACTGACAGCCTCATCTGCCAATCGTGTTTTAAAGCCATCTGAACTAATAACCATCAGCAAATCTTGTGGCAGCAAGTCCCATAGGTTAACTGTATCATATGGAGAAAAAGCACTTCCTGGATCTCCTGCACATCAGCTTCATTTGATGCCCTTAAGTTCCAGTATTATGTGAAAGGTGAAAGACATCTCTCTCTCTTCACTGTCCACACACAGTGTGGAATTTTATAAACTTTGATCATTCCCTCACCTGACCTACCTCTTTTCTAAACTAAAAACACTGTAACCATTTCTTCCTCCTGGGAAAGTACAGAAATTTTATTCCACAGAGGCATATTTGATCATTGGCACGATGTGAAACTTGTTGCTTGATAGAGGACACAGAATGGTATTTGTATCTGACAGTTCACTGCATGAGGTTATACGTTAGACACTTGCCAAAACTGAAACTGTAAAATGCAAGTACAGGAGAATTCACATTCTATTAAGCCTTTGAATGTAAAACTTAAAAGGCTAGGTCCAGGTGTCAACAGAAGAAAAAGGAGAATTATTTTGAAGGTAGATACATTTAGTTGGGTGGGAATGGATTTAAGAGATTACTAGTATTCATCAAAATCATTCCAAACCTCAGTTTCCTGTGACTTTATCTTATTATTCCTCAAATAAACTCCCACTGCTTATCTTAGATGCCTGGGAGGGAAACGTGCCCTTATAGGATTTGAGCACCTGCCCTGTTGCATATGCTCAAATAGCACAATTAGCATGGAGGTGATTGGCAGCATTTTAGGTAGATAAGTTGGTTTGCTTTTTACAGGAGAATAAGTGTGTTTAGCCCCAATTCACCACAATGTACCAGAAGGGGAGGATGAATAGAAGGAGAAATAGCAAGAGATACTGTATTTTAATTGCGTCCCACTGGGGAGGGGTGGTTCAGGAAAAACAGGGGGACTTTTAACCCTTCACTCCTATGCTGTGGTGGTCCTGATCTGAATCAGGTCTGCATACCCCCCCAGCTTAAGGGCATCCTACTGTACCACCCCCCACCCCCCCACACACACAGTTAAATTTATCCAATGGTGATGCCAGCAGCCAAGCAATTTGTGGTTTGCAGCTTGATTTGCCAGCAATCCATAATGGTGGCCTAAAAAATAATAATCAAGGCTTTAAAGCTAAACTTGGCCTTTTAAGCTCACTGTTGCATTTTGCTGCTGAAAATCCATGAAAACTGCTGATTGTTTTGATGCTGGTGCTGCCCCCAAAGTTCAGCAGGGTATGGCCCCAAATGTTGCCAAGTTGCCCACTCGGGTCTAACATTAATAATAAAAAGTCTATGCTTAGCAACACAGTATGCAATTAATATGACTTATGTTAGACCCTAAGACTGTGAGAGCAGACGGGGGTTGGGGGAAACAACCAGATGAATAGCGAACGTTTGATGAAAGCTGGTACTCCCATGCAATATGATGGCTTGGCTTTTACTTTCACTTTCGGCTCTAGCTTCTTTTTACCCCTCCCCATTCAACCATTTGCTCTTCTCCTAGTAACATAAGCAGGGTGCAATACACATACATTTTCCTGAATAAGTAATTATTAAACCATTATCGAGGAACCATTGGAAAGCCTTGAAAACTTTATACATTATTGCATTCAGAAGGCCAGCAAGTTCTCTCAGAAAAGAAAGGAGGATACATAGACAGGAAGTGACAAGGAGGACTGAAGCCTGATCAACAGATATAGTTCAGTCTAAGCACACCTTAATGTGCTATTAAAAGAAAGAAAAATATAATATAATGTAATATAATATAATAAAATGAATTAAATTAAATTAGTCTGCAGTGCACTACGCTATGCCAAAAGCTCTAAAGCAGGGATGAGAACCTTCTTTGGACCAAAGGCTGAACTGGTTCCAGGCATGCACATCTGGGAACATACATGCTCTCTGCTGGCCTGTGGCCCCAGAGCCCACACACACACACACGTGCTAGATTCTCCTGAGGCATTATTTTATTGTCTGCATTTTGCTCCACTATTCAGCCGACCATGACCCCCAGAATAACTTACAAAATTCAGCAATGAAGCAGTCCCTGCCCACTGGTTTACAATCTAGAGGACATTGACACAGAAGCAAATAGGACTGAAGGAAGGAGAAAAATGAACAAATCCAAACAATTGTTCTTTCTTTTATAAGAGATGTCCTAGGTAAAGTACCCATCGTGATTTTTTAAAAAACAATGTTGCCAGAACTTAATTTGTGAAATTTTCCATTAAAGCATAAAAGGTGGGGGATGCATGATTCCAATCGTTTGCCTGATGTTTTTGGCCTTTTATACCAAACCAGTGGAAACAAAAAATGATCACATATTTCTATATTTTCTTCCTCTAAATACTATCCGGGACTGTGACTTGCAAAATTTGACCTCATTAGGGAACAAGAAAAAGGAAAAGAACAAATAAAACTTGGATGCAACACCAGAGGCATCTGTAAGGCTAGAAACCAAACAGCTGGGATCTGTGGTGCTGCTGTGAGCCCCACCTTCAGTCCCTGGAATCTCTAATTAGAAGACTCTCATAGGAAGCAACAGGAATGTCCACTTGCCGGAGGCCTTGAACAGGTGCAGCCAATCCCAAGTAATAACAGAGTTTCCCATATGTTGTGAATCTGCACCCATTTTAAGTCCCTCAAGAGAGGAATTCCAAAAGAAAGAACAACTCCTGTGTACATTGGATGTTTTCATGGCTTTTGCCCATGTGGCCAAATTGTATCGATTTTCAGCTGCCAGCTGACCTTCCCCATGTCACAGAAGAGATAAAGGTGGCAATTTAAATCTTACAGGGGGTTGTCACAGGCTTTGAGGGGGCTTTGGGGAAGTGACTTCTGGTGGGGCCCCTCTTCGCTCTGCCAGTGGGTTCTATGGGGTTCCCCTGGGAGCAGGTGGTCACAGTGCTCTGAGCAGCACCAGACCCAGCCACCATTTTAATGTCCCATATTGCCCCAGTGCCATAGTACATTAGGGGGATTATGGGAAGTTCATATCACAGTTAGACTCAGCCACCTAGTGCTGGGTAGCATGCATTTAATAGGCAAGCATCAGTGGAGGGCCAGGAAGAGATTCAGGACCTGCCCAAGGAGGCGAGGTGCTGACATCAGCCCCATCTTTCAAATCTCACAACAGAGCTAAGTTTGTCAGGTGGACCTGGTCAAAGTCACTCTCGACATATTCTCAGTTTCTCATCAGCAATGCAGGCATCACAATGCTGACCTTCCCTACACAGGTATTGCAAAGCGTACTGAGGTAATGAAGTGTTGTTATTATTACAGACAGTGCCAGATCCCAAGTTCAATTCTTGGCACCCCCTGGAAGGGCAGGAAAAAAGATCCAGGAAAGCTTCTGCTTTCAGTGTTGATGATACTAGGCTGGAAAGACATATGATTCTTCAAGGCAGAGTGAGTGAGTGAGTGAGTGAGTGAGTGAGTGAGTGTGAGAGAGAGAGAGAGAGAGAGAGAGAGAGAGAGAGAGAGAGAGAGAGAGAGCGCGAGAGCGCAAATGTGCATACACATTACACAGCCAGCATAAAAACATTCCTATACCACCCTGCTCATTTGCTAAGGAAGTCATACCAGGATGAGATGAAGCAAAGGCACTCGACCAAATCAGCAGTCCCTTGTGCACTCACTCAAGCATTAACCAAAAACAGCCACTGTCCTTGAGCACGCAGAAGAAGCTACTTGCTACCAGCAGGCAGCCACTTAGTTTCACTACAAATGAACTACCCCACATACATCTTAGAAGCAAGTGCAGCAGTTGCCACAAAAAGCAGCCAGCAGGAAGAGCCGGGTGGTAGCAACAGCGGTCCATGCACAGAATCCACATGCACACTCTGAGGAAAGGGCAAGCAGCCAGCTTCTCTGTGACTTCGGCGCAACTTGTTAATTAGCACATGGCACAGTTCAGAAATCCTGTGCAGGTCTCAGTTCCACTGCTCAGGCGGCCCATTTTCAAAATGACCTAGTTTCTTTCCCGGTATTGAAACAAGAGGCAACAAAACCCCACTGCACACATGCTGTTTCTGCTTTTTGCACACTGGTCAGCTAATTATAGCACAAGCACAATGTTCACTTACCTGTGAAGCAGAGGAGGCCACTGCAGTTCACAAGGCACTGTATTTATGCACTCTCTTCCCCACCCCCCTTCTCCTTCTCAGAGGAGTCTTCTCTCTGAGCCCAGATCTGTTTCCAGTAGCTCAGCACTTCCGTTTCTTGAGATGTGCTGAGAACATCCTGCAAGCCATGATGCACTAGCAGAAGTGTAGAACGCAGAGTATTTACCTTAGCAGGCAAACCAAATGAGATACAGTGAGAGTGAGAGAGAGAGAGACAGAGAGAAAAGCAGGGGAGAAGCCATTTTATGACAATTGAGCTATAGCTTTTGCAAAAATACAGAAGCTGCTAAGGATAAAAAAGGAGGTGCCATGCACGTCTATATTTTCTCAGCTAATGAAAATTCAAAATACAGTTTCTGCTGACATATGAGTAAAAAGGAATCTTCTATCCCCTGCATCCTGAAATATTACCTTTGCATTTTAGTATTTTTCCTGAAATATCTTTCCCCTATACTTACAGTACTGACTGTTCGGATGTGTCTAGCAACAGAGATGCTTGTTTGCTAGCAGTATGAAAATCTTCCTCCTGGAGACTTAATTCTCTCACCCACACACAGTACCATGTAAAAAGTGGGAGGGTCCCAGCATCTTTCCACCATCCTCTCCTCCTGCTGCTTTTCTCCTAGGGTGGGCTTGTTTCCTACCTCAGATGAGACAGCTCTATATTTGAAGACCTCCCAAGCTAAATTTAAATATTAAAAACCATGAAAGGGGAAACGAGGAGCCTTAAAGTTGCCTACATTTAGTAGACATAGCAAGGAAAATAAACTCTATGCATGGAGACATAGGCCACCAATTCACTCTCCATCCTCAGGAATATTCAGCTGCAGGAATATCTCCAATGGCAAGTGTAAAAGAACAGCTCAGCCTGATTGGCAGTCCTCACTAATCCTCAGGGCAACTCGGTTGACTGCTTTGTGTAAATTTGCAATCCTTTGCCTAAGTTTGCAATCCTATTAGCATTTACCCAAGCCTAAGGGCTTACTTCTGAGTAGCCAAATGCAGGGTTAGTCTGAAAGACTATGCACACAGTTGCAGAGTTAACCTTCATCCAATGCTGAAGAATTTGCTCCTCTGTTGTGTTTCTGTCACCTTCCACTAACAAGCTGTGGCCCCACTCCTGAATCCCATCAGACCACAATTTCAGGCAGCAAATATTCCCCCTAAGATGGAGATTGTCAGTATTCTTTAATTCACTCTTCATCCTATGATAGCAGGACACTGCACAAGAAGCATTAAAAGCAAAAGATGCCACAAACCACAAATATGAAACTACTTTGCAATAAAAACATAAAAAATCAGAAGCTTACTGGCAGTGCCACACACACAAACTAGCACAATACTTTCATCATGTCTGGATAAGAAGCATATTTTAAACTGGCACCAAAATGACAGTAGCTTCTCAATGGCAGCCAAGCTCCAAGGAGGACATTTCAGAGATTGGCACCACCACAGAAAAGGGCCTGATTTCCGTACCATTCAGTTCCCCTGGCAAAGGAACTTGGAGAAAAGCCTTGTGCAGCTTGGTCTTGCAAGAGATCATCTCAAGGTATTTGGGCCACAAGCTGTTTAGAGTTGTCCAGTAAGTCCCATGGCTTTGGACTGGGCTCGGAAGCAAATGGGCAACCAAGAACTGGTGTAACATGGTGTAGCATCTGGCTGTTTCTGGTAAAATTCAGGCAGTTTCACTGTGGGCAAACTCAAGCTCCAAATTATCCTCAAGGGCAGCCCCGCATACAGTGCAGGACAGGAATCCAGTGGAGAGGTTACCCCAATCATGGATCATTGTACCAGCCTACTCCTGCCTAGGACTCTCCACGCTGGTGAACCAAATAACCTGGACAGAAGCATTTCTGCTGGCCATCAATAAAAAGAATTTGGTTGGTGAAGACGACAAACCCAGAGACCAAATTCCCAGTAGGCTCCCGACCTTCACATTTCTTCCCCACACCCTGTTGTATGTTTATCAAAATACTACAACTTTAATACAAGCACTGTGTATGTCAAAGGGAATAAACATGACCACGGATGAACCAATAATTCATTGTTCCAGAAATACTTTTTTAGAAAATGTCCTGTAACTTCTCAAATTGTTCAGAGGCTAGCTAGCAATGCCACCACAGTGCCAGATATCCCTTTTAGAAGCAGCAGCACAAATTTTTAAAGCTTGATGGAAGTTCAGGTTTTGAACATGTCAACAGTCAATGTTTTGTCTGCACAAAAGCCTGACCAGGTGAAATCCCTACATGCCTTTTCAATTCTAAAAAGTGTGGCACTAACAGGCAATAAAATGGGAGGAGACAATATTCTGAAGACAAGTTTGAAGTTGCTTGGAGACAGTGGAGAAAAGGGAAAGCCCCAACAAAAGTGCAAGGAAAAAAATGTTTCTGTATGGGCCTATCCACACCGAAAACCTAAATCAATCTTGTAGCACCTTGTTTTTATTTCCCCCAAAGATTCCTAGGAACTGGAGTTCAGCAAGGCTTTGAGAATTCTGTTGTACAACTTGAGAGCAGTTTGTCAAACATGTCTTCTTAATACATTTCAGAGGGGAAGAAAGATGTAGCACAATCCAGTTATGAGTATAGTCAAGGTTAAATGGCAACAAAACAATGCCTTTTAAGAGAAAGAAGCTGGGTCAACACAGGACAAACCATGTATAGCCTCAGGACATGTACTGGAAGGTACAGGGGGCAACAAACTTACAAAAGCAAAGCAGGTTGGGGCAGTGCCAGGATTGGAGACTGCATTGCCTGGAAAACCCTGTGCATGTGCCTTTTGAATTCCATCTCAGAAAAAGGGAGTGTATAAATGTGTTTTTTATCATCAAAATAAATAAATTATAAACTCATGCATTTGGCATCAGCATCACTTCTGATCATAGTGAATTATGGGTGCCCATGGCAATGGAAAGAAACCAGCATGAAACCATTGAAAAATGGGAGGAGAATGTCAACAAGCTCAGCTTGAGCATATGCAAGAAAATAAGAAGAGCCCTACTGGATTAGACCAGGGGTCCATCTAGTCCAACATTCACTTCACACCATGGTGAACCACTGCCCATGAGATGTGACAGCACCCTCCTGCCCAAGTTCCCCAGCAACTGGTACACAGATGTACACTGTCTCTGAGCTGCAGGTAGCATTTACCAAAACTAAAACAAAAACCACCCAGCCACAGCCAACGGGGAACCCAGGAGGGACTGAGCATGCTCAGTCTGCAGAAGGGGCTGTATCCAGTACTGTCACTACTGTTCTACTCATATCGCTGCAGAAATGGAAGCCAGTGCCTACACAACAGAAAGTTAATGGTTCAGACCCAGGAAACAAGCACTGGGCAAGTTAGCCCAGTTTCCTTCTACAGCTCCACTGAGCTGCCTCACTAGAATCCATCAAGCTGGTACACCATCTGCTCGATTCCTCTGGACCCCGGCACCTGAGGTTATAGCAAGTATCCTAGAGGTAGACATGAGGAGTGCACGGCAGTGGAGAATGCCTTCTGGATGGTTAAAAACAAAAAACCATCTTCCTCCTTCTCCTTGCTCTAGACTGAGGAAGCTTCAGGAAGTTTCCCTTCCTGGTCTCCAGATGTTTCCTCACTCGCACAGTGGCGTAGCTGAGCCAGGGCTCACAGGGATGGAGCACCAGCACTTTCTAATCAGCAGGGATGCTCAAGCCATCAGCCACCCCTCTTAACCTTCCCTTTTGCTTCTGGGCTTAGCTGCCACCTGCAAGCAATGGGAAACGAAAATGAATTTTCTCAGCTGGTCCCCTGGTAGGACCAGTGTATTAGGGTGGCCAGGCCTTGTACAGGCAATTAGGACCCAACAGCTTTATAAGAAACCCACTTCTAGGAAATGAAATCTGCTAGAACTACTTGGCTGCCATAAACCAATCAACAGAGACTCTCAGCAATTGGGCAGTATAAAAATGGGGAAAAAATCAGTCTACACAGCTGCAGCCATATGGGGCTCTCCTTGGAGACATGGCTATGGGAACTATCATGGGGAGCACCCACACTTTAACATTGATCACTGCACCCCAGTATATTGTAAGACAGCACTTAAGCAAATCCTAGTCCTTAGATGTTATATTTCACCATAGAGAAAGGGGCCTGCAGGTTTCCCATAAGCAGCTGATTGGCCACTGTGAACTGAATACCGGAGTAAATGCACCCTTAGTCTGATTCAGTAGAGCTCTTCTCATGTTCTTAAGGACTGGCAGGAATGGGAGCGGGTGCTTTTTCCTCCTACCTTCCAGGCTGGCTGGAGCCACAACCAGCAATAGGTGTGCTCAGGGCTGGGGATTCCCACTTTGTGTGCCTGAACTTTAAGTGTGTGTGATTTCTTGTGCCAAAAAGCAGCACATGGAGCAAATTCACTAGTCAAACGAGCCTGAGGAATATGCACACATATGGTCCAGATGTGGAGGTGACAGGGCAAGATTGGAACACCCACTTTCGCAACTCCACCCCCCCGCCTCTGCAGAAAAACCATTAGTTAAAGCAGCCCTGCCCAATCTGGTGCCCTCCAGATTTGTTGGATTTTAACTCCCATAAAGGAACAAGTGTTGGTTACAGCTGGTGGGCACCAGATTGGAGACCGCTGAGTTATAGTGTCCCTGAAAATATTTCAAGGTTGTCTGCTGCATTGCTGAGCACCCACGTAAGGCCAGCTGGAACAGAACTTTTCCCATCAGTGCAGGGACCTAGGAGCAGTGCCAGAACCTTTCATAAAATAGCATGCAATACCTACAAGCAGGTGCTTTGGAACTGGTCTATCCTGCCTTAGGCAATGGAAATCAAAGATCCCTGTAATCCCTGGGCTAAGTAATTGGCATGCTCTTAACAGCCCACATCAAATACCAACGGCAAGCATCCAAATGCTGTTAACACCTGTTTTGAGCTTCCTTGTGACTGTCAACTAAAAACAAGCTTTAAAAAGTCTTAATAAGTCCCTTCTAAAATTCAAACTGAAGGCTGGTTCATAGGATTGTTCTAGAGGCACAGGGTTGAGTGTTCTGAAACACAAGAAAGCTGGGTTCTAGTCCCCAGTTACCCATGAAGTTCACTCAGTGACTCACAGCCTAAGATTGTTGGGAAGATAAGATGAAGAATAGGAGGATCCTGGAAGCCTCCTTGGGTTCCTTTGTAGGAAGAATAAAGGTGGATATAAATGTAATAATTAATACATTTAATATCTGCTGAAATCGAAGAGGAAATGATCTGCCTATGACCCACAGAAGGGCCGCCAGTTGCTAGCCAGCATTCATTCCTGATTTACAGATCCCATTCATATGGCATCCGAATGGCATGGCTGCTACTTCCCTACATCACTCCACTAATATCTGAGTGAAAAAAAATAACATGAGGCTGTCTGATCATGTGGTACTGCAATGCTGCACTATGCAAGAGGTTAGCACACTAACATGGCTGCTGCTAACAAAGTCTGCTCTTGTAGCACAATTTTTACATCCAAATTTTACGAGACTAGGATTCAGGCACAAGGAAGTGCCACAGATGAAATAATTTGGTTAGGATGTCAGATAAAACCAAGAAGGGGTACAACACACTGTATACTGCCACTCCAACATGGTTTCTTTTGTAAAGAATTTTGGAAACCTCTGACTTAGGCCATGGAGGGCAGATGTCCAAATGAAGGGAAGTGACCACAGCCCAATGCAGAGCATATGCTTCACATGCAAAAGATCTTAGCCGATCTCAAAGCAAGGTGGCAGAGACCCCTGCCCCAAACATGGTATGGCCACTTTCAGCCAGTGTAAACAACACTGAGCTAAGGGGACCCATGGCCTGACCTTGCATCACTCCATACATTCCTTAGGAACAACAAAGCTCCTCTGCTCAGGTAATGCGAGTGATCAAGCCAAATCACAGGCCAGTGAACTCTGCTGGCAGAAAAGGATAGTTGCCATACAGCATTAGATGTACAGGTTCCTCACTTCTTCTCTCCCTCTTTTGTTCCCCTAAACAATACAATGAAAACCTGCACCCATCTGTGACAGCCAGCTTGGTCTATCAAGCCCACTTATTGCAAAGCCCATTGCTTTCTTTGTAAGAAAAAAGGTGCCGGAACTCATGAAATTATTTATCTTTCGCACGTAGTCAATCACTGTACACACATCCACACACGTCAGTTGTGTAACGAAACAGAATGGTTGCCGCCCACAGTAAGCACTCAGCATGTGACCACACAACCAATCACAAGCCGAGCAGCGCCATCACAACCAGCGCAGATGCATGCATCGGATTCAACACACAAGCAGCCCGCATGCACCGTTTTAATGATTTTGCCGCCAACCTGCTACACTTGGCAGGGCGATTCAAATCCACGTGGACCAAACATCAAATTTTCAAAAGATACTTTTAAAACTTGGAAAATCTGTTGAAAAACGGTGCCGGAACTCCATTCCAGTGTGTTCTATGACAAAAAAAGCACTGGCAAAGCCACAGCATGAAGGAACAGCTCCTGCAGGCATTTTTCCACAGCGATCCACCAAAAGCACACAGTAGAAAGTGTCTTTATCACAGCCACAGCAGGAAGCCTGTGTGCTGCAGCCTGGCACATTTACATCCACCTCAACATATTCAATAAATATGTGACATCTCTTACCCTTCTACATCCACAGCCCACTATGCAAGACCTGCACAAGCTGAGAGTGACCAACAGTCTCAGGTCCTGAAGCATTTTGTCAGCTAAGACCAAAAGCTTAATCTCTCAAATCATTCATCACCTAGACTCCCACACATCAGCTCTCCGCAACAGTATAGCCAGATGAGAACAGGTGACATGGCTCCTGCATTTTATAAGCTGTGTAGAAGAAAGCATTTCAGCAGGTGCAGCTTGTCATGCAAGTGATGTCTGCAGAAATTCCATTTTCTACACAGCTATTAAAGGTGCAGGAGGCTGACCCCTTTTATGCCTAGTCACCCGCCTCTATAACCCTCCACAATAACACTTCTCCTTATTCAGGCCCTAAAAAATTGTCTGCATTCAGCATGCAAACATCTCAGGAAAAGCTCAAGCATTTCGTGGTGGCAGTTTTCACATGGTAGAGCTCTCAAAGGTGTTTCCTTGACTGGTCCATGAAAATACAGGAATTTTGTACTAGGCACAAAATGTAGCATCCAAAGAATCTCTTTTTTTATAAAAACAAATCACATCTCTGTCTATTTAAACAGGCTTAAAAGTATGTGGACAATACCTGATGGCAACTTAGACTACAAAAGTCTCAGGGTTTCACCATGAACTATAGTTGAACTGTTTCCAGAAGCTATGAAATTCTACTTTAACTCCCATCAGTGTAACAATGTGGCAATAAGTGAACATACACTTCTTGTGATTAGTTAGGACAACTCTTGTATAGTGCCCATAAGCAATGCACTCTTCTTGCAACTGCTTGGAACTTGTTTTAAAACTTTTGACATTTCTTTTCTAAGTGTGAAAACGACAAACATGCTCTTATCTAAAAAAAACACATTTCCTTTAAAAGGAAGCAAAACCCCCGTGTGCAAAGTTTCTTTTCTCCTTTCCAAGGATGTCCTGCCACTCAATTACCTCCCCCACCACTCCCCCACCACAAGTACCTCTCACTCTTTCGCTCAAGAGTGAAATTGACTAGACCAACAACTGCTCCTCAGCAATTTCACCACCTGGACTATTTATAGGTGGACTAGAGAAAAGCGCTTCACACAGGCGAGGCACGACCAGGCCTTCTCACCCCAGGTCCAGCCCTTAAGTTATGTTGCCCCTTAACTATGTGTACACTTTTCCCACTATGGCTGCACAGTGACCAAGCTTCCAATGTCAAATTGGATGTATTACCCCACAGTGACAAGAAGAAACCATGCCTCTTGCAGAAATAAATTGCCTGTTGAGAGTCTCAAGTTGGGGAAACTGCTGGGCAGGCAGATTTTCCAGTTGCCAGAAAATCCAAGCCAGCAAAGCTTTCTGACTGTCCCTCTTAATCAGCAGGTACATAAATAATCAAATATATTCAAACTTAATTTGTATCATGTGTACTGAAATGAGATTGTTATTACCACAAACATTTAAAAACAAAAAAGCACAGAATATTATTTTGGCTGTAATGTCCTACCTGACAGATGTAAGATTCAAAAATCTGAAAAGTCTATCTGAAGATTTTGTAATAACTGGTGTAAAATTGATACTGAAGTTTTTATTTATTTATTTATTTATTTTTCGATTTATATCCTGCCTTTTTCCTACAAAGGGCTCAAGGCAGCTTACATCATTCTCCTCCTCCACCTTATCCCCACAACAACAACCCTGTGAGGT
>NW_025335889.1:7387410-7402678 GCF_004798865.1 Varanus komodoensis
GTTGTTGTGGGGATAAGGTGGAGGAGGAGAATGATGTAAGCTGCCTTGAGCCCTTTGTAGGAAAAAGGCAGCTTACATCATTCTCCTCCTCCACCTTATCCCCACAACAACAACCCTGTGAGGTAGGTTGGGCTGAGAGTCTGTGACTGGCCCAAAGTCACCCAGTTGGCTCCATGGCCGAGCGGGGACTCGAACCCAGATCGTCTGAGTCCCAGTCCCACGCTCTTAACCACTACACCACACTGGCTCTCACACCACACTGGCTCTCCAGTCGTTTTCCAGCCATGTAGTCTCATCCTTCATATACACTGTGACTCTGCAGCAAGATATGCTAGCCATGGAAGAGTCTTCTCCAATATGGTGCCTTCAGATGTTTTAAACTACTCCATTAGCCCTGGTATGCATGGCCCAATGGTCAGAGATGCTGAGAATTGTACCCCCCAAAGTCAAGAGGGTGCCAACTGAGGAAAAGCACACTTATGGACTCAAGCATTATTCAGTGGCGAAGGGCACTGGGGCACTGACAGCTAGCTGGAAGCAAAAACTACAGAACCATTACTAATAGGAAATTCTTTACATTAATAATGTGCCTTTCAGTTCCACAGTTCCCAATGCTCTTTGGCAGCCGTAATTTATAATTAAGAAGAGAGCAGCATAGTGCAGAGCAAGAGGGTCAAGCAAGCTGATCAAATGCCAGGCACTGATTTATGACATGTGCCTTGAGATGGAGAACAAAGGAATTAACTGAAGGCTACAACAAGGCTTCTCAAGTACATGTCCCTAAATCAAGCAGGAAAAAAGCACTGTTTTGCAATCCCTAAGATGAGAGCTGTTGCAGAAGTCTTTTTTCTCTCTTTTCTTGTTCAACAGGAATGCCATTTAGGAGAAGATACACAAATAATTCATTTGATTCCAAGCAGAAGCCCCTCTGGCATAGTGGTTGCAGTGGAGGCCTGGGCACAGGGAATCCAGGTTCAGGTTCCCACTCAGCCATGTAGGTCATAGGGTGACTTAAGCCTAACCTACCTCACAGAGCCTAACTAACTCTCAGCCTAACCTACCTCACACAGTTGTTGTGAAGGGAAGAGAGAGGTGGCTTGTGTACTCCGTCATGGACTCCTTGCAAGAAGAAAAGAAAGACATACATGTAAATAATTAATAAAGGAAATTAAATAGGAGCCAATAAATATTCTGGGAGCATCCACTGCACAGCACTGTAAGGCTATCTGGATGTAGATGGCCTGCATCTGTTGGAGCACCACTGTCAGTAGCCTGAGTGACAGCTGCTGTGGAGGGAGGCCACTGTCCTCATGCCCTGCTAGTTGAGCACTGCAAGAAGCGGAACCTGGGTTTATCCTGCCCCACAAGGACTCTTATATTCTCATTATATTCAATGCCTGGCACAAGGCATCACACTTGATGCAAGTGATGGGTGGCATCTCAGAGCCACCAATCACAAATTCAAGCTGTTGTCTTGACAGAGTTATGATACCCTTCTTTCAGGTGGCAATAAAACTATCAGGTAGTGAAAAATCATCACTTTAATTTTCCTGGCTGTATCTGCTAGGCTAGAAATAGGCTTCCCTCACCTAAACTTTAGCCCAGGACGAGGAAGAGGCATTTCAAATAAGAAAAACTGTAAATTTTTAATGGAGGCTGTTAGCAGACATTGTAACGATTCCATGTTCCAACCTGTGCATTTTCCACATACAGGTTCAGGACCTTAAGAAGCCTTCAGCATAAGAGCAAAACGGAAGACCAGATAGGAATGGCAATGAACTTGCTGTCTTCTCTGGTACATGAGTGCAGGTCTTCTAAGACTGCATTTTAACGGAAGGAACTCTGTAAATGAGGCTGCTTCTTTAATCTGTGCTCCCATCCATGGCTTGAGTAATTGAGCCGTGCACTGCAATGACACTTAAGCCCCAGGAAAAGGAATCCTGAAGCTGCAGCAGCTGCTGCAGTTCAGCCTTACAAGATGCAATAGGTCTGAGGAAGCAAGAATCCTTGCTGCCTAGGCCCTGCTTTTGTTTGCTCCACATTGCCACCTAAAAGCATGTAGTGTTTGCCTTCCAAGTATCCATTCAGTGATTTTATTTATGTTGTTTATTTTATATTCTGCCCAATAGCCAAACCTCTCTGGGTACTTAATGACAATTCAAAAAAGCAATAAAACACAAGGCAGATACAATAAAAACAGTATAAAATTCAATGCAACATTAAAAAAAAGAATTTAAGAACCACCTGAGGAGTGATACAGTGTTCTTACAAACCTTCAGAGTTGTATTTATAGGTATGTCAACACTTGGATTTCTATCATTTATGTTCCAACTGTTTTGGGAGTTTGCCAGTCTACCACCTCCTCCCAAATTCCTTTGCTAGAGTAGGCAGAAGAATGGACAGAAAGCTATAGGAAATTGTTGGTAAACAACTTTTACAGAGAACCTGAAATGTTTCCAACCCAAAAAGCACCCTTTCCTCCTTAAACTATAGTATTTCCTCCATGGTTTACAGCAAAAACCAGTGTGATTGTTATCAGCAAGCATGACATCAATCTTTATCCATCTCAGACCCATTTGCATGCTGAGCAACCAACACAGTCACAGTAAAAAAGGTTAAGATTTCTATGCTTAACTAGCATGGAAGAAAAGGGTCAAGAATAAATACAGGTATGCATATAAATAGCCCTCATCCAGCCACCTATTTATAATGTCATGAGTATTTCAGATTTCCAGGGTTTCATAGTGGTAAAATATCGCAGAGCTAGTTCCCACTCAATCAAGAATCTCTCTGGGCGACTCTGGGCCAGTCACTGACGCTCAGCCTAGAAGCGTTGTTCTGAGCATAAAGGAAAAGCAAAAGAACTTTAAGTCACCTTGGGTTCCTTGGAAGAGAAAGAAAGATGACACATAAATGTAGTAATAATAAATTGAAGAGCATTATACAGCAGACGTGAAGAGAGGAGCGTTAAGAAATGAATACTGATTGCCATGACAAATTGTGAAGACATTAGCTGCCAGCGGAATCGCATCGCCTGACACCAGCGAAACAAATGGGACTTGTCTCCCTCTTAATCATTCTCTGGCTACAAGGACTGTTCTTAACCATTGTCTCTTCACTGAGTTTCCATCAAAATAGCTTCCTCCAAAGCTGTTGAAATAAAGGTCTCTCAAATTCAAAAAGGCATGTTTAATTGTGTCAAATTAGATTTTAAATGTTAAACAAGTCGCCATGAAATCTGGAGAACCTCATTCACTGGAAAGCATAATGCCAAAATCTTTCAATGGACACATTAGCCAGGCAGATCGGGTGCTACTCAAGGTTTCTTTCCTCACTCACCATCTCCTCATATTGGCTACTTAAACATATTGTTAAGTGTGAAGTAACCAGAAACTTCCAGACATGGGGAATGGCATACAAATGCCACAAAGAAAAAGCAAGAACCAGTATGATGGCTTTGGCTGCTTCCAGGTGGAAGTTTCCTAGTGCTCAGAAGCCGTCATGCAGCTATTCTGCCTTTCCACCCTTAACAGAAGGGAAGGGAACTTTTTTCCAACCAAAGAAGGGGATAGAAGGGTTCCCCTTTCATGTCTGTTAATTATCAACCTTCCCTCAGCTCATGCTATTTGCATCTTTTAAAATCTTCCCATTAAATGCAAAGACACATTTAACAACACCTCTGGTTATTTAGGGTGGCTAGGAATCCTACTATACAGGGAACAGTCCTCTGTCTGAAGGCCCATCCAGTCTAAGTCCAGTCTAACAATCACAATGGCTAAGAAGGGAGTCCAAGGCCCTGAACCTGCCCATCAACCATCAGCACCTGGAATGCAGGCGCACAGCTCACCCCATCACAGACTTCCTGCCTTTGATGAGATGTAATGCATTTCTATTTAAAACTTCATATTTCCAAATTTTCATCTATCAATGTGTGCACATGTATGCAAATTTGCTTAGTCTGTTTTTTTGGGGGGGTTGATTTGTAAGTGGCCACTTTACCTCTAGTTTGGGACAAAGCCACATCCCCCACCCCACAAACACACATGCGCGTCTTCTTCCATGCCTTGAACACTAAGCAACAGAGAACAAACAGACCGCTATGAAAAAGCAACCAAGGGCCACAAATAATTTAAGTCTGCAGCCTGCACAAAGCTCAAATTATCCACTAGCATGCCTGCCATTCAGCCACTGGCTCACACGATCGCTGCAGTGGAGACCAAGTGATTGGTATAGAGTGACACCAACATAGGGCTGAAAGAATATTAAAATCTGGGTTCTCCCCATCTTGCCTCCCTCTATCGCATCTCAGGTAGTACCACTGAACAATTGACAATGAATGAGGAAACTTCTTAACAACCACAAAATCCACCAGCTGACCTTTAAATAGTCTCTAAGACTAACTTGTCTCAAAATGTTGTCTAGAGGATTTAATTAGGTAGAAACTCACATATGTAAGTTACAAATAAGATTGCAGGGACAGAGACCGTCGCTGAACAATACGGGCCAGTTGTTCAGAATTTTCATGATAGAAATTCTCTCCCTGCACCGTTTCCCAATTTTGCATACAGTAAGGAGGAAAATCAAGTTCCCTGGGCTGCCATCCTTTAGATACTCACCCAGGAACACATCTCATTCAATACAAGGGGATCTGGGCTTCTCTTCATGAGCCATTTATGGTGTTCTTGTGATTCCTTACTCTCAGTAGTCTGAAAATACTTTAATGTTGTCATTCTCCAGGGCTTCTCCTGTGCTTTCCAAGTATTTCTGCATAATTCTTTCTGTATTTATTAGAACAAGACTAATGGGCTAGTGAAGGGCCAGCAAGCTTTAAAACCCGGAGAATGGTGATGCATTTTTGCAAATCTGCTATCCCTTAGTTCCACCTTTCACCTTTCGTATGTAATACAATAAATGTTCTATTATATATAAATAAATGTTTCCACCCTGGTGGAAAAATGTGTGTAAAGGAGCTGATCTTAATCTCAAGGATTGCAGAATCTGTGGACTTGGTAAAGTGGCCTCAGTAAAAGCTGAATGTAGAGAAGTCCTTGGCCTGAGTAAACATGAATAGGTTGCTGCTGTTATTGATACACTGCATTTATACCTCATCTCACTTCCTCTTGCAAGAATCCCAGGGCAGCTTACAAGGTTTTCCTCCTCTCTATTTTATCCTCACAACAACTCTATTGAAATAGACTGGCTGAGAGGGAGTGCCTGATCCAAAGGTAGCCAGTGAGTTCCACGGCTGAGTGAGGCCTGGATCCTAGATCTCCTGAACCTCAGTCCAAAACTCTCTCCACTATACCATACTGCCTCTCAAGTTAGTCACTTTGCAATGTTAGGGCTAGAACAAAGCACACAAGTCAGCCAGTTAGTTCTGTAATAAAAAAGGAGACTGAAACAATGAAGGCATAATCTGACTGCTTTTAGATTTGCTCATCATCCTCATTTAGATCAAACCCTAACCCTAACCCTAACCCTTGAAATAACTGGCACAAAGCTAACACACACACTCTGATGGTGAAGTTTTATTTATCCACCTTTCCTCCATCTTCAGCCAGGCTGTGAATTCTCAGAGAAAGCTTCATTAACATTTCTCCAGAGCTTCAGAATATCAAATATCAATTCAGACCAGATGAGATGATCTGATTATTCTAAAATGAGTGTCACACTTAAACTTCCTTAGATACCTTTACAAATTTCATACAATTTAAACTAAGCTTGGCCTCCACTCCAGAATCTTGTGTTTGTTTGATTTTGTAGTTTAACCTTGAAATACATGTCAAATAATGTAGTTGCCTCTGAGCATATGCAAAGAGTTTCCCCGACCACTTAGGCAATCAACTCAAGACACATCTGGGATTCAGAGGGAATCATTTATAGTTAAATGGTATGGGACAACTTATGTAAGTTTCAACCTAGTTTAAAGAGTCAAGCACTCAAACTGTACCCTTCAGCTCAGAGAAACACCCTTGCTGTGTGTCATCCTGTGAAGAAGAGTAGTTTTCCTTAGGCTTCTAGGAAATCAAAGCTCCTTTACTAGCATTTACAATTTACTGTTCCATTATCAAGTACTTTGAGGGCAAATTCTGGGGCTTTCCTTCCTGTGCTTTCATCTCAATATAATGGAAATAATTATACTTTCAGCCCTTAGAGGTAGATAAGTGAATAGCACAAGTGTCCCCACACTATTAAGGCAAAATGTCACCACTGTCAGAGAGGTGACATCCACAAAACACACGCACAATTTTATGCATGTATAAGTGGGGCATGCTTATGAGAGTGGGGAAAGAATTGCAGCCATCTTGTTATATTGTGTTACCCATAATACTTGAGAAATTCAAGCCATTTAAGAATCAAGTGAAAAAAACATTGTGAGTGTACTTCAATGGAAACTTTGCTTTCTCTCACTCGCTCTCTCACACACACCCTTCCTCTTGATAAAGAGACATTATCAGATTGGCTTTATATTTTCCACTTGGTCTTACTAATCCTGATCACTATCGATTTGTACTAAGTGTGAACAGAAAAATAACCACTGAATTCATTCCTGTAATTCCAAAAGAAGCACAGTGGTATTTTGAGTGCTGAAGAACATGCTAAACCTCTTCCTACAGTTAACTCATCTTTTTTTAGAGATTAAAAAAAACTCTCTCTTCCCCACACTTGGGTCAAAAGTATTAATATCATATATTAATAATGATAAAAGAGATTGTGACAACTAACCATCTTTGGCAGCTGTGCTATGAAGTACAGAAAACAACAATGAAAACACAGAAAATTATCCCTGAGGACTCTTTAAAGTGCAGTCCTAGACATGTCTACATAGAAGCTAATGAATTCATTGCTGCTTACTCCCAGGTAAGTAGGTACAGGATTAAAACGTTAGCCTTAATTCTGTATTGGTAATAATAGTAATGGCAGCTATGACTCCATCATAATGGGACTTGGACTTGATGAGTCCTCTTGAATCATCAGTAGAGATTATGAATAAGGAACTCACTAGTGGTTCCTGAGCCTGGCAGAGACCACTGGGTCACTGTGGGGCTTTGACCACCATGCCTCCCGTGTCAAAACTGTTCTCTAACCAAATCAGAAGTTGCATGCAGAGTTAGACTCCAGGTGATCTGCTCAAACTGAGAGCAATCCAGCAATGTTGTGAGCCGCCCCGAGGCTTCAGCGAATGGGACGGCATAGAAATTTTCTAAATAAATAAATCCTACTTGGGAAAGAGCCTTTAAAAACAAAACATGAACCAAAATGTGAAAATGAGTGCCCAAAAGCAAGACTGAGGATGCAGCCTGTGGAACAAATGAACAGATTGAGTCTTCATGGGTTGCTTGTGGTTAACAAGTGTTAGTGCAACTGTGTGCAGACAACATGGATAACACACATTTCAACAACAAGCCATAGTTCAGTGACAATCCATGCTCAACCCTTGCATGTGGGTTATTCTGTTGTCTGAAACCAGACACTGCTAATGAATGAAGACATGCTTCTGTCCATGATCAAAGCTGAGGACTAGAGGAGACAAGTGTGCATACGGCTGAATGGAATCTGCAAAGAGGAACAGGCAAGCACATGGGAGGAAAATGGAACAGTGAGCAGCCTAATTGGAGAAGACAGATTTCGGGTGAGATTGCAGTAAGCCTCTTTATGTTTCCCTAAAGGGTGAGCCAGCTGGCAAGTCAGTCCCAAGAGGTGTAACTTAGGAAAAAAAGCTTCAGCTAGAACAGTCATTTTCTTTCTTTTCCTGGGGGTGCCGCTTTCATTCAGTTCTCTCCCTGCTATTTTAAGATGCATAGAAGGAGCTTAGCTTAAAGAGCAGGGAAAATTTACAAGTTTCCACAGGTAAAATGGAAATCAGACTGTGTATCTACACATGCAGACACAGCATGCACCCTGCTGTATGATGTACAAGAACACAGCCCCTTTCCTAAGCAAGTGCAACTAAAATTCAGATACCAGAGGAAGGGTAAAGATGACGACGCCAGGAAGAAACAAAGGGGGGAAAGGCATTTGTTTCAGCTGCATGTTTTCAGGCAGTCTTTCCCAACCTGTTTCCCTCCTGATATGCTGGACTATGACTCCCACTATATTGAGCCATCATGGCTGGTTGGGGATGCTGGAAGTTGTAGTCTAACACATCAGGCGGGCACCAAGTTGGGGAAAACTCTGCTAAGAAAGGCCTAGTTAGAGAAGATCATGGTGCCTTGCAGGTGTATTGCAGTGCAGTGTACTGTACAACAGCTCCTAGCCATAGGCCAAGCTGAAGTTCAAAATATCTGGAAAGCTTGAGAAAGGCTGGGTAAGGTACAGAGTCAAAAGGGGTTCTGATAAATATTCCATGGGGAAAGGTATGTTTGTTATAAATGCAGAATGTGTCTTCAATTTTCATTCTTCAAAACTTCTGTCTGTGAAAGCTCACACAGAGCCAAAGTAGATGTGACCTGTTAATTAAGTGCGCACACTTCATGTGCTTGGTCTCGTTATGCAAATAGCAGCTAGTGTGGGAGGGATCCAGAGCAGCCTCCAACGTGTGGGTTTAACTCTTTCTCTCCAGGTCAGCGTCTAATAAGCTCTGACCCCCTCTGAAGCTGTTTGCATTTCAGGGGCACCCATGGAGGCTTCCTTGGACATGCACACAGGAGCTTCAGGAGCTCATCCCAGGAATGAAAGCCTATAGTGGTGCTTAACATGCAAATGTTCTCACTGCCGCTGCAGCTGAGTAGTGCAGCAGAAGAATTTGAAGGACTTCAGTGAGTACCGGTATCAACTCTGCATGCTTTCTCATCCCAATTTTCTACTTGGCTTTAAAACTTTTGCCAAGTCACTTCCACTTCCAGGTCCATCAACCCATCAGTCACAGCTAGGCTCTCTGTCCTCACCCACCAGACACCATCAACTACCTTCACCTCATGTTACTGGCCTGTAACAACATTGGAACAACAGAAATAGCTTAGCCAAGGTTTCCTAGTAGTTTGCTGAGAGACAGGGAGCATCAATCCCACGGACCATTTCCAGCCTGCAGGAGTTCTCCCTCTAACCTCCCATTTGTTTCCCCTCCTCCTTCCCACACCATGACAGCATGTCGTTTCAGCGTGGATAGATTAGCCAAAGCATTGTTTGAAAAACATCTTGTTCTAGGAACTGTCATTAGATTTCCCAACAAAGTGACATCAACTAGTAAAAGCAGATCATGTGTATGCTTTCTTCAACTAGAAAGAGCAGATCGTGTCTAAACCAATCTAGGGTGCGATCAAAGAAAGAAAATCATCCATGACCTCATTTCATTATGATATATTTATTATCATGGAGATGGTACCATTTGGTATTTCTGCCTCGTGCAGCAGAGCATTTCTGGCCATCTTGCTCACCCTCACCTTAAGAAAAGAAGTGGCCCTGTCTCCAGCAGCCAAGGTCATGCCTGACACGGGCTGGGAGAATCCACTATAGATCACCCTGTCATTTCTTTCGCAGTGCATTGGTGAAAAAGTGCAAATCCATTTGTTGAACTGTTTCCTTGAATAACTTGTGTACAAATACGATTTACTTACCTACAGGGGCTCAGGACCACAACTGAAGGGGAAAGCACCAGGTTTCAGAGCTCATGAATGACAGCCAGTTTCTAGCAATTCTCCTGCCACGTGCTGGGGCCTCCTGACCCAGTGAAGGTGAGGGGCTGGAAGGAAAGTCTTCACTTGTCTTGCTCTGTCTATCTCATCTTTTTGCCAAAGGAAATGGGTACAACCAAAAATCCCCAACTAAAGCTGTAGACCAAATGGCATGGATTCCCAGGGCCTGACCCAGGTATTTTGCTGCCCAAGGCAAAGCACAAATGGTGTCCCCATCTCAGACCAGCAACTGAATCTTACTTGGACACAAGCAAGCATCCCCCAGTGCATCTGAGAAGAGCAGCCAAGCTTAAGTAGACCAGACAGGCCATGTGACAGTTCTTGTCACTGTTCCTTGCCTTGCACCATGGGTTGCTTAAAGCAGCTGCCTCCCTACACCTAATGGTTAGTGTCTGTGACCACCCTGGGAGCTGTGTGGCTAATGAGGCAGGCTAAAAATCCATAAATAAAGGTAGGTCTGGCCCTGTGGATTGGTGAAGAGAGTTTCAGACTGTTCTATAAAACCAAGGAAGAGAGGTGCAGGGCACAGTGATGACTACGCAGCACAATCCTAAGCTCATCAGCTGAAATGTGAACTCTAATGGGTTGAGTTCTATAGACAAGGCCAATCAAGACAAGTCCTACATATTGGACCAAGTTGTGCTACACAACAGCCAAGCATAGCACATGCACACTGTAGGCATATCCCGGGAGATGTGGGCTTAAGACGCCAAAAAGATTCCTACAATGAAGAAATCAGCACAAGTTAACTTCACTAGTTTTCAAGTGAAAGCACAGCCACCAAGGACATTGTAGAGGGGCTTTCCCAGGCCAGTACCCTGGGTGGAGAGGAAATTCTCCACTTCTCTCCTTCCCTGGTCAAGTGGCAATGCTGTGTACCAGACCTGGTTGCAGACCTTTTAGACTTCATCCCGCATCCTTCTTCAAGTCATCCAATAAAGGCCTCAGTCAGTCAGTTTCCAGGCAGACACATTCTAAGGGATTCATTTGGTCCTTGATTTGGGATAGATCATTTTCCTGTCAGTAAGAGTGTGAAAATTGCTCTGCAGACATCCACATTGCTACCTTTCCCTACACATATTTCCCCTACGCCTACAGTGCCTTCATAGTACATGACTTTAGCTACACAGCCACATTACTATTTGCTTCTTGGGCTCCTTTGCACTCATTCCCAAAGCTAATTTGCAACGGACAGGCAAACACACAGGGGTGAGGGGAGGGTGGGGGGGGGGAGAGAGGTGAAGAGAGACACTTGAGTTCACTAGGAACTGGTCCTACACTGAAGAAAACTTTGCTAGCTCATGCCCTGAAAAATCAAACACAAGCCACTTCAGATTTGAGGGCAAAAGAAACCCTTTTGTAGAAAGTGTGAAAAAAGAAAGATATAGTCATACCTATTGGGCCAATTATCCGATTATATCTGCATCTATTAGTGGAAATATTCAAAGCTCTTCCAGGGAATTAAAACTAGAAGGTAGCCTCCAGCAGTTTATCTTTTAGCTACTTGGGGAATCTTCACAGTAGAGAAAAACACCTGACAGGTAACTTGAGAATCAAAAGTTTTTGACTGTTCTTCATGGGCTCATTTGGACTGATCTTCTTTTCAATTCAACAAGTTTTGCAAGCCAGTGTAAAGTAGGGGCTGGAGTGCTCCACTGGGACTCAAGAGAGCCAGGTTCTAGTCCCCACCTAGGCATGAAGTTCACGGGGTGACTTGGGGCCAATCACTGATTCTCAGGCTAGCCTAGCTCACAGGGACATTGTGAGGACAAACCTGAGAGGGGAAGGAGGGAGATTATGTAGGCTGCCTTGAGCTCTTTGCAGGAAAAAGGTAGGATGTAACCATAATACATAAAAGTCACGGAGACTTTGATCAGATAATGCAACAGTTACTGCAGGATAGGATGGCCATATATGTATCGACAGAAAAGAAGACAAAAGAGGACAGTGTTTTGCATAATAGGTCTTTAGATGCCTATTTAGAAATAATAATTTAATATTATTTAAACAAAATTATTACATCTCACCAAACCATAGAAGACATCTGTGTGCCTGCCTGTTCAGCCTGCTGTCCAGATACTGTTGATGGAAAACCATTCAAAGAGTTCATTATCTCACAGTGCAATGTAATAATTAGATTCAACAGGGCAGCCTTCCAATACAGGATAGTCCTCAAGCAGACCTTCAGAGAATTGCTCTCTGTAAAAGAGGAGAACCAGTCACTCTACCTGGTATCTGGTGAGAAGCCAGAACCTTGGAGGAGTACAAAGTATCTTGTGTCTTGCCTACCTAGGAGTGCTTTTAGTGTACTACTTACTAGGAAAATGGAAATCCAAAAGTTGTAGAGCATTAGCTTAGGACCCTTGTAGTTTTTCTCCTTTGTGAGCCTTCATATATGTCCTTTTTAATAAATACAGTATCTCTAAAATATAGATTTAGAAGCGGGATAAGTAAAATTGCAATAACAAATCTCTATCATAACAGACCCTCAAGTCAATTTTACAAAAATTAAAAACAGTCTACAATAAAATCCCACAAAGCCATAACTAAAACAAGCCAATTGTTAGCTGCAGAGAGCAGAATCATCCATCAAAAACCCTGGCAAAGAAACTGGTTTTTTGAAACCACCATTTATCCAGCATATCAAATTGGATCTCAGTGGAAATGGAGCTCAATCAAGTTAAGGTGGCACCAAGTGAATTTACAGACAGATGTGCTTGGCTTTCAGAGGAGGTAAGGCACAGGAAACAATTTAGCAGTGCTTTATTTGCTGATGTACAAGAGAAACTGATCATGACTAAGAAATATAATAATTAAAGAAATGTATAGAACTAGCCCCATAGACACCCACTGGCATAAGCATTCCATGAAAACTAACATTCAGGCAGAGTGCATGAAACCTAGGCATTAACTGAAAACACAGAGCCATTTGTTTCACATGCAGAACCACCCTAGACATGATGAAGAAAGAAAGAAAGAAAGAAAGAAAGAAAGAAAGAAAGAAAGAAAGAGAGGAAACACTCAAAATACCAACATAAAGCTGGTACCAAGGGTACAGCAGAATCTACATGAGGTCAGTTTCCCAATAAAGAAACTTTGTTAGAAATGAACCAGCTGGATAAAGAATTATAAGCAGAGCAGAAAAGAATAGTGATGACCTTTATGCTTAAGTTTCAACACTAGCTTTTGTATGTGATGCATATGATGTCCTTTGTGGCATTCCCATCAAAAAGTCTCTGTCTCTGAACGTTACCCAAAGACATCATTAATTTTTCAGAGTAAGACACATGGCATGAAAAAAACATGAAGATCTTCTCATCTCCCTGGATCTTAAAACAGGAGCCCTCATGGAAAGGCACACATTGACCAACCTTCTCAACATATTTAAACATTTTATTGACCTATCACAACATACAGCAAGAGTCAAGAGCACCTTTTCAAGGTTATGGAGAATCACAATAATGAAGATCTGTTGGAATATATAACATAGGTTAGGAAGGGTAGCACAAAGTCCAAGAGGTTAACAAGCAGGGACAAGGAGGCTATTAGGGAAAAGGCAACTTCCTTCAGAAATGGTTAGCCTTACCCATATAAGGAGAAAAAAGAACACTGAATTGCACAAAGGAAATGCAAGCATACAATAAGTGATCCAAAGGGTGGTGAGGGGGCAGGATTTTGCAGACCACTAACAAGATTAAAGAAAGCAATAAAAAATAAAGAATTATTTAAATCATTAGAATCAGGAAACCATCCAGGGATACCGTTGGAGAACTAGATGGCAACATAGTTAAAAGTGTGCTAGAATAAGATTGCAGAGAATCTGCATGTATTATTTTCATCTGTCTTCACTGCAGAAGATTTAGAACAGATATTTGTGCCTGAACTGATATTGTCAGGATGGGAATATGAGAAAGTGAGGCAAAAAGTGAGGCAAAACAGGTTTTCAACCTTAAAGACAAACTAAATGCTAAAAAAAATCTCTGGTCTCAGAGCTTGTGCATCCTAGAATTCTTTATGACCTCAAATTTGTAATTGGGGATCGTCCAACAAAAATACGGAACATGTATCTTAGATCTGCCTCTGCATAGGGAGACCAGAGAATGTTCAATTAATGCCAATTTTTAAAGGCCATCTTTGGGCATTTCAGCATGGCTAACTCCTTGGCCAAATGGCTCTACAATAAAAGAATGGGGACTGGGGAACATGATGCAGGAAAGGAAACAGATGAGGAATGTGATGAGGGAAGGGAAAGGCATGGCATGGGAAAGCAGAGGTGTTGGGCAGCATGAGGAGGCAGGAGGGAGAAGAAGGGGAAGGGAAAGGGCACAAGAGTTCTCATAACATGGTGGTGGGAGAGCTTGTGCCAGAGCTGTTTGTAGATTCCCTTTCTTCAGTTGGCCAGCAGCCAGTAAGGACAAAATGCTAGACTAGATGGCTCTTCAGTTTGATCTAGCAGAGCTCTTACATTCTCATCCCTTCGTTTCTGATGTTCTGGTTGCATGCAGCATTCCTTATGTAGCTGCAGCAACAACACTTGTGCACAGGGGAGAAGTATTAGAAAGCTTGGGAGACCCTATGGTTTTCAGAAGCACAATAAGTATTTTGAAAAATAGTCCTAAAGGGGTAGAAACTCCCTAAAAGAGCTCAAAGCTCAACTCAGACTGAGAGGATGATCAATAGTCACAAGATCTTGACTTACTACTGTGGGTAGAGAAAAGCAGAAAACTGAAAGTTGGGCGGATGGCGTGCTTGGGACTTCCAAATGTACTTCATAATGCAAAATCTTGTTTAAATTTATTAGTATTCTGCCTTAACTGAAACTTTCAAAACTGTATGCTCAACCATTTCTTCACTTATCCAATCATACACTTTCACTTGGTACATGGTCAAATTCTACTTGCCACTTGGCAGGGAGATATGAAAGATCCAGGAAGTAGATCAGAAACTTTGCATAGGGTATTGTGCTGTGAGCACAGCATTGTCCTGAAACAGATGAGGGGAAATGAGAACATTTGTTGGCACTGTCCTTATACAGGCCTGGCTGAGGCTGGGGCCAGTGAGCACAGAACATAACCAGGGAAGATTAAAGTAGTGTTGCTGGTCCTGCCTCCCCTGGTCAGTCTGATCACATCCAGATTAATAATGACCTTGAAGCTTGGAGCTACTTCCATGCTTGATTAAAAAATTGTAACAAAGAGATAACAAGAGCTTTTCCTTCCAACATTTTTGTTTTCCATTGTAAAGCTTGAAGAGGAACTTGCTTGGAAGCGGTGGGCAGGTCTGAGATGCTGTATGTGTCTCTTAAACCCTGGGAATGTCCCCTTAGGAGATTATGGGTCTGAGACTTAAATATATTCCAACTGCTGCCACAGCAGCCTGTACAAATTATGCTAATTCAAAAAGCTCTCATGTTTTGCATTATTTGTTTTGTAAAGGGTTTTTTTCCACCTTTTTTTGACCGATCTATTGCAGGGAAGGACACAGTTATACAGGATACCAAGCTCAGGCTTCCAAAACTGAAATCTTCAGGCCAAGGTTATATGCAGATGTTGGCAATAGTTCCTATTTTTTTGCACAATGGGGAGGAAAGATGCATAGCTCTTCCCACCTATCATTTCTAACTCCCCCCCCCC
>NW_025335889.1:7402778-7584011 GCF_004798865.1 Varanus komodoensis
CCACCACAATGGCTCCCTCCCTAACCCCGCCTCCCACCTCCCAAATTTTAAATACAGGCATCTGAAATCCTGTGAACGTGATGCTATCTGGAGTGGAGAAACAGCAATCAGGAAAATAATTTATCCCCTTCCTCATTTCTTCTCTCCTGATCACTACACACTCCAGAAGCAGCTTTTCTTCTTGCTGGTACTGTTTTTAAAGACAAAATACTGTTTATAGTAGCATGCATCTAGAACCCTTTTTAGCCTCTCCTGCATCTTCCAAGATGGTAACATGCTTTACCCATAGACTTTTGAATATGTCTTTGTTGCCATATGGGCTTTTTAAAAAATAAAATACAAAAATCAAGAACAGCCATTTCCCAAGAAACTGAGTGGCATGCACTCAAAAGCGAAAAGATGAAACACTGAGTTTATTATTTACCTTTCTGGTGACACCCAAAACTCCTTTAAAGATTCAACCCTATACCCACTTACCTGGGAGTAAATGTCACTGTAGTCAATGGGATTTCTTCATCAGTAGAAATGAACAAGATTGCATAGTGATGGTATTTTCACAAGGAATGCTTACAGTGCCAACTTGTGCATAGGTATTCAGAAAAAAGCATCACTAACTTCACTGAGGTTTGCTTTCAGGAGAATGCACACAAGACTACACCATTCAAAAATCTTACAACAGAGTCCTATCCATATTTACTTGGAAGCAAGATGCACCAAGTTTTATGAAGTTCACTCTCAAAGAAATACGTACAGCATTGCAGCCTTAGTCTGGAATGCATAGCTAGCAAATATTGATGTGGTATAACAGGAAATATGTTTCAAATAAAACATACATTATTCTACAAAATATGTGTGGAAAGAGGGAGGGAGGGCGAGCACCTGTGAAAACAGTCTGAGGGGCTGGTTTGGCTATGGACATCTGTTGAGCTGCACTGTTTTGAAATATGGGCTCTCCAATCAAATGTGGAATGTTTGGCACCTATAGCTGAGTCAGTCATCTGGAAGTTTTTATCAGTCTTCACTCAAAGCAGCCAGTGATGCTCTGGTCTCTCTCAAATGCTGCATGCACAACTGAAGTTTGCACATCTTCCTGACACCGATTCCACTTTGGACATTAGAAGGCATTCCTGCCTGTGTTCGCCAGCAGCTCTAATAGCATCTGAAGCAGCCCTACATTATAGAAATATATCCTTGACAGGGCTTTCCTCAAAAAGAGTGTCTAAAAGCTGCATCTGTCTGTGAGTACAAAACTGCGACCTGCAGGAGACCCGTTCCTTAGAATCTTTTGTGCCTATTTCAAAGTTCTAGATCTCATCCTAAATTAGTGATCATCCTAAATGCTAGAATCAGGGTGATTGTCCGAGTGTGAATCCTTACGTAGCCCCAAAAGCGCCATCCATGCTCAAGAGGGCTAGCAGCAGCTTCAGGAGACACTAAGGTTTGCAGCCTAGTGCAAAGATAAATGAAAAGAAACAATGAAATGGAGCAGCATCGTTCATCTGTGACAAGCCAAGGAAAGCCGGCACATGCATGCACATCATCTGGCAGTTGCAGGATTGAGTGTGGCATCCGTAAGTGCAAATGGACCCTCATGGATGAAAGACTACAAAAGTTCTATCGCTCTTGCAGTTCTCTACTAGCTAACTGAAAGGCTAGTGAATGGGAAAGAAGGGTTCTTTCTGAGTCCTAGTGCTCTGCTTGCATGGGGTTTTTGCTTGAAGGTGAGTTTACAAAGGGCATCCCCACAACCTCACTATGTGCAGCTTAAAATGGGACACGGTCCAACCTATCACATCATTCTGTTGCATATATAGACAGAACCTCAGGAGGTCTGTATGAATTGCTGCCTAGAATGTGTAAGTGAGACTTTTAACACAAGTCATCAAGATATAGTGGTAAGAGGATATCAGAATAGGACCACGTTCAGCTCTCCAGTGAACTATGAGATTCAGCACAGGACCATAAGTCCATCAGTCTCACTTGCAACCT
Source organism: Varanus komodoensis (assembly GCF_004798865.1). NCBI lineage: Eukaryota > Metazoa > Chordata > Lepidosauria > Squamata > Varanidae > Varanus > Varanus komodoensis. The sequence continues at coordinate 7,404,768 of NW_025335889.1, forward strand.
ACCTCATCGGGTTGTTCTGAAAATAAAAGGGAGGAACCCTAACCTTATACTCCTGAGGGGAAAAGATATAAATAACAAGAAGGTGTAATAGCTTGCATACACAAATCAGTCCTCAGGAATTTTGTGGCTACTGTAAATGTGGCTAAATATGATTGGGAATGATAAGAGGATCATGCCACTAGACAATGACCACATTCTTATAGCCACCTGCTTTTAAGAATGCTACCCACATGGTAGGGTAGAAAACAAATATAAAATGTAATTTCATCCAGTTCTGCAGAAGAAAATAACACGGCTGTAACATATTCTTTTCCCATTATCAGCAGTACTACATAAATTATAACCACCATTAAATTCCAATGTGTTTCTTATGGCAGGACATAAATCTAATAAACAAAATAGAAAATAGTAACACAACCATATTACATCTGCCTTGAAATACCTGCACTGGTTGCCCATTACTTTCTGGGCTCAATTCAAGGTGGTGGTTGGAACCCTTAAAGCCCTAATGGCTTGGACCCTCACTGTCGAAGAGACCACCTGTCCTTTTAGGAACCTGTTTGATTTTTAAGAGCTGTAGGAGGGGCCCTTTTGATGGCTATTACCTGCAGAGAGCCATCTATGACTACACAGGTGAAATGTCTTCTTCTGAATCACTCCCAAAATGTGGAAGGTTCCCTCCCCATAACTATGATTGACCCCCGCACTCTCTTGGCTTTTAGATGGGATATAAAGAGATAGAAACATAGAAACAGAGCGAGTCAGAAGGGACCTCCTGGGCCATCTAGTCTGACCTCCAGCACCAGCCGGCTCCGCTCACGACATGCCCACCATGTGCATGTCCAGCCTATCTTTGAACACCCACACCGATGGGGCCTCAACGACCTCTCGTGGAAGCCCATTCCACACCCTCGGGGTCCTGACTGTCAGGAAGTGCTTCCTGGTATCCAAATGGAACCTTGGCTCCCTGAGCTTTGCTCCATTGGAGTGGGTCCTGCCTTCCTCTGCAGGGGAGATCAGGTCTCTACCCATCTCCATGTGACATCCCCTCACATACCTGTATGTCACCAACATATCCCCTCCTCTTCTCCAGGCTGAAGAGACCCAGTTTCCTCAGTCTTGCCTCAAACCCCATCCCCTGCAAACCAACCACCAACCTTGTGGCCCTACGCTGCACTGACTCTAACCTGGCTATATCCTTTCTTAATGAGGGGCCCAAAACTGAGCACAATACTCCAGTTGCGGGCGCACCAGAGTTGTATAGAGTGGCAGTAATACCTCTCTTGATCTAGAAGCCACACTTCTGGCTATGCAACCAAGGGTGGCATTCGCCCTCTTGACCATGGCATCACACTGCTGACTCATGTTTAGCCTGCAGTCAACCAGTACCCCGAGGTCCCTTTCACAAGTGCTGCTCTCCAGCCACTTGTCACCTAACCTGTACTTATGACAGCTATTCCTATGCCCCAAGTGCAAGACCTTGCACTTATCCACATTGAACGCCATCCTGTTGTCTCCTGCCCACTTCCATAGTCTGTCCAGATCCTTTTGGATCTGGAGTACTTGCTCCTCAGTTGTGGCCACTGCTCCAGTTTTAGTGTCATCTGAGAATTTGATCAGCAGACTGTTCACCCCTTCTTCCATGTCGTTAATGAAAAGATTAAACAGGATCGGCCCCAGGACAGAGCCCTGGGGGACCCCGCTTGTCACTGGCTGCCATTTCAATGTATAGTGTAACCCTATGCATGTTTAGACAAAAAATATTCTGCAACATTGGTTGTAAGAATCGCAATCTCAACATGCCTAGAATTGTGCTCTTACACGTCAAAGATAATTATTCTTAAACTGTTACTGTTTGCAACTTTCTTGGGAGTTTTGTTTGTTTTACTGTTTCACTGCTTCAAATTGTAGTACACCAATTTGATGATCTTTAGCAAATAGAGTGGTATATACTTGTTAAAATAAACAATGAACAAACTGGAGGGCACCAGATGGGAAAAGGTTGGTTTAGAAACTGTACTCAAGCAATATATATCACCCCAAACCCTGATACTGTTTTTTTCTCCTCAGAATTATATTTGCATTGACATGTTTACTTGAGATATACAGTGGAAACCATCAATCAAGCTCAGATGCTCCTCAACTACTTTCTTACGTGTTTTGTGGAATGCTACTCATTTCAGTAAAGTTCACATTTTGCTAAACTACAGGATGATGGTAGATTGCAGCCAAGGCACAGGAACATCCAAGTGAAGCAACCGAAAGACACAGCAGTGTGTCAGCAGGAAAACAACAATCTAAATTTGCTGCAACACTGCAATAATGAAATCTATGCAAACCAATGGCATGAAAGGCAGTCATGCATTGAAGAAACTGCCTTCGTGTTCCAAAGCAGTACACAAGGATTAACATACACAGCTGTAGCCTTGATGTAGAAGGGCTGAACTAGATTATCCAAGGGTGGGCGGGGAGGGGGGGCTTTACAACCTCATGTATCATTAAAACACCCAGAGGGTCAGGGGTGAATCATTACAGCAACTCATGGCTGCTAGCCACATTGATGGTGATGTCACAGTTACCCAGCCTGCCCACATGCACTGTGACATCACAGCAGTCACTTCTGGCCAACACTCAACAGCTATGAACACTCAGGTGAAAGAATATAAAGAAACGATCACTACATGTAGCTGAAAAAGAGATTTAAAGGCATTAACTCACCCATTCAAAGAAGTGCACAGGAAAATATGCTATATAGTAGGAAACATCACTACTGTTCATCTTCCACAGGAACTGGCACTTGGTACAAATACGGTTTGCAGTAAGAACCTTAGCTTTAACCTTCTGATTACTGCTTAAAATGGGTTTCTAGAGTAACAGAAGACAGAAGCCCTTTCCAGGCAACAAGCTGGGTGTGGTAGAGTCAGAATCACATCTGACCCCCTGCCGCTGCCCAGCGCGCACACGCACGCACACACTCAAACTGGCCACTGAACGAACTCTGTTTGGTCAAACTACATGCAGCGCAACAGGAATGGGTTAACTCAGGATCCTGCACTGAGCAGGGAGCTGGACCCCATGGCTCCCGGACCCCTTCCAACTCTACTAATCTATGATTCTACGGATACAAGTTTGCCTGTGTTGTCAGGTACCCTTCCTTTTGAAGAATCTCAGATTGCATTCACACAGCCTATCTACGTAGTAGGATATATTTGCAGGATAAGCTGAACATTCATGTGTCAAGGGTCGGTATGCCGTGTGAGGTCACAATATACACCATGCTATTTAAAAAGACCTCCAGTGGGCAGTAGCAAAAGGTTGTATCCAAGAAGCAGGACTTAGAATAACTACCTTGAAGCTAAGGGGGAAGCATATACCTTGCTCTCCACACCAATTTTCCCCAAGATTTAACTCTTACCCAAAGTATGCTCTTTGGGAAACAAAGTAACTCACCCTCCCCCCATCATGACAACATAAGCCTGTTAGTGCAAGGTGCTGTACATTTCACCTTATTCCAGAAGAAACCATCAACTTATATAAAGCAGCTATACATGCACTTTCAGAAATTCAAAGGATACTATTTTTCTCCCCCCGCCTCACACCCCATTCTTTTCCTTGTGTGCTCTGCCTGTAGGCAGGAGCTGTCTTGTATGTGAGTGCTGGAGGATATTCTTGGATTAGCAGGATGAACACACTTTAATACATCACCAGTAAATGTAATATTTAAGATAAAGCTTCACATTAAAGAGAGAGATTTTGAAATCGCCAATTAAACCTTCTGCTTTTTGTTTCTTCCATCATTTAAGTGATGCTTCTCAGAGGAGTCTTCCCTAGTCTAAGAAGTATAGGCACTGCTTTACCTGCAGGGGCTGGTGTAATCTCACCATTACACTCGCAAACCTGATCTCCAGCCTGTGGCCATCGGGAGATGAGGGCGGTGTGGAATGGGAATAGCTGACAGGGGTCAGGAAATAACGGATACGCATTCATCGGAGGTATGCGAGCAGCAGCCCTGGACAGCGTGTGAGATCCAAGCATGAACACCCGCAAGGCCTCTCTCTGCCCACGGCTCTGAGCTCTCTCCATCTCAGAAGCTGCCAGGGAAACAAATACACAAACGCGAAAACACGGCAGGAGGCGTGCATGCAGACACGCTAGGGAATGGGATGGGAATGGGGATTTCTTAGGCGTGGAGCGCTGCATCCCTGCTTTGAAGGGCAAAGTTTAGGGCTCCGTCTATCTGTCTACGGGGACTCGAATTCTCCCGTGCTGCAGCTGTCAGGACTCCCAACCTCCTGCCCTTAGATCAGTTTACAAGCCGGACATCATCTGTATCAAGGCTCCAGTGCGAGCACGGTTCAAATGCCGGGGTCAGCCGTGCAACATCTGACACAAAAATTAAAGTCGAAACTATCTCTAACCATATACAAAGCTCCCCTTTCCTTGCCCCACACACAAACCATTCTCTGAGAGGTCGGAAGCGGCGGCGCCCGCGGCGCCTCCCACGCGTTCACGGTGAACGTGTGAACAAGGCTTCCGGATGCCCACGATCAGGCCCCACACTTATCCGAAGCAGGTACGGCAGGTGAGAAAGTGACGCTCCAGGCAACCGCGACTCCCCACGCCGCCTCATTAACCTTCGCTTACAAACTTCAGAAATAAAATACCGGAAGTTTTCTCCATCCTGGAGGGAAAGAGAATAGCCAGGAAAAAATGTGCCCAGAGGGCTTATTATTAGTATTATTATTACAATAATAATGGCGTGGTAGGCGACGATCGGGGCTGAAACGACTCTCTCCATCCAGGTAATTAAGAGCAACTCTAGCCGGCTTGCTCCGGCTCAGCCACCGGCCTCATCCTGCCACCCCTCCAGGTCTCCCAGGACGCCTCCCACGGCCCGGAGAAGCCGAAGGGAGCGACTGGGGGCTCCGATGCGCTGCGCTGCGCAGCGCACCCCGCGCGCACCGCCCGCAGCTGCGCCGCCACTCACCAAGCGCAACTCGCAGCAGCCGCCGCCGCCGCCGAGAACCGCCGAGCCAGCTCCGCACACCCTCGCGGCGTCGGCCGCCGCTCCGCCCGGAGCCCAGGCAGGCAGGAACGCCCGGCCGGCGCTGGCGCGGCTCTCCTGGCCGCGGGAGCAGCGCGGATCTGCCACCGCCGAGCCGCTGCGACCGCGAAGCCGCAAGACCGATCCCAGCCCTGGCTGGCAGGTTGGCTGATTAACCCGCGGCGGAAAAGGCAGCCCGCACCGCTGTTAGGAGCCCGCTGGGTCCAGCGCTCCGAAGTCCCACCCAGCTCCTCCTCCAAGGCGGAGCTCTTCGAGGAAAAGAGGTGGGGGGGACCCAGAGATGCTGAGCCGAAAGGTGAGAAGCCGCATGCACTCCGGGGATGGGAAGAGGAACAGGCCGCAGCCGAGTGCTGGGACCCCCTCCCCCCAAATTCGATCCCCCCTCCCCGGTTTTCACCAGCAAGCAACAACAGTTTACAAGTGTGTCTTTAAAAGGCCCTCAAAGCAGGTGAACTACTTTTTGGCACGCCCCCACTCGAGATCGTTGGGGATGCCTGGAGGAATGAGAGGAAGAAACGTCGTGACAGCTAAAGTTGCAGGAGAGCGAAACTCAGGCTGCAGTCCCAAGCACATCAGCCCCCTAACTGGCAGAACAAGTGCCGCTGAATTCCACAAAGCTGAGCTGGGCTGCCCTGGCAGAAACAAAGGTACAGCGGGAAACTAGTTCCTGAACAAGAGGCAACACACACATTCCAAAATGCCACAGCATTTCCCCAAATGCCACAGCCTTTTCATGCTTTTCATCATGCTTTTAATTTCCTCAGTTTATTCCCCATCTGTAAAATGGGAATGCAAGTACTGAGAAGGCCAACACAAACTTAGTTACACAATACAGCATCCTGACGGCTTCCAAATGTGTTGAACTACAACTTCCAACATCCCCAAGCCATCCTGGGTGTTACTGACCAACACACCTGTGGATTCCCAGACTGGGGAAGGATGTTCAGAGGACCACCTGCTGAAGCCTCTAGCAGTGATTGGCTGGCTTGCCCTAGCACAGCCTTTCATTGAATCACAGAATAGTAGAGTTAGTGCTCTCCAGATATGCTGGACTGCAACACCCCATGTCTCCATGGTCACTGAAGGACCAGATACAGCAAGAGATCTATCACGGGAGGAGAATTTGGGAAATCAAGGTCACCATGAATCTGAGAAGACAAGAAAGGGGAGAGCAGAACTACCCAAGCTACCCATCCCAGCTGCAGGGATGAGGAATCACATGCTGGCCTGAAATAACCATGCACATTTTTGATAGCAGGTTCCTGGGGACAATCCCAAGTTGACACACACTTGGGCATTTCAAAATAGAGGGTATAATCTGGGAAGAGGTTTTGCAAATCTCATACTGACATTAATTGGGCATGAAAACATCTCACTGGGTAGTGCATATAGACTTTTGCACATGGACCTCACTAAATCATTCCCAGGTATAATAAATGAGTTTGAGATGCTCATCTTTGCCAATTGCTAGATGAAACAGATTCATGGGATCTGTGTGAACAACATCTTTGTCTCTGACAGCAGAAGCAGATCTAGAACAGTACAAAAAGAAGAGCCAAGGTCAATTATTTTCATTTACCTAGTTTGGGTTTTGCAAACTATGTTGGTTTAAATACAAGCATTCCAGTTCATGGGATTTGTGGTTTTCAGCCACAGTTTGTCATACAGCTGGGAAAACTGCAAAAATAAGCCCAGCTGAATACAAGAATGAAATTTTATGCATGCATACCATGAAATTGAGCTGCAAATAGAGAAACTTAATTCCCATGAAAATATAACCAAACTTCATTTGACACAGAAATGCACCTTTAGTTAAGGCATGTTGCCAGAAAGAGGGCAGGAACTCTCAAAATTCTGTTGAACTAATATATAGAAACTCGACATCAATGAACTACATGATGGAATCTGTGATCATGAAAAATTTCAGACCTATTATCCAGTATGAATTTTCACATGTACAGCAAGTTAAAATACATTTATTCTTGACATTCAATTTTAAAAACATGCATATATATTGCACATTTTAGTAAAAGGGATTAATGTACTCTGTTCAGACCTATTTGGTGAAATCTTGAACAATATTTCACAAATTTCATGGGTTTCCAGGGCCATTACAGCCTCAGGTAGCAATTGCTTCCAGCATTTGCTCTGCATACACAGTTACACTGTGATGCTAGCATGCTACCAGTACTCCCATGTTCACAGAAAGGGTCTATGTTGCAGGCGGAATCCATAGCTTTGTTTGTGCAATACTTATTCATTTATTTATGGAATGTGACCCAAGAGGGTCTCAAACCTGAGACCCTAGGGTAGGTAGTAAAGAGTCTAAACTCCCTCATAGTTATAGTCAAAATTAGAAAGCCCACGCTTATAGTTTATGTGGTCAAAAAGTGATTCAACTACAATATAATGGCAGGCATGGTGGTTAGGGGTGAATTAGAGCTGGAGCACAATGCAAGCAACAAGTGAATGCCTCTACTATCAACATCTTTAAAGTAACATGTAGTTCGGCCCTCAGGGAATCAGGCAGATGGATAGGAAGGTAGGGTAGGAGCTGGGGCAAAGTGGAAGGCACAGATGAGGGATGTAGAAGAATCAGCATGTGCACTACTTTTCTGACACCTGAAACACAATGCAAGGATCCCAATCCCTGCTGTTATTTTCCATCTGATATAACAAGAAAAACTGGGAATTGGGGCCCTTGTGCTGCCTTTCTGAAGGAGCGATATAGCACAAGGCCACTGATTCCTGCTGTTCCTTTGCATTGTAGAGAATGCACAATAATTAGGCCTCCCAATGTGAATATTTACATATTACATTGAATGTGGGTTCCACACTGTGTATAACTGTTCAGAAGGGTGTGAGAATCTAGCCTTATGTAGACATTTGAAAATCTTAAGCATGGAGAAGAGACTTTACCCTGACCTCCCCATGCAAATGGGGAAACAAATAGAGATGGGCTGACTAGTTATGGTGTTCTACACTGGATCTCAAATCTGCCATGATTCCCCTGTTACACTTAAGATTTTCTAATGCCTGAACAGGGCTCACCTCTACATGTGTTCATATCTGATATGTACACAGATGCTAGAAGGTACATAATCCAAGGTACAGATGATGCATGCAGATACACCTGGGCTAAATAAACACACATACAAGCATGGGACAACTCAATGGAGTCAGGCTCAGAAGCTTCATAAGGCAGCAGGCCCAGGACAATATGGGCATCTTTGCTGGCCTCAGACACTCCAGCCTTCCACCTGGATCTGGGCCTGACAGCCCAAGCAAAATGTGAGGGCATGGAGGGTAAATTGTGTAATGTCACAAAGTGGACATGCTTACAACATCATTACTGATCACAGGGTATATCTGCTAATACATCAGCTTCCTAGCTTTGTGGAACTTTCCCTAACATGCAGCAGTGTAAAAAACAAGAACCAAAATGTCAAGATCTGTATGCATCTTCTGTAAAGATCTGAATGCATTTTCCACTGTGCTAAAAACCAATACATCTTTTGAAGTCAACTGAAGCCAAATGCTCATATTGTTTGAAAGTCAGAAAGATTCTCTAACACAAACCATGTCAATAACAATATTTTCAAATCCCATTTGTCACTGTGTTTATCAACTGAGATGCAACAGTGAAAGTCTCAAAAAGCAGCCAGTGTTATTGTTCACATTTTAAACAATCTTCATTTTGTGCTAGAGATCTCATAGAAACAAAACAAAAACTTGTTATTTCCAAGACTTCCTAAACAGGCTGCTGTTGCAGACTGGTAAAATGTTTAGATAAGTGCTTTAGATAAGTGCTTTTAATGTATATGTTTATGCATTACATTTCTGCATTACTCATTAGCCAAACTTTGCTGTGTGGTTCACAAGACAAAATGTAAGACCATTAAATACTTTACAATACAGTAAAGTATCAAAACCAAAGTGTAAAACTTACCACCTACCCATGTTGCTGTTAGTCACGAAGTCGTGTCCCACCCATCGCGACCCCATGGACAACATTCCTCCAGGCCTTCCAGTCGTCCACCATCCCCCGGAGTCCACTCAAGCTCACACCAACTGCTTCAGTGACTCCATCTAAGCCACCTCATTCTCTGCCGCCCCCTTCTTCTTTTGCCATCTATTGTGCCCAGCATTAGGCTCTTCTCCAGGGAGTCCTTCCTTCTCATTAGCTGGCCAAAGTATTTGAGTTTCATCTTCAGGATCTGGCCTTCTAAAGAGCAGTCAGGGTTTATCTCCTCTAGGACTGACCAGTTTGATTGCCTTGCTGTCCAAGGGACTCACAGGAGTCTCCTCCAGCACCACAATTCAAAGGCCCCAATCCTTTGGCACTCAGCCTTCCTTATGGTCTAGCTTTCACAGCCATACATTGCAACTGGGAAAACCATAGCCTTGACTATATGGACTTTTGTTGGCAGGGTGATATCTCTGCTTTTTAGTGTGCTGTCTAGATTTGCCATAGCTCTCCTCCCCAGGAGCAAGTGTCTTTTAATTTCTTGGCTGCAGTTCCCATCTGCAGTGATCTTGGAGCCCAGGAAAGTAAAATCTGTCACTACCTCCATTTCTTCTCCATCTATTTGCCAGGAAGTGAGAGGACTGGATGCCATGATCTTAGTTTTCTTAATGTTGAGTTTCAGGCCAACTTTTGCACTCTCCTCCTTCACCCGCATCAAGAGGCTCTTTAGTTCCTCTTCACTTTCTGCCATTAGAGTGGTATCATCTGCATATCTGAGGTTGTTGATATTTCTCCCAGCAATCTTAATTCCAGCTGGTGATTCATCTAGCCCTGCCTTTCTCATGATGTGCTCTGCATATAAGTTAAATTGGCAGGGCGACAGTATACAGCCTTGCCAAACTCCTTTCTCAATTTTGAACCAATCAGTGGTTCCGTGTCCAGTTCTATTGCTTCTTGACTCACATATAGGTTTCTCAAGAGACAAATAAGATGGTCAGGTACTCCCATCTCTTTAAAAACTTGCCACAATTTGTTGTGATCCACACAATCAAAGGCTTTAGTGTAGTCAATGAAGCAGAAGTAGATGTTTTTCTGGAACTCCCTAGCTTTCTCCATGATCCAGCATATGTTGGCAATTTGATCTCTAGTTCCTCTCCCTCTTCAAAATCCAGCCTGTACTTCTGGTAGTTCTTGGTCCACATACTGCTGGAGCCTAGCTTGTAGGATTTTGAGCATCATTTTGCTAGCATGTGAAATGAGTGCAATGGTGCGGTAGTTTGAACATCCTTTGGCATTGCCCTTTTTTGGGATTGGAATGTAAACTGATCTTTTCCAATCCTGTGGCCCCTGTTGAGTTTTCCAAATTTGCTGGCACACCTACCCATATACCTACTGTAATAGCATTTTATCTGCATATCCAAAACCATAAGTTCTTTTTTTTTTTAATGTTACACCCACTTACAGGGTGTCCACTTGCTCTTCTCCCCACTTGCAGTCCCCCTCATGTGCTTTCGGCGCAGACTTGGAGAGGTCCACAAGAGGCTTCAAGAGGGAGGGAAAATCAATTTCTTTAGCAGATCATCAGCATGGGATCCAACCTATTAAGGGTGAAATTCTGTACATGTTTAGACAGAGAAAAGTTCTATAACTGCTCGGAGCTGCAAGTCATACTTCTGTCTAAACATGCCTAGGATGGTGCTTTAAATAACTTACCAAACCCTGACAGAATTATAAACAGAACTCTGGGGATCAGACAGCATAAAAAGTGCATCTAGGCAAGGTTTTTGAAGGCCTTCCTGAAGGCTTAGTTGGAGGCAGCTGACTGAGCCTCCCTTTCCATAGAGTGCATTTTGTTATCTGAAGCCTGTTTGCTCTTCGATGGATTTGTTCTGGTGACTAGATGAAGGAATCATTGTTTTGTCTACAGCTAAGTTAACAGTAAAATTGAAGGTGTTGGTATATTAACTTCATTTTGTGCTTCTAAGTTGTTGAGCAGTCTCAAAGTGCTCAGTATAAGTTAATGAACCAACGAAGCAAAAATGTCAGTGGATAAAGTGTCTACTCAAAAACAGAATATGCTTGTCCAGCGTATTCTACTTTAACCACTAGACTCTAATACCAATCTTCAACCATAGCCTATATGTACCATAAAAGGTCATACAGCTTTCTCCCTATAATGTCTTTGGAAGTACATTAGTGTAATTAGAGGCCCAAGCTTTAAGTACCACCGACAGAAGTTTGGATTAAAGTACTGGGTCTGTTAAGGTAAGCTCAAGTAAATGAGTATTTATCGAAGATCTCCTATATATACTTAGCTCTGGGCTTGAGTGGCAAGTTCTTTCCTGATAAAAGTAGCAAGAGGTTCCCTTCCTGGATGGAATGCTGGGTTTCTGAAAAACTGTGCACCTGGAGGTATGTCATTCTCCCGTGCTGCAGTCACAATGTGCCTACAGTCTTCCTGGCCCATATTCTCAGCTCCCATGTCCTGCAGCATTTGTACAAATTGTCCTGGTTCAAGTGACCAGAGAGAGAGGAAGACAGGACTTCTGTATCTTTTGCTAAGGTTGCTAGCCTAAACCTAGGCCTGGAATAACTATAAATGTACAGAAGCCATTCCTGGAAAAAACAGTCTCACCTGTTAATTGCTGGACACAAAACTGAAGCTCAAACACTGCCATAGAGACAGGCCAAACATTGGCAACTCTACCTGTTAATTATCCTATTGTAATCAGCAGGTGTGGCATATTCCATCCTACATAAGACAAGCTTCACCAAAAGTTTCCTCTTGCACATCAATAGCTATTAAATACAGAGTATCCTTTATGCTTCCTTACCTTGCTCCTGAACATGGCCTTAAGGAGACAGAGCCAATTTTTCCAGGGAAGAGAGTACAGTTAACCTAAATAGACATGCCTTAAAAATGTATCCTCCTTTGATTTGGAAATAAATAAATAAATCTCGGGGGATGGGAGACTATGACACAGCTTTGTGACCCAGATGGAGAAACTCCTTTAGGTACCTGACCTAAAAAGCAAAAAGGAAAGTTACAGACAGGAAGTGACAGAGAATGAAAATACCAGGCTGTATTTAAGGCTGTAGCCCTGAGCACCCTTACTAGGGAGTAAGTGCCTTTGAGGTCAGTGGGACATACTCATGAGTACATATGCTTGAAATAAAAGAGATGTAACCTCTTTCTTTGGCAGAACTGTCTGTCGGCCAATCTTGACTTCTCCAACCTGGTTTCCTCCATTTTTTGAACTAAAATGCCATTGTCCACAGTTGACATGGTCAAGAGTTGACAATGAGAATTGTAGTTGAAGAATCTGGAAGGCTGGCCTAAACCAATTAAATGTAAAGATGTTTATCAGTTCCAGAAAACATGTTTTGCCAACATGCTAAATTTCAGTATCCTTCTTTTCAAAATCTGAATGTATGTCGTCTTGTTTTTTTAATCCCTTTTACTGGGGTTGTAACTTATATTTATTATTCATTTTATTCCATTGTTTTGCACATTGCCTTTTTATTGGAAAGATGGGTTATAAAAATCTTTAATGAACACACGTTTCAAAAAAAGGAAAACATGAGGAAGATTATTTTTCCTTTTATTTCTGGAGGTGGAGAGCAGATAAAATTGAGAAGTAATTTGAATTGTGTGTATTTACTTACCAAATGCCCTTCCCAGAGAATTACCATATTGAAATACAACTCTTACTTGTTGTTAAGGGAGGCTTTTAAGGTGGTCTCAGAGTAATGCTTGAAGAATAGTCCTGCTATATACCTTTGGTTAATGACCAGCTGCAGGATCTTGCCCTGACAATTAGTTTAAGGAAAGAGGCACACAGGAAATGCCATTTTAAATATCACCTAACAGTGTGAAGATTAGGTTACACCAAAGAGTATGCTGCCTTAAAGGGTAACAGAGTACTTACCTTGGGAATAAGTCCCACTGAACTCAGTGCGACTCACTTCTGCATAATACATGTGCACTGTTAGTGTATTTTGCCTTAGTGGATGTCATGTCTCTACTCTGTGGAAGTTAATAGATAATAGCTTTATAGTAGCATTAAGGCAGTTTCCTCAACATGGTGCCCTACATATGTTTTGGACTCCAATCCCCATCATCTCCAGCTGACATGACCAGTGGGCAGGAATGATGGGTACTGTAGTCCAAAACAATTGGAGGATATCAGATTTATGGTATTACTCTGTGTGGGTGGGGGATGTTAGGAGCTGTAGGACTTTTCTCCTATCTAAATATGTATAGAGGGACTTGCCTCTGGAGCACAGCTGTTGGGTCAGGGTCCATGGGCAGGACATGGGTGGCCAGAGACAAGGCAAGGCAAAAGCAACAGAAGCACCAGGACCAGGGTAACCAGAAGAATGCATGAGGGCAGAACAAGGACATGGTCAGGAACAAGCCAAAGATCTAGAACCAAGATGACAAGCTGAGGTGCAGGTATCTTGGACAGAATAACAGGGTAGGAGGCATGGCATGAAGCAAGATACATGGGACAACAGGAGCAAGGGTCAAGCGAGATGCAGGAGCTAAATCACACCTTGTAGGAAGCCCTGCATTACTGAGACAGCAAGGCAAGGTAGGATACACAAACAAGGCAACATGGAAAGGCAGAACCCATTATGCAGGATGGAGGCACAGCAGTAAGCAGGCAAACCTGTGTTACTGAGGCAACAGAGCAAGGCAGGAGACCCAGCAGAAACCAGGAGCAGAAACAGTCAGGCAGGACGCATGCACAGCAGCAAACATGAGGCCGTGTGCCGCTGCAGAAGCTACAGGAAGATGTGCTGCTGAGGCAAGAGCTTGCTCTTATATAGTTCTTCCCTCAGGGCTTCCAGCAGGGTGTGGGACCAAATCTGCAAATATGGTGGTGATTGCTCTGGTCCTGGCCACCAGAGCAGCCCAACTCCTGATATACTGCCTCTGTTACCATGCCTTGGTCTTCACTCCCTGGAATACTCTCTGGTGATGACAGCCCTGTCTCTGGAGCACAGCAGCTTCCTCTCCAGCCACGAGCAGGCAGTTACTCCACAGGGCAGGCAATGAACTTAAATATACCATAGCATTACAGACTTGTGTTAGTTGCTGAGATTAATGCATAAGCAAGGCATTTCATGAGTTACAAATGCCATGAACAGAACTGGAGGCTTTGAATGTGAAAAGACAGTGAAATGGGCAGCTAATCAAGTACTTCATACAGTTGGGGTACAATCCACATGGCAGAAGCACATAAGCCTCCATTTGGAGGTTTACCTGCATCCTATGCATGAAACATGATGTAGGGGTAATCTTGCACCAGGCATAGGTTGTCCATAGCCTCATGATTTGAATGTTTTCATACAATTGCCACAAGAGCAATAGAATTGCATATGAACTGTATTTCACTTAATTGTTAATAGTTTTAGTGTCAGGGAGGAAGGGAAGCTGGATGCTGTTTGGAATATTTATTTATTTATTTAAAACATTTCTATGCCACCCCCATTGCAACAAAGCCTTGGGGCAGCTCACAGCAAGAACCAAATTATACAATAAAAATATTAAAACCCGGTGCATCTCGGCTTAAAAAAACAAATTTTAAATCCTACAAATAACCAATAAATTAACACTTAAAATAAGTTTTAAATAAAAAGGTCTTAGCCTGGCACCGAAAAACAAATAATGATGGTGCCAGGCGGACTTCTCTGGGGAGCGCATTCCATAGGTGGGGCGCCACCGCAGAGAAGGCCCTGCTCTGGGTACTCACCCTCCTAATATCATTCACAGAGGGTTCCCGGAGAAGGGCATCTGTTGCTGATCTCAAGGGGCGGGAGGGCATATATTGACGCAAGCGTTCCTTTAGATACCCATAGGAATAGGTGTAAATCCATCACTTCATCCCTTTCCCCTCCCTTTTATAGCATGCTTTTTCCCCCCTCCAAGGCCCTTTTGAAATCTGGGGGTGAAAGTAGCTCGCAGTTCTTTCCATGAGTGCAAAGGTTTAGGGCAGTCTTTGAACATCCAGTTCTGACCTCAGAGCTAGAATTCTGAAGAATCTTATGACCTCCTAGACCATGTTGGGAGGCCATAGGACTGTCCCTTTACAGAGCCCGTAAGAGTCCTGAACTAGCCATGACTACTTATAAATAAGCACCATGGAATTCAAGGGTGCTTGTGGGAGAATGGTTATGTTCTGGATTTATGCTTACCTAACTTGCTGGTTTGGTCTGGGGTTGCCAATTCCCCAAGGGTAGGTAGGAAGAACAGGTCTGTTCTGTTCTTGTATCTCTAACAGATTTTGGTGTGTTGAAAGCAGCAAGTGAAGCTTATCATAGAGCATATTGCCACCTGCTGATATCTACACATTGAACAGCTGTTTCAAGCATTGCTATGCAGGTGGTCTAAAATGACTGGCAACCATTATTTAGACTTGTTTATGGGTGAAATGTGTACTTGCCCAAATAGCCAAAGTGGGGCTGATCCCCATCTCTGTTTAATCCAGTGTTGTCTGCCAAATAAGAGGATCAAGGAGGCTTTAGGGACTGAGAAGGTAGTAGGAAGGAAGAAGCACGGAGACATAGAAACGGAGATGGGAGTTACTTAAGGTTTTACTGGGGGAGTTTCAAAAGTGGTAAAGAAGAGACTGCACAAGTATGAAACTGAAGGAGAGTTTTGAGAAGGGGAAAGCCAAAGAAGGGTGAGAAAAGTGTTTGCTACAATTACTTGATGCAATGAGTTGGAGGAAGAATTGTGAAGGAGATTATCAGATCGAGAGATAAAAGAGGTAAGACCATTCCCTGTAACAGGGGTGCCATGTCTTGGATCAAATTTAGTCTTCCAGGTTTTCTCAGGTGGCCATGTCCCTTCTCCCTCAATCGCTGTTTGGTGGTTTCCTGGCTCTTGAGCAGGTTTTTCCCCTGGCCCAGGATGCACATAACCATCCAAGTAAATACTTCTCCTGAGGCTTAATTGCTAGACAGGAGAGTTGTAAGGTACAGGATGCTTGTATTTTGAGTTCCACTGTTTTGCATTCAGCCCCACTCCATTTGTCTCAGGTTCCCCTGGGTTGCTCTTCCCTCAAGCTCTCTCAAATGGAACAAAGTTCTGGGGCTAAGAGTGGTTCAGTGCCCTTTTTTACAGTTCTCTCTGTGTGTGTTTAAAACATTTATATCCTGGCTTTGGCTTGGTTTGTGTTTGATGCACAATTTACCATTCTGAAAACCCCAGCTAATACAGGTCTTGAAGATAGTCTTGGAGACATCGTGACAAGGCAAGACTCACTGGAGAAGACAATCATGCAAGGAAGAAGAAAAGGAAGAGTAAACAAACAAAAAAAGACTCCATAAAGAAAGCTACAGTCTTGAATTTAGAACAGCTTAGCAGGGCTGTCATGGATAAGACATCTTGGAGGGCTTTCATTGACAGGATTACCCTAACTCAGAAATGATTTGATGGCATATAACAGCAACATCTAGTGAACTCTTAAGGTGACCAGTATGTTGTCTGTTGAATCTTGATTACTGGTGCAGGTACCACACATTATGGTAGCTTATATTAATAGGACTTTTAATGCATGCCTGTAGCAGGGTTTCTTGCTAATTGGAGGAAAGGAGGTTTAAAGGATGGGCTGTACTTAAGGAGACAGGAAATCAGTCAGGCCTGAATAGAACACATCCAGGGTATTAAGCAAGATTTCTTAGCCTCTGGCATAGCTCTTTTACAAAATAAGCAATTATGGGCACACCTCAGTAATGTCTGCAAGGCATCGACTTCTCTCTGTGTGTAATATTTGTGTTCCCATGCTATAGACTTTCTTTCTTTTTTAATGCAGCACACCATCATGTACACAGAAAATTGCACTTCCTGGCATACACATTGGCACATAGGCCATACAACTGTGACCACATTCATGTTTCTTTCATAAAACTGAAGGAAGAAGCACTCATGCTAGGGCCTCAAAGCATGGTCTGAGGACACCTGATACAGCTACTTTGCTGCAACTAAGTTGGTTTGGATATGGTGAGTGCCTTGATGGGAGATCCCCTGGAAACTCTATGTATACTGCCTTATGATAGGCAAGGTATCAATGAATTAAATAAACACATTAGGTGCAGAGCAGAAGGATGGTATGGGTGGGAAGCATGCAAATGATAAGGGTCAAATATAATGTTAGGAAAAGTGTATCTGATACACAAAGTTATTTCTGGGCACATATACCCTGTAAAACCAGATATTTTGTTGGAAGAGAGTACTGTCTGTTAAGACAATAGAATTGTTCCATGGAAAGGAACAGAGATGACAAGGAAAATGGCAACATGGAAGCCTAGATGAAGATATGAAACAACTGAAATCAGCAGGGCAAAGAGGTGTTGTTCTTCTAGGACGGGGGTTCTCAAACTTTTTCACCAGGGGGCCACTTGAAAGGTGCTGGTGTTGGGCGTGGGCCAGAAAGGTGGTGCCCGTGGGGCGCGTGGGCCGGCGCAGAAGTGAGGTTGTGGTGCGCAGGCCAGCTCATGCTGAGGCAGGGGGCGAGGTGGGCAACAGCGGGCATGTGGGCGTGCGTGCAGCGCGTTGAAAACCTCTGAGGTGGGCCGGATAAATGGCCATGGAGGGTCAGATCCGGACCCCGGACCGTAGTTTGAGGACCCATGTTCTAGGACTTCTGAGTGTGCAGGTAGCATGTAGAGAAAGCAAATGGCCAATCTCTGATAAATGACTCAAACTACACCTTTGCTTGTTACGGCCATTTTGTTACTGTGATGCAAATTTTGACTATTCAGAGCTTAGGAGATCAGGGAAAGGAAGCTGTGAGCAACTGAAATTGTTGGATGTTCTTTCAGACACCAAGTTATAACCCAGAAATTGCTGTTTACAGAAAGTAGGGATGGGTCTCTCCAAAAGCACAGAGACGGCTTCTCAGCCCTGAATGATATAAACAGCTACATGAGCCAAAGGATTTATTATTCATGTGCACTGCCCAGACTTTACAATGCAAAATTGAATTCCAGTGTAGAGCCAGGGAGATTTGGAAGACTGGTGGAAAGGCATTTAAAGTGTTTTTTTAGAAAAAGATATTGGGCATGATCCAATCAAAGTTAATTGCCTTTAAATCCCATTGATTTCTATAGGAAAGATTTAAGTGCTCCTTTTGAAAAACCAATTAACTTAAAAGTGATTAAACTGTGGCTGGATTACCCACCCCACAACAGAATCAAGTCATATTTGTTCCCTGTATTTTACTGGGACTTTGGATATGATAACCTTGCAAAGCTGGGTTCATGTAGTAGGTGAAAATTATACTATGACTGCTCTTGGAATATTACATCTGCCTGCACATTAATTTAGGGTCAAATTGAACATGAAAACAGATCTATGGATAGATCTCCTGTCACTTCACATTTTTGCAACACACCGCTCAAACCCAGGTTGAATCAAGACTGTACAAAAGAGAGGTTTTATTCTTTCCCCTGCACTATTTTTCTGATGTATATCTAAGATATTTTTAAAGGCCATAGGAACCTTAGAGTGGAAAATATTTTCATTCATAAAACCAAGTTAATGCTTCTAGCATCATGGTTCCACTCAGATCTTGCTTTTTTTTTCTTTTGCAAAATTTTAGAGGCAAAAGAGTTCCAAAAAATCTAATTCATCCTTAGCACACCTCAACAGTACAAACAAATGGTTCTTCTGATACCACTGAAAGGAAACTGAATACAATCAAAGGGTGCAGAGTTCCAGCTATGTTTGCCACCCCCAAGACATCTCCCCCTTTATTTTGATGGGAGTTATATGCAGGGTGGCTTGGGCTCTCCCATTTTTCTAGCACCCTGGTTTTCTAGCACAAGCTAAACTTCTGTTCTGGCTATACTTCTTTGCTGCAAAACTGGATTATAAAACAGGCATAGCACCAAGAGCTGTTCCTGAAATCCTTGAAGGCGTGGCATTGCTCTGTAGAACTGTTAGAGTGGCCCATTTATACATTCCAGCCTTGACTGCTTTTTTTTGGGGGGGGGTGTTGGGGCTGGTGGGGGGCAGGGTAGAAAGCTGGATACAAATAAATAGATTGCCAAAAAAGGGGAAAGGCATTGGAGATTGGTCTGCATAACATTTCGGAATAGGTACAACATTGGAAATAATTAGCATGATTTAAATGGAAATACAATTTATCTCACCGTAGCAGGGAAGATTGTGACTAAAGAATTGTAGACTAGCTTAATGTGCTGCTGTTTCTTAACCAGCAATGGAAACTAAGGCCTTGGTCACCATTCTTTATCTTTAAAACTGAGTAGGACTGGACAGCCCTTCAAACAGACAGCACCTTCAGATAGAAGACCACCCTCTGATTATTTTCAAATCTGTGAAGTATTTTCTTGACTTCTTTTCCTTTTGAGGAAGCCAAAATGGCTTACAGTGTCATCTCCTCCATTTTACACCCAAAACAAGCCTGCAAGGTTGGTTAGCCTACAAGATCACCCTTTCCACTGCTGAACTTGCACTGCCTGCCTGCCTGCCTGCCTGCCTGCCTGCCTGCCTGCCAGAGTTGACCAAGTCATACAGCTCCTGAGTGGAAGATCTGTGCAGCTCTGGCAGTGACACAACCAAGACAACTGAACTGCACCAAAGTTGAAGCATGGAATTCAAGGGCTCCAGGGTTTCTTTCTGTGGTCTTTAGTCTATCATTTTAATAGTCTTAAAAAGTATATACTGATCTTTAAATGGTGTTTTTCCAAAATGTTTAAGACACTCAGCACACATTAATTCAGTAACCCAGCGAAGTCTGTGAAATGAGCTCCCTGCTGAAGTTCATAATTGTATGTTGCTGTTAGATTTCAGGGTAGGGAAAAGACTCATTTATACCAGAAAGCTGTTCAAGGCCTTGAGGATTCTGCTAATGTCTTATTAGGATGGTTCTGAATTGCTTTCCTGCTGTTTTATTGTGGGCGTGCTTGGACGATTTTAATGGTTTGTTTATGGCCATTTTCAGAATGCTTTATGTTTCTGTGAATTGTCTCAAAGAAAGCAAGAAGAAGAATACAGCTTGGGACCATCTCAATGCATAGCGCCATTGGGCAGCTGTAAGGGTCTCCACCAGCCCTATTCCCACTCCGGCGCTTGCCCTGCCTCCATGATTTAAATTTCCCACAATGACCTGGAAGTGATGCTATGCTGAGAAATGACCATGAGCCTTGTGGCACTGATTGCAATATTACTATGGCTGCTGCTGGGCATCAGTGCTGATGTAGGAGGGGATCCACCAGAGGGCAGTTTGCCTTAATATGAATAACTTTTAGCATCCCAAGTGCCTCCAGCTAATTTAAATGGTTCCACCCATTCTTCTCTCTTGCTTTCCCCTTTATGCCTAAAACTTTCTCTCAGAATATCAGATAGGGGTCACATCTCTCCCCACTTAAACTGCCTTTCCCAAGAATGAAGGCTATGCATGTGGAACTGTATTTGCTTACTACATTCATTGAGTCACCATGACTTGGAGGCAACGTGATGATGGATAACAGTGTCCCATTTTATTCTTACCTTGATATTTTTTCCACTTTCAAAGTTGAGACTGCAAGTTCCTCAGGACAGGAGCTCGTCATCTTTGGTTATGTCATGGCAGTTCTAGATAGCTATTCATCTATCTTGATAGTACTGTATTAATTATCATAACTTATTCTCTGTCACAAGGATGCTGGGACACAGGGGCATGCCTAAGAAAATCCATGATCTCTTAGCCAGAAATTGAAATACCCATGTATGTCTAGACGTAAGTGACTGTTTCCTATAGGTCTGGCCAGCCTGGCTAAAGGCAAGGGATGATGGGAGTTATAAGCCAAATCCTTTGGATAGCTTAAGTTACCCATTCCTGCCTTCAGTTTCTTTAAAAGGAGACCAGGGAATTTCACAGAGGACAAGAAGTCAGTCAATAGCTAAGTGAAACCTCTGTAGTCAGAGGCAAGGGGACCCACAAATACTAGTCATGAAGGAGCAACAGCAGAATTAGGATGTGGATTTCAGGTCTTGCTTAAAGGCTCTATCACAGCACTTTGCAATTCACTGTTGGAAACAGTTTACTGCTGTGAAATACCCACTGATGTTGGTAATATATCAGTAATACAAATCTCACATGGGTGTTAAGCATATTATGGTTGGGGCTGGTGGAAAGTCAGGTGATTTTAGCAAGTATTGAATGTTACAGGATTTTATTCCTATTTTAATATTTTGTTGTCATCATCTGATGTTGCCCTCACAAAACCTTTCAGATGTGAAGGGAGAGAAACATAAATAAATCCTGTTAGGTTTTGACAAGTTGTATTGTTACCTCCTCAAACCTGACAGAAAAGACATGGTTTAAGATTAATAGTACAGAAGTAATTAGACACACATGCAATCAGATATAATCCTATACCCATTTACCTGGGAGTAAGCTCTATTGAACTCAGTGGGACATTTTCTGAGCAGACATGTTTAAGATTGCATCCCAAGTTTGGCTCAGTCTAATATCTCACTGTGTACACTATTTGCATTGAAGGTGTAGAGTATTTTCTTTTCTTTTCTTCTGTATTAAAGCCAAGATCTCAGTTTTCCCATCTGCTACCCTCCAGATTTTCTGGAGTACAACAGACCTCATGTTCAACTCCAGATCCTCTGGATTACAACTCTAATTTAGCACTGCCCATTCTTGATGAGCATTGAAGCCCAAAGCATCTATTTATTATATTGTTATATTAAACTGTTTAATTAGAATGGCCAGAGTCTGTGGGCAGCTTAACAACTATTCTGTCAAAAATAACATGCCACAGTCAAAAGCTAATGACTGGATTTGCATGACATGACAACTGACTGTTGACGGTGGTCGTCTCATGGTTACCCACAATTGGTTCTTATTGTAGTTGGCAACTACAGTGATAATCAATGTATGTTCTAGGGTTTCTTTAACCCTCAATGGGTTGCCATGTTGTCCAGTAAGGGAGCCACTTGGCAAGACTGACCAAATTCCCTTGCTACTCTTGCCAAATGACTGGTCAGTGAGTGCAGCTGACCAAGTGGCACTTTGGGGCAGCTGTCAGAAGCTTCACTTGTTTCATTTCATCCCTGCCAGCTGTTTCATGCTGGCTGTGGGGCAGGGAAAAGCAGAAAGGGATCATGTCATTGGCACAGAGTAGAGATCGGATTGGTCTACTTATGAGTTGGCTGACCCAATCCTGGCTTTACTGCCTTGTGCTTCCACTACTTCCACAGTTACAGCTCATCTTTCACACACTTCTACCTTCAACAACCCTAGAGAAGCATCTTGAGTATTCTGTGTCTCCTTTCCCCTCTTCTCTTGTCTTTCGATGCTTTGGAAAGAGGTTTGTTACCTATCTCTTTTGCTAAATGGCACTGATGACACATATGATTCTCATTGGCTCAGAACGCTAAAGATAAACTTATCTCACTGGAAACTGAAGGTCCCCTCCCCTTTATTAGCATTGTTGGCTGCCTGGGGGGGTCATATAGAGCCAGGCTATGGCATGGATGCTCAGTATCTATGTGACTGACTGACTCCACCTTGACTAACTGGGGAGTAGGGGACTGAATAACCCTGAGAAGAGGAGACTCAGAGGGGATATGTTGGCGACATACAGGTATGTGAGGGGATGTCACATGGAGATGGGTAGAGACCTGTTCTCCCCTGCAGAGGAAGGCAGGACGTGCTCCAACAGAGCGAAGCTCAGGGAGCCAAGGTTCCATTTGGATGCCAGGAAGCACTTCCTGACAGTCAGGACCCCGAGGGTGTGGAATGGGCTTCCCCGGGAGGTGGTTGAGGCCCCATCGGTGAGGGTATTCAAAGACAGGCTGGACGTGCACATGGTGGGCATGTTGTGAGCGGAGCCGGCTGGTGCCGGAGGTCAGACTAGATGGCCCGGGAGGTCCCTTCTGACTCGGTCTGTTTTCTATGTTTCTAACCCCATTTTATGATGCATAGACCAAAGCTGGGGACTCATATGCAACCTTTCAAAGCATTACATGACTGTTTCCATCGTTAAGGGACAACACTGCATAAAAGAGCAAAACCTCAGCAAACTTTCTTTTATGCTCCTCCATTAAAACACAATGTTGCAATTTTAATTTTAAAGTTTGCACTTATGATTGAGAAAAGGCAGTGCTTTAATTGCTTGGCTTCTCATTTTTAATAGACCTGTGTGCTTGGGAATGGAGAGGATCTGCATATTTCTCCCCTTGTGTTTGTTTCAGGCTTCAGGTATTTCTGATATTTACTTATTTGCTTGTCCTCTTTCCCACATTAAAAGATGTTGGCAGCAGGTTCGCTACTAGTCCTTCAAACTGTAAACAGTTGCTGGGGACAGCTATGACTTCCAGTGTGCTTCCCAATGTTAATAGCATTTTCATTATGTCCAAAAATGCAGAATCAGCAGATCTTCTGCCTTCTCATGTGTGCCTACATATGGCACACCTTTGATTCTCATTCTCCGTAAATCAGACAGTACAAAACCTGTATGTATGAATAGGTTGTAGTTATGTATGTAAGATCTGATTGCATGCATTCTGAGTGGGAAATATGAACATGGAATCTTATATTAATTGCTGGAAAGTGTTGGTGAAAACAAAAATAAGAGTTAGTGAAGGGTTCAAAGAGTGCAGGTCTAGTAGAGAAGGGAACTTATCAGTTATGGTAATTTGTGTATTACAGTAACCTTGTGGATTCCTACATTTGTATTGTTGATGAAATACTTTTCTTCCCTAGGGTTACTTTTAACATAGTCTTTTCTTTAAGCATCCTTATATGTTGCATGTTTCTATATGTTGATAATACATATGCATGTTTAGTCACTTTTCATCTGTAAATATTTAATTCTGTTCGTTTATATGAAATAATTATGAAGTTATTCCAAAGTAAATGATATGTTTTGTGGGTTTAACTGGGTGTGTAAATTGAACCTGGCTCATTCTTGATATGAAATTGAAAGCATTCCACCAGTTGTATACCGTATGTGTGTGTGTACACATGCAGTGCACACACAGCAGGTTGCAATCCTGTAAATAAAACATTTTATTTTATTTCATTTTATTTTCTCTGAAAAGAAGTCCCAGTAAATGCACCATATCTCACTTCAGAGCAAGCATATGCAGGATTGACTTGTTTGTGCTGAGGGTGCAGTTCAGCAGGAAAATACATCACAGGCCAATTGCAACAGAGAAACCAGCTTATCAATTTTTAATGCCTTTTCCTTTAGCTGAGTGCATACTTGCCTTCCTAGGAAAAGGTGTCTGAATTTGTACTTGAAGCAAAACCTTAATGGCATGTTTATCTCTTATTAAGGTTTCTTTAGACCTTGGAGTGAATTATGTTGTTTATATGTATGCCCACTTCTGATATAACACCAAGGCTTTGAAGTAGGTTGTACTTGTGGCTGCAGCCTTTTACTTGACTGGTAGGCCTCATTCCTATAAACACTTGCCTGGGAGTAAGTCACATAATGTCCTGATTTGCATGACACAACCACCCCTCATGAGGAAGTAGCCCCAATAGGTTGTCATGTCACTGGAGGCAAGACCTCTCCCAATAGGATGGCTTTTTTCTCCCCAAAAAAGCCACCCTGGGAGCCCACGGGCTGTTCTAGGGTTTGTTTTGTCCATTGTGTTGTGTCGTTCCCTTTTAGCCATCATGGGGAAGAATTCTGTTCCACTCTTCTTACCGATCTTACCCGTGCTGTAACAGTGACAACCCCTCCAGTGGGCCAATTTGGATGCTTTGGCCACTTTGAAAACAGCTGTCATATTGAAGCTGACCCAAAAAATTATGGGCAAAAAGGGAGGAGTTTAAAAGGTACAGAAGCCACAGTGAGTCCCGCAGCAGCAGCAGCAGCAGCAGCAGCAGCAGCAGCAGCAGCAGCAGCAGCAGCAGCAGCAGCAGCAGCAGCAGCAGCAGAGAGAGAGAGAGAGAGAGAGAGAGAGAGAGAGAGAGAGAGAGAGAGAGGAGATAAGGCAGCTTGAGCGATTGTCTGCTGAGATTTGGCTGGCAGAACTGAAGGGGAGAATAACCCTCAGGGAGCTAAATTGTCTGTCAGGTGCAACATGGTTTGTTCTGTGAACAGCTAAGCCATAGTTGCTTGTTGCCAGGGTGGGTTAGTGTGCTATGCAAACCTACTCAGAGCTTAATGGGAGTAAACAGGCACAGGATTTCAATGTTAAAAACTCTAAGGTTGCAATCCTGTGCTTACTTATCTGACTAAAAATGTAAAGGATTGTGTTGTAAGGGCACAGCTGGTTGGGAAATGCTTAGAGCTGTTAAGACTGTTTTCTGTCTAAGCATGTGTGGGCTTCTGTCCTAAAGCAAGTAATAAAATATCTGCTTATTAATCTAGTAGCAGATTTTTTAAAAAATCACATTACTGTAAGTGAAAGTACTTATAAAAACTGAAGACAGCAAACACCACCTTAAGAAAGGTTGAATTTCTCCATTCTGTTACATGAGGAACGATTGGAAACATAAATTCTAAGCTAATTTATGTCTTTAATAATACATTTAAAAACAGTGCACTTCTTGCTTCAGAACTCTTGCCTCCACTTATATTAGTCAACTAACTAAGATACGTCTAATAGGCTGACAGGTCTGCTTGCAATAAACATTAGTACACATCTCCAAGTTCCTTTGTACCAAGTTCGGAATTCAGCTTGCCCTACAGATATAGACTGGGCATGAAAGTCTATAATACTTTTGAAAAAGGCCAAGGTCAGCCTTTAAGGCAAGTCTGAGATATATGGCAAAGCCACCAAGAATTCTTGTGCATGTATCCTTGCTATCAGAAGAATGTGGCAAGTAGATGGATTAATTAAGGGTCTCTTGATAGATCAAGGGTGTGTCCAGACCAGTTCTCTGGCATGTGCATTATTTAGGTTAAAATTGTATAAAAGCTTTCTTGGGACATGCACAGGGTTGCTGTCAGTCCCTGCTTGTTTAAATTCAGCCATTTTGTTCCTCCTAACCCAGAATGGGAAGGCAGAGAATGAGGTGGCTAGATGGAGTCACTGAAGCAGTCGGCTTGAGCTTAAGTGGACTCCGAGGGATGGTGGAGGATAGGAAGGCCTGGAGGAATGTTATCCATGGGGTCACAATGGGTTAGACATGACTTCATGACTAGCAACCCAGGGATGCAGAACCACAGGGTTCAGTGCCCTTGCTCCTACCCCACCCAAATCACAGGTCATTTGTAGTTTCTTGTATTTTGTGGTCTTGGTGGTTTCCTGTCTTTGAAAAGTCTGAGATGCCACTAAGGTTTATTTAGTGGGAATTAAGAGTTTTAAGCTACACTATGCTAGTATTTTGGTATTTTGGGCCCTGGCTACCACTAGGACATGGTTCCTGAGATCATCTCCAAACTAGAATTCCGCACTTAGGGTCCTCTCCACCCAACCCCCAATAGTCATCATTTCTCCTTGAAATACTAGTGGAGAGCAACAGGGCCCTGTGTATATGCAAAGGCCTCGCAGTAATTAAAACACAACTGTGCTCTTCAGGAGCTGTTTGGTGTCCACTTCAAGAAAATCAGATTGTATAAATATCTTGAAGGTGCCGGCAAACTGGAGCACTTAAGTAAAAAATGTGTGTTTCCACATACATATCTGCTGCGTGACTGTCACAGGCACCTGCTGGTTATTTAGTGCCTATAATCCACTAGCGTGATAGATGCTTTCCCCAGTGCAGCTGTTTGTAGGCTTCTTTTTAATAGCCTTTATTATTAGGTTCCATGAAAGGTTATTTCATTCCCTGCTCTGCCCCAAAGGACTGCGAAAGGAATTGTGTAGCCCTTTTACAATAAGTGTGACTCTGTTACTCTTCCTCTGCCAAAATGCATTGAGATTGTTGAGGACATCTCCTCTGAAAAAGAGGCAATGCTCCAGGGAAGAAGGGTGTATTGTGGTGGTAAAAGAGAGATCCATTTGACAATCCAGAACAAAGTGGTGAACCATAAAAAGTTTATACTTGGACTAGCAGATTTTTTGTTGCTGGTGTTCTCAGCTGCAGCCTTAGACAGTTACCTCACGTTTAAGTTCTGCTGAAAATGTATAGAATCATGCTTTTAGTGGTGCATCCTCCCAGTCCCCTTTGTGTTGCTAACCAGAGAAACAAGAAGCATCCTTTCCCTCACTTCCACAGTCTCACGACAAGTGGCAGATGGCACGGAGTTCTTTCTGGCAAGAAGGGGGAGTTAATGAAGTTGAATTTACATAGAGGGCATGTTGGTGCAGATCTTGGACATGGTGACCAAGTCTGACTGGGTTCCTTCCTCACATAGACCTGCCCCCTTCTCCCAGAACCACCAGAAATGTTATGCAGTTTTTCCCTATTCTAGAAGGCTGAAGTGGCTTTCCTTAAGCTTAGTTACTGGCAGTAAGAGCTTGTAGCTAATATATGCTGGTATTTTTGGTATATTGGCCCTGCTCTCCTGAAATGAAATATGATCCTTTGGTTTGCACTGCTGATGTATAGAGAGATAGCACTACTGAACACTAGATGCTTGTGCAAAACTATCACTTTGGATCCTGCCAACAAGCATTTCAGAAACCAAGCCAGGATAGTTCTTAGCAGGAACATGTGATTCTATGAGAAAAGTTTCACTCAGTACTCAGAAGAGCCACTCTAGAGTTCAATATTCGAATTTGAATTCAGCTTCCACTTTAGTATAAAGCTAGGTGAGTGTTTGGGGGCCGGTCCTTGCCTCTGAACGTAACCCACCTCAGATGAATCTACTTTCATGTTGTGAAGCTATTATGGATATGTCCTATGCACTCACCTTCCTAGAGGAAAGGAAGAATGTAGCAGTGGCTTAAAAAAATTTAATGCATTACCTCTGAACAAACATACTTCTTTCACCATAACATCTCATTGTTCCCTTTCCAGTTTCTCTACAGACTTTTTAAAAATTTGGCACTGGACAGAAGCTCGTAACCTTTGCAGTAGTCCATCATAATACAGGTGCTTAGATTTGTTTATTGTTAAGCAATATTTGCTCATTTTCAACCCCAAGTGATGCTTTCATTAAAAAAATGACTTCAAAAGCCTTAGAACATCTTCATGATAAACTCAAGTGGTGTATTGTAGAATGCTTCATAGAGAGAACTTAATGAGCTGTTTGTTTAGCAATAAGAGGTATTAATCATGCAGCTGTCTGGCAACCACAGTGGTAATTTTTCTGCTGAACACATCTAACAAGAAAGGAAACTGTCAAAATAAAAGTCCTGCCAAATCGCAACCGTTGGCAGGTCATACTCTTGCAATGGGACAAAGGCTTATGAGTTGCCAGCCTGTAGCACTCCATGCAGTGACTTGACAGCACCAGTTCTATACTCTGATCTACTTCTCCTGTCCCCATTTACTCTTGGCTATAAAAGAATATGACCCCAAAGCATACAGCAAAGAAAGCTTCCCAGATGCTAGAGAGAGAGAGAGAGAGAAAGAGAGCAAGCAAGCGAGCGTATGGAATCTTAGAATAGTAGAGTTAGAAGGGACCATGAAGGCCATCAAGTCCAACCCCCTGCTGTTGCAGGATGCCATGTTACACCATCCCACTCAGATGGCTGTCCAGTTTCTTTTTAAATTTCTCTAGTGTGGGAGAGCCCACCACCTCTCTAGGCTGCTGGTTCCACTGTAGTATTGCTCTGACAGTGAGGAAGCTTTTCCTGATGTCCAGCCTGAATCTGGGTTGTTGTAACTTGAACTGATTATTCTGTGTCCTACACTCTGGCATCAGCAAGAAGAAAGCAAGATAAGTTCAACTCTATTCTGGATTCTGAAACTTGTGTATGGTATACAAATTAAGTAGGTGTGTACAACTTCTCTCCCTTTGTATTGTTAAAGCTGCAATCAATGCCAATAGAATATTTATTATTATTATTATAACATTTGCAGGATTCACTTCCCAGTAGACATGTACAAGATTGCTGGTTTTGATTTGCTAGGTGGGCAGAAGGACAATGGAGTCCTGAAACCCCATGACTAACAACCAGAAATCTTGGCCATTCTACTAGAGCTCTGAGACAGAAATGAGTATTGCCACTATCCACACACTTTCAACAGATGCAGCTGGGGCTAGACCTCAGAGCTAAAACCCAGGGCCATGAAGCCCAGGTGCCCTCCAGATGACCATACAGAGAGTAGAAGGGATAAATCAGCTCAGCATCCACCTCCAAATTTGATCTGGATGCACCCTTGTATGAAAGCAGATGCATTTTCAGGAAGCCAATTTCTCTATCCAATACTTCACCAGAGGGCAGGGCTGCCTTCTCTGTCTGTGGGGACTCTTATCCATTGCAGCTTTAATTCACCTGGAAGTTCAGGTGACAGCAGTGGTGAGGAGCGCTTTTTTTCAGCTTCGGCTGATCCATCAGCTGTGCCCCTACCTGGAGAACGACTGCCTGGCGACAGTGACACACGTGTTGGTGACTTCCCAACTTGACTTCTGTAACGCGCTCTACGTGGGGCTGCCCAATTGGTTCAAAATAGAGCTGCCAGGCTGCTGACGGGGACTGGGTGTTATGTTCACATGACTCCAGTCCTCCGTCAGCTTCACTGGCTTCCCATTGAAGTCCGGGCCCAATTCAAGGTGTTGGTGATGACCTATAAAGCCCTTAACGGCTTCGGTCCTGGTTACCTGAAGGAGTGCTTACGTCCATATATGCCCGCCCGCCCCTTGAGATCAGCGGGAGAGGCCCTTCTCTGGGAACCCTCCGTGAAGGAAATTAGGAGGGTAAGTACACGGAGGAGGGCTTTCTCTGCGGTGGTGCCCAATCTATGGAATGCACTCCCCAGAGAGGTCCGCCTGGCGCTGTCATTATTTGTTTTTCGGCGCCAGGTGAAGACCTTTTTATTCGAATGTTATTTTAATTGTTAATATTATTTATTCATTTTATTCTTTGGCCAGGGCGACTTAATTTATATTGTTAATTTATATTGTTTTATTGAATTCTATTTATTTATGGTTTGTGAGCTGCCCCGAGGCTTCGGCGAATGGGGCGGCATAGAAGTCCCCTAAATAAATAAATAAAATAAAATAATTCCAAGCTTTATAGGAGCTGCCCGTGGTGCCCCATGGTGGTGAACTTCATCTTTGGAAGATGAAGTGTAGCACCTTGGCCAGTTCCTGCAAAGTTCAGCACAGGCTTTTCAGTGGGCAAGGAGCCCCCACGAATATAGGAAGCACCAGTGTCCTCTGCTGACATTCTCTCCTTTTGGTTCCTGTCTGCATAATCATGGCATGCACAGCCTGGCTGATCAGAAATATAAGCACTAAGGCGTGATGGGGCCACTTAAGGTAATATGACTTTATTCTTTTATTAAAGAGGCAAGCATCCACCCTTGCCCACAAATCTTCTGCTTCTTGAAGTCACTAGGGAAGGTGAGTCACTAGCAAAGAAAGTAGTGTTTATATTTGTGCACTATAGAAAAAATTAGGTGCTTGGGGCAGGAATGAGCATCATGAATGAGACATGGAGGCACATGATGGCGTGATATGTCCAGGTGTCATTGCTTAATGGAAGTTATGAATGGCTCCAGACATGATCTGACAAATCCTGCCCACAGCCTTTACTTAAAAACAACGTGAGACACTCCAAGAATTACATCTGCTGTTGTTTAAAGGCACTAAAAATTATTAACTTTTAAAATGTAATCCTGGATAGCCTGCTAATATGGCAACACTGCTTATTAGAAATACTCACAGCTAGCAGCACAATTATATGTCTGGATATTCACCATCACTAGTCCTCTATGAACAGTATCTCAGATTCACAAATCTTTCCTCCAGACTCTTCTCAGTGTTAAATTTTGCCTAGATGGGCACACAACTCTGAAAAAACAGTGTGTGTGTGTGGGGGGGGGGGCAGATGAGCCAGTTGTGTTGCTAGAGAGATCACAAGTAACCCATTCCAAAACAGGACCTGCAAACTGCAACATTAATCAATGCTTTTGTTTCCAGATGTTTTCTGAGGACTACTTTTCCGAATTGTCATATTTGTCTTTTAAAAGCAGATGTAAGCATTTGGAAAATGTCTCAAATCCTCCTTCTTGACTTTCTGAGGAAGGCCAAACCTAAGAAATACATTTTTGAGAATGATCCCAGAGCACTGCTGCATACATAAAACCTTTGATATAAGGTGTGCTTTCAGTATTTTTCCCTCTTCATCCATCTATCCATTTTAGAAAGCACAGATAGGTACACTGAGTATCAGAGTATGTGCTAAGAGGTATCAAAGTGTTCTTTCAAAGTTCAGCAGAAGTTGCATAACCCTGTTCTCAAGTACAATTAAAGTTTAAATCCAAAATCCATGTGTATTTTAAGAGTGGGACCATTTTCTTTCTTCCCTCTAGTAAATATAGCAGTGTTAGCACAGAAGAATCACAACATTTTTATGGAAACAATGAGATCTATACTTTTGCCATGCATGGCTAGTAAACAGGGCCATTTTATTGCATAAATAACAATAGTGACCCCAAGTGTAGAATAGTTGGCCAGAGACAGTTCTTTCCAAGAAATAAGCCACGTGGACTAAAACACAAGAGGGGTGCTTTCTATGCTTGTTATCTTTTCCATAACCAGGGGACAAATGATCTGCCATATTCCATTCTTTGATTCAGGACAAGATGCCCCAGGAACCCTTGACCTCTTCTAAGGACCTCATATAATTTGACACTGTTCTTTAGCAATATCCATCTCCAAAGGATTGGCAGACACTCGAGCGACCTAAAAACAGGTATCTGTGTCAATTCCCAAGGTAATAAATGCCTTGAAAAGAGTTCAGAGCTGTCAATCTCCTTTCAGTGTGCACTTGTTTGACAGAGTGCATCTAACCAAGCTGAAAAGTGAATTTCTGATGCAACTACGTTAATAGTATTTTTCCTGAAGTCCAAATTATACCCAATACACAATCTCACAGAATAACTGCTTGATGGCTATTTTAGCTTAAGAACAAACTCATATTGGTTAAGGATTTTCACCAACTATTTCCATACTCCAAATCTCTCCCTCTCCCCTAGAAAAGCAGAGTGGGGAGAAAAGCCCAAGCCCTTTCCTTTCTCAGTGGCCTCCCCCATCAGTTTTCAAATTTTTGATTACAAGAGAAAGCACACATTTGAAACACCATGACTGTGAACAGCTGAGGTGAGAGATACTTAAGTCCACTATCTTTGTAAATACATAGGCTTTTCCAACCATGGGGTTGTAACAGTTACATTTATATTCTACTCTGCTTTGGATATATAGAGCAATGTATAACATAATCATTAAGTACCATATAACAAACAAATTCTAAAAGTAATCACATGTTCCAACCAACAACTGAACGTGAACAAAACATAAGCAGTGCCAACAAGCATAACAGATGCTATTGTAAAATTAGCAGCAATAAAGCCAAGTGTTTCACACTTCTAAAAAATGCATTGAAATTGAAGTCAGTTGTATTCAATGGTGTCATTTTGTCTAGCACAACCATCTTTTCATATACCTGGAAGTGTCAAATCCAACACTTTGGGAAAATTAGTTGCTTGTCCAGTTCATAGTATGCCCAATGACCAGGTTTGTGGTAGCTTGTCTCCCCACTTTTCCTATTCAGTCCTTCACCCAGCTCCAGCACATATCCCAGTGCCTTCATGGCAGAATCATGTCTCCTTCTCACCATTCCAATCATTACATCCTTTTGTCACTTTTTTCCTTAGTGGGGCCTCCAAAAAGCACAATTGTGGATATATTTTTAGCCCATGAAAATTGCAGGGGCTGAAAATGTTGTTGTTATTATATTTGTCAATCTTTTGCAAGTGTGCTCTTCTGGCTGGGTGGTATGTGTACTCTTGCCTCATCAATTTCTTTGTCTCTATCAGTTGTCTAAAACAGCAGCCAAGTGGAGTAGCTAATAAATGGATACACCAAGACTGCAGCTAAGCTAATTTGCGCATAGTTACTAGGGTCCAACTGCCTAGCTGTTGATCAAAAAGCAAATTTCAAGAACCATTAAAAACCATTAATCAACTGCACTGTAGACTACAGCCATGGTTGCCCCAAAGGTCTAACTAATAAAGAACATAAGCCAGAAAGAAAGGAGGCAAAGTACCAACAGTAAGTTGCAATGGTGCTTCTTATCAGGACTATGGACTGATTTGTGAGTACAGACCCACCTCTAAGGTACTCAGCTTTTATCATATGAAACTAGATGCACTAGTATCCCATTCAGATTGCATTGATTTTATTATGAATTGCTATGTTAAAAGGTATTGCAGAGAGAGAGATGCAATTATAAGCATCAAAATTCTACTACTTATACAGTAACACCTGTGGCAATAATAGGACTTCCATAAACTACCTGATGAATTCTATTTCAGACTGATCTGATGCTAATTGCCATGGATACCACAAATGTAAATTTGCTGAAAAAGGACACAATTGTACTTCAGCTGCAGTTTGACATATCCTATCTCTCATTCAAGTTTGGGTAAAACCACTGATGCACTTTATTTAGACTTGCCTTTCATACTTTGGTGAAATTATCAACAGCAGTTTGAAAGTTATCAAGGTTTTTCTTCCCCATGCAAACCTACCTGGCATCAAATTTGCCATCTTTTTGGTGCCAGGTCAAGACAGCCCTCTTAGTGGAGGCTTTTAAATTAGCCAGGTGCTTTTCTTGTATTCTGGGCCAGACCCATTTTATCATCTTTTTGTCCTTTATGCTATTTTAAATTAACATTTTTATCTATTGTATTTTACCGTTTTTATACCTTGTTGTAAACCATCCAGAGGGCTTTGGCTATGGGCAATATAAAAATGATGATGATGATGAGACAACTGATGACCATGTTGCATTGGCCATGCTCAGTTTCACTCTGAAATTAGAATGCGCCTACTGGTGCTTTGAGAGTACTGTGAGGCTTTTGAGTGTTGCTCTCAACATCCTGACAGTGGTGGAGAGGTGGGGGGACACTGCCATCTTAGACAACAGTGAGATCATTTTGAGGAGTACCTGACAGATCACTGCTAAAGAGAGGAAGGAAAAGGAAACAGCTTTGCTGGACTCCTGTAAGGCCTTATTCAGAAGTGAGCTATTCTGAACATGCAGGGACCTATCTACTCACTTGCACACATCTACTCAGTTAATGACTCATTTGTGTCTCATTCCTAGTGTAATAATACGTTTCCTTTTTAAAAGCCAATGGTCAGAAAACGTGGCAGTTTAAGACCAGCTTTAAGGCTCTCTCATTAAGGCTCTCTCAACTCCACAAAGTCAGGAAATTGCAAGCTAAGGCTCTGTGATCAGTAAAGTTGTGTGGTGTCACAAATTGTGCTTAATTACAAGCAAATTAACAGGCATGGGTCAAGATTCCTCTGACTGGAAGACAGGGTGCAAAGCTGTGCATGTTTAGACAGAAAAAAAGATGCATTCTCAGTATTCCCCAGTAAACCTTATTTACTAGGGAATGCTGGGAGTTGTAGGACTTTTCTTCTGTTTAAACATATACAGGCAGTCCCTGAGTTACAAATGTCCAAATTACAAACAACCCATATGAAATGAATGATCGTAAAGCCTATTAATTTTAAAAAATTACTGCAGAGAATTGTCATTGCCATAGAGATAGAGGAAGCAAAAGAGGATAGCATCCAAAGCATCACCAGAGGGAGGCCTCCAAAACAGGAAATCCCTCTGGTGCTTCCTTGCTGCAAAGAGGAGCCACTGGTGAGTTGGGGCAGGGAAGGGGCTTTGAGATATCTACAGTTTTGTTTTTCCACTTTCATGAGGGTCCTGTACCCCTAACTCCCACAAATGTGGAGGGTCGACTGTATGTGATCTAACATACTAATGAGACTTAAAGGCAAATTTCTGTTTTCTCAGGACCC
The DNA here is from genome assembly GCF_004798865.1 of Varanus komodoensis. Taxonomy (NCBI): domain Eukaryota; kingdom Metazoa; phylum Chordata; class Lepidosauria; order Squamata; family Varanidae; genus Varanus; species Varanus komodoensis. The sequence goes on from NW_025335889.1 coordinate 7,439,669, forward strand.
AAACTTGTTTGTAACCCAGGGACTGCCTGTATCGAATCGTGCCTTACAGTTCAAGATGCTTCGTAAGGCAGAACAGGCCAGGACAACATGGGGCCTCTTTGATGGTTGCAGGCACTTTTTCCCCCCTTATCTGGATCTGGGCCTGAAAGTCCAAGGGAAATTGTGGGTTAGGGTAAATGGTAAGCAAGACCAATGTGTGACATTGTGCAACCTCATCAGTGATCACTGGCATATGTATCAAGGCATCAGCCTAAGCTTCTACTCTCTGGACCTTGAGCCAACTTGAGAGTGCTTTAATTCTGGTCTTAAATTCACAATTTTCTCATTTATATTTTGATTCTGATGATATTTAGTTGATATTTGCTTTAATTGTAAAATGCTTTGTGAGGGCTTCCCTTAAAAGCAGGGCAGAAATGAATTAAATTAGCTCACTGAGACATAACCGAAAAGAAATAGTTTGATTTAGTGACTGGCACAACTCAAGAACTGAGTCCATATTTAGGCATAGAGTAGGTACATTAAATAAATGGGACAAGTTTTTTATGACTAAAATAATCCCCTCTAATTTCAGCCAGTCTAGTTTCATCTCACTGGATTGTATAACTGACACTTAAGAAACATACATGCATTCGGAAGACAAAATAACTGGTAATTCATTTTCCAGTTGCCTAACTATAATTTTAAGTTCTGTGTGTGGTTTTTTCTGACATCAGTTAAATCAATTAAACCATTCACTTCGCCTAACAGTGTTGAAATTTACTTGGCATATCACAAAATTGAAAACAAAAACACCCCAGGATTTATAGATAACAACATTGCAAGAATGTGCTTCATAAGCATGCTTAAGAAATCAAGATCTAGAAAATGTTGTTCAGTTAAACTGAATTATAAGATCACAAGAGCACTAGTGGAGGTATATGGCCTATTCAGTTGAATTGAACTTTTCCCCTTAAAAACTGTACTTATGAACACAGCCCTAGTCTCTAGTGTTTTTATGAACTTTAAAATAGTTATCCTGCTCACCTGTATTGTTTAATTTTTAGCAAACTTTTTCTGTCTGAGGGCAGCTAAGTTAACACTTCTTATTTCCTCATCATTACTTCCTGGTACATGTAATTGACTACTACTCTTGTTAATGGTAGAGTTAACAAGAATAATGTTAGATGGCATAGTACTGTGAGAAATCTTGCCAAGGGATACAATCTTGTTCCTGACTTCCTATAGAAAAGATTAGCAAAGAATCGCATGGTATGCAAAATAGTAGCTGCAGCCACCACTGCCTGCTGGCATAGTTTTTCCGCATTTCTGAGAGAATTATGCAGCACCCTGAGATCCAGCTATTTCCAAGTTCTACCACCAGTAATGCTCCCCCAGTGCTGCTGGCTTTCTGCCCACAGAACAGCCCTTCCAACCTATGGATTAGTTTCAGTTGACAATCTCTTGGGAAATTGCCAGAATGAAGACATGCAAAAACATTCATTTTAAAATAACCAGTAGGGGGCATAAAAAGAAAAGTATGCCATCTGCAGCATCAAGGTGTTACAAGGTCTTTTTTCAGTATGTGTAAGAAAACAGTAAGGGTTTTCAAGGATTTTGTTTAAAAAACAGGTTTTCAGTGTGACAGAATTGAATGCATGGTGACAATTTCAGCATTTAGGAAACTGACTTTTTTCATTCTATATTTTATTTTTATTGATTGGTTTGATTGCATTTGTATGCCTCCACATAGTCTGAGGGATCTTTGGGCAGCTTACATTGTATGTATCCTCCTCAGAACTTTCACAAATTATGCACAGCTTGGTATAGGTGTCAGAGCTTTATAGCTTTACAATAATGATTTTAAAAAATGCCTTTTAGAGGTAGGTGTGGAAGAAAAACATCCACTGCCATAATGTTCTAGGCACCACAAACAAGAAATAGTACCATTCTCTCCTGCACTGGTCAAGATCTTAGCGACAGTATTGTGCTGTGTTTTGGAGATCTTTGTTCTGCAAAAATGCCAGATAGTTCAAACTACTTTCTAAGAATTATATATACAAAACAAACAGATCCCACTTGGAAGCCAAACAGGTGGTTACCCGGTGTTTTGGATAGGGTCCCCCAATTCTTGTCCATAGTGTTGGGGGATTATGAGAGGTATGCCAACACATCTAGAGGGTATGGCATTGCTCATCTCTGTTGTATAGTTTCATGGGCCACTATGGTCCTGGGTTTGGTCTGGAACTAATTGTTCAGGATAAAATGGTTTGCTTCCAGGTGAGACCCTGCAGTAAAGACTTCACATTGTGACATGTACTCTAGCACAGGATAAGATATGCATACTTACATAGGAACTCAAAGGACTGTAAAATCTTTCTAGAAGCTCAAGTTCTCCCCACCCTTATGAATGAAAATAACATAATGTCCTGCCACATTTTAATGAAAGCTTGTAGATTCAACATGGGCCAGTAACTGTAGCTATGATGATCATGATTTATTTCATTTTTCACGTCCAAAGCTCTCTGGGTGGTATACACAGTGCTAAAACAAGCCTCAGGGACTAGGTAAAGCTCAGCAGAGCAAATCTTGAACTAGATCATACACAAGAATGCAGACAGGAATACACTTGAAATATCTCCGGCTTCTGAAGTAAGAGGGATCTTAGAACAGTTCCTAGCGGGCAAATGTTCTGCTTTTGCCTAGATAACACTACAATAAATGAGAGTTAGAAATTAGAACATAATTTGGGCTAATTGCTTTCCCTGCTTTTTTTTTCTTGTGGCCTTTATAGTTACAGTTTTTTTCTTAATATACAACTGTGAGTCTGATTAGCAGGTGAAATTTTCAAGCAGACAGGGACACTTTCACTCAGAGAAAAGCAGCCATGCAAATGCTGCGGTAAACTGTAGTTGCTTAACATAAAGAGCAAATGCACAATGGGTTTCTTGTCATGCTCATGCTTCAGGGGTGGGACAAGGTCACCAAGCCCAAAAACTGAACTTCTTTGTCACCAGCAGCCTCTGCCTCCCTTGTGAAAAAAAGGGAGGTTCATAACACAATTCAAACTCTTTGTTATGACAGTCATCTGCACTGCAATACAATTTTTGTAATTATGGTCTGAGCAGTGATCCTTCGCTATGAAACAGAGATAATGCTCCTGACCAGCTAAAAAATCAATTCAAGAGTTGAGAATTTGGAGTGGAGTGCTGGGAGAGGGGAGCAATTTGAAATTCTAATTGCACTGAAAAACTAGTCTTCTAACATTTTCCATGGGGTAAAGGCTCCCTCTTCTGGACTACTGGTGCATGTGATAAAACAGGATCTTGTCTACAAAAACTTACACTACAATAAACCTGGTTGTCTTAAAGGTGGCAAAAGACTATTATTTCTGCTATAACAACAGGCTCAAATGAAGACCCCACTCCCTGGAAATTGCTGCTCTAGTGCGCTTAGGAACAAACTGCTTAGGAACAAATGAATCACGAAAAAATTATCCAAGATTCTTTATTTACAGTGCTAACAACCTTTACAAAATAATATAAAACGCATGTTAAGCCTCAATGAAGCAAATAAGTATTTTCTCTGAAATATTAGTTTGCTTCTTTTTACACCGAGAATTGATGTAGCATCTATAATCTTTCCATGGTAACCACAGATATACTACACTAGATATAGTACACTCAACATCCATCATTGTAGGAATTAGATAAAAAGTCAGCTGCTTCTTAAAATGTTTTATATACCCTGACTGAGACACCAAATATGCTACCTCCAACAATGCTGGGCTTCAGTTCATACCCAATTCTGCAGAGTGTAGCTGCTTTGCAGCTTCAGAAAGCAGTACCTTTCACACAGATCACATGTATTTTGCAGTTACAAATGCTCACAGATCTGAATATTATGCCTGCTCAGAGATATTGGTTGGGGCATTCCCCACTGCTTTACTGGACGCTGGAGTCTCAGCTGTCCGTGGAGTCTGTTTTGGGAGACGAATGGGTACATACACATTGGAAGTGCAGTGTTCCTTAAGGTATTCACCACCTTTTTCCTCATAATCTTTTCTAGTAATCCAGCCTTCTTCACAGTTCATGTACTCCAAGGCCCACTCCCGAGCTCCATACCAGGCATCTAGAACAGGATTGGAGGCAAGATGCACCTACATGCAGCAAGACAACAGAGGGGGCCACTTAGTGAAAGTGGATGTCACAGAATCAGAATACTGACACATCAACAAAGGCACATGGTGCAGCCATCCAAAGAATGGTCTTTCCATATAGAAAATTGCCTGTGGCTGTGCTCCAGTCTCCTGAATTCAAGTGAGGTGGCAACCAGAGTTAAGGCCTTGTAAACAGCAGGTTACCACCTATGGGGTACCTTTCCAGATTCACTTTGTGCCAACTCTGATATTTTAGATGCTGACTAAAATAGTTTTATTTTCTGAAGCATTTCCTGGCTTGATGATTATTATTGCTGCTTGGCTGTTTAAATGTCCTAAATCATAGCTTTGTATACTTGGAACTTTATAGCTTTTTATTTGTTAACTGCTTTGAGGGGGTGATAAAGGATGGGATATGTTTAAAATGGGATGTGTTTAAAAACAAAAGAACAAGGATCTGTCCTCTATTTGTTGTTCTACTGCCAAGAATAGGAAGGCCTTGCTGCATTAAACACAAGGGTTGTCTAGTCCAGCATCCTGCTACTCACAATGGATCAGCCATATGCTTCCAGGAAACCCACGTGCTCTATTTTTCCTCAGCAAGTTTAAGTAATAGCATATCATTTCTGAACATGACTGTTTCAATACATGGATATCTTTTGGTATCTTCTTTATTTAGCTCTTTATGCTGCCATGGTTCTTACAAACTTTTTTGTAACTCTGTGGCCATTTTGGATCATGATTTAGTGGTACAAGGATCAAGCACAGTGAAGTTTGGGTGCATTGGTCTCTGCCTCCCCTTTGGCTGCAAGATTGGAATACTCTTCTTTTCATACAACCACATTTTACCATTTTGCCTGAACTACAGTTTGCAGAAACAAGCCATAGTTAACACCAATCCTTGTTGGATGGCTTCAAAGTGAACATTTCTGAACCCCACCTCTTAGCCACTTCATGGGAGGAGAGGGTGCAGAAGCTTGTGGAGAGATCAGGTTTATTTTCATAATGCTAAAATCTATTTTACTGTCATATCTGAACCAACCCAATGGGAAGTATCCAAAGTTGCTGTTAAACTTACAACACAACAGATGTAGCACTAATATAAGCTACCTCTAACATAACATCAACAGCAGAAGCTGGTACAATGTATTTTCCAGGAAAAAGCATCATGCCAACTTTCACATTTGGTTTAGTACTAGAAGTCACTTATGTTACTGCTACATCTATTTTGTAAGTGCAGCAGCATTGAATACTGCTTGTTATCTATAAGCATTCAGATGGTATTTAAAATCAAATGCCACTTAGTAGTTTCACACTTGATAACTGAAGTCCTGTTGACACTAACATGCAGAATCTTTAGCTATCATGTGCAGGCATTGTGTTGCTAAAGCTAATACTACACCTGAAATGATGACTGGAATGGCCTCATTTCCAGCAGTTCCTTCTGGATTCTGGATTTCATTCCAAGATACATCATATTTCCACCAGTAAGGAAGACATTCTGGACAAGCTTTTCCTGCTGTTCTTTAGGATACCTAAAGAAAAGAAAAAAATACTACTTTGAGCATCATCTTAAGCCCTTCATCTACTGGCAAACAAATTCTTGAGATTTGCTGTTATATAGCAAAGGTAACATGATAACCTCATACATACAAGTCCAAAGCAGACATGACCCCACCCATTTTCCCTGGTGTCCCCAACTTGTTTATCTACTCCTAGTACTGGGGAAGAGTCAGAAATTTTGGTGGTGAATATTGGAGACTAGAAGCAGCTTTTACCTTCACTCACACACACACACACACACACACACACACACCCAACTATCCCGAAGATCTCAGCAGGAAGGAAGGAAGGGTTTAAAATGCTATATCACTACAAGCTGGGTTTGTATTTGTAACTCTGAGAAGGGAAGGGTATGTCTGTTCAACCCTTAGCACATACCAGATTTGGCTGAGAAACTTGCATAAACTTGTCCTAAAGGGAAAATGCTCTTATTTTACATAATGTACCACCTACATTTGAATGCAATATTAAAAATGCTCAGTGCTATGTCAGGGAAGGAGGAACCCTTAGAGTTCTCATCTGAACCACTAGGCCTACTTAGTTCAAAGCCTGGGCTTGGCTGGAAAAAACTGATGATATCAGGGGGGTAGAGGCCACCCTGTGAGATCATCCAGCCCCTGGGGAGTGTCCTGGGAAGCACTGGGGATTAAACAGTTCCATACTCCTACACTATTTGAACACAGACAAACCTGAGGCTCACTGCAGTCCCTGTATGTAGCACTAAGCCATGGTTTAGCATTTTGCCTGAATGTAGCTACTGTGTGTGCTAAAAAAACCTAATTATTCGGGTTCTATGGAAGAATTTAAAAAATACAAGCAAATATTGTCTGAATACTGACAGTCTGTTGCTAAGTACATTCATTTAATTGCTCAGTACCTTCATTCATTCAATTAGTTCAGCAGTCTTGTAAACTAACCTGTCCAGCACAAATTGCATGGTTTCTGCTAACCCAGCCTGCTCTTCTCCAATCAAGGATGGCTGGAATATAATTTCAGGAACTCGAATTCTCTCTGTGCCAAGGAAGAGCTGGTGATATTCTGCCAGATTAAACACAGGCTGTAAAAACATCAAGAGTCAAAAAGGCTCTGCTTTAAGAGTACTGCTACTCTTTAGAACACTAATTTACACTTGAGATTTTGAAGAGAACATGTAGTGTATATGCATCAAGCTATGCCATCCCCAAAATTTGTATTCTTTGTCTCCATCCAAAGAGAGAGTTCATATTTTCAATACATTCTCTTAGTAGCCGTTACAGCTAGCTGTAGTCAAGAGAGAAGTGAGTTATCATGGTCCATTCTGTTGGCTTGGCTGTGCTTCACTGTCATTTGTCTTCTCTTCTCCTTTTGCCTGGTCATTAAACATTTGTATACCTATGAATTTAGCGCCTGAATTTGCTTCTTGACATCTCTCCTCAGTCCATGTTCCTTTTGTACCATACCTATCAGATTCTAAGCTTGTAAGCAGGGCCAGTGCATAGTATCTGGAAAATACGTGTGCTTAATGATTAGTCTAGATTATATTTGCCATATAATTTGCATCATATGGTCAAGATAACAGCAGATACTTCTGTAATCTCTCTCCCACTCTGCCCTACCCTCAGACCTTCCAAACATTGATGCTTCAGTTGCAATGACTAAACAGAATTTGTATGTATGGAGGAAGAAGCCCACTATATACCTGATATGAGAAGCAAGTATGGCAGAAGTCAATTACCTGCATGCTCTGGTTATCAGCACGTAGAGTGGGAGTGAGGAATATCATTAACGTTCAAAGCCAAATATGTTAAAGCCTTTTTATTTAAACGTCATTTTAATTGTTAATATAATTTACTGATTTTACATCTTCGGCCAGGACATCTCCAATTATATTGTTTTTATATTGTTATTATGTTATTTATTGTTGTGAGCCGCCCCGAGGCTTCGGCGAATGGGGCGGCATAGAAGCTTTCTAAATTAATAAATAAAATAAATATTGACCTGATCTGCATACCATGGGTTGTTCAACCCAAGAAATGCTGGGGATGAACAAAGGGGAAAGCTTGCAGGAGGTAGCTTGCTCCTTGGCAACTGCTGTGTGAGAGGTAAACTGAGCTATTCCTTCCTGGCTAATCTTCAAGGGACTGCATGCCAGCAGCATGCAAAAAGTAGGAAGGCCACCCACACTAATACATACAAAGGTATGAGCAAATACTTTCCATAGATGAGGAAAACTCACTGCAGCCTACACGTCACAATTAGACTTAGAACAGCCTCCTAGTGCTTTCATTGGGTTTTGCTTTTCAAGCCAAATTTTCCATGCAGGTGATTTTTGTTTGTGGAAGACTGCAGCATGGAGGGGAGGGGGAAGGGTTACCCCTTCCCTCCAGCTGAAAACTGTTGTGCAAGCCACTGCAATTATACTTTCAAAAAGTTTCCACTGATAACAATGGAAGCTTTTAAAAAGCTGGACTACTATGTACAGTGATAAAGCTGAGGAGGTGGCCATGGACCACTCAGGGATGCTTGGGGGGCTGCATCCAGGCTGTTCTCCACTGTGGTCTTGAAACATCTGGCAGGCCACTGTCAGGCATACAGTAGGGACAATTATGCTCCAAGGATGTGATTCTTATATTACTGAATGGTCCACACATTACTTTTTGCAGTGTGATCCTAGGCATATTTACTCCGATATAAATGACAGAATTCAACATAATTTGCTCCCAAAGGTGCATAGGATTGTAGTCTTAGGGTGTGATCAAAATTATTTAAGGAGTCCAGCCTAATGTATTGCCTCCATTTTTTCAACCCTGCAATTCAAGGCACTATTATTATTTTAAAGGGAAGGAAATTTCCATCAAGGACTAAACCTAACCACCTTTTGACTACAGCCAGCATGGCCATTGGAAATCTAGAATGGACTCTTCTCAAAAGGTCTCTGAGCAAGTCCATTCTCTGATTTCAGAAGCTAGCCTGTATAGACATATTTGTGGAACTGAGAGCATGTGTTATCTAAAGACAAACCTGCACTGTTGTAACTGGCTTTTCAACTTCAGGTTGCTCTTCAGCAAATAAAGGCTCAAATTCATTCATACTTTCCACATCTTCCATGGATTGTTCACTGCCCAGTGGATCCAAGTCAGGCACCTTGGAAAAGAAAGACCACAGATTAATCCAGTAAACAGGAAAGCCACAGAAGCTATTAGGGAATGTGCCAATGTTTAAAACCTGCTGTGACCAGCATACATGAGCCTTTCCTGTTGGTTGTACTATTTATGCAGTTTTCAGTTTTAAAAAGAGACAAATATTCTTAAAGTCCTGCCAGAATAATTACAGTTCATGCTAGCAGTACAGAACCTCCATCTTAGGATCCCAATCCAGCCAGAATGGGGTCCCCAGATGGCCACCCCCCAGCCCCTTCTCATTTCAGCTGACCACTTATTTTGGTGGTTTTCCTGCTTTCCAGCAGGTTTGATTGAAATGCATTTTTCCAAGGCTTGTTATTTGCAGGAGGATTAAGATAAAATAGGTTGACATTTTTCATGTTATCCCTTTTACTTTTGGCCCACCCACTGCTTTTGTCTTTAATTTCACATAACACTGGAATAAAATGCCCATGGATACTTCCAAAATGGAATCCTCCCCTTGGGCTAACAGAGGTTCTTTTTCCCTGGCTTATGCCCTACTATGAGAACTTCTGAGTGAAACGCTGGCAATTCTGCATTCATACAATTCTAGTTACTTTTTTGTCCTGTCAGGTTTGTCCACTCAAAAATCATTGCTCAAAGTTGTGATCATTCCACACCAGGTTAACCTAGTTCTTGATGACACCTCAAGCTCAGTATATTTTCAGAATGATCAACAGATCAGACATTTCATTCTGTACCCTGTTGATCTGATCCTGAAAAATAAATGTTTGCTGGATAAATAAATGGCATGGGATTTTTGGAAAATTCCTAGGTTCAGGCAGTAATATTTAGTGAAAGTGGCTAGTATGCCTCCAATGGGCCACAAGGACCAGGCTGCTAAATTGAGGAAACAGGCATGACTCTATGGCTTACTCTCTAAGGTATTTACTAAGTGAGGTTTCAAACCTAAGGTAGGCTACTTTACTTAGAGCTCGAGTGCTGGGGAATTGGGTTTGGGAATGTTATGCCAAGAAAGTACTTTGCCAGCGGTAAACCAAATATGCTATTTTTAAAATTAGCAAATATTAAATAAGGTTTACACAACCTTGAAAAAGCTTACATAAGGTTAAAGATTAGAGACTTCTCTGCATGTAAGTAAAAATGCATCCTCAAACAAAACTTTCTTAAAGGATAGAAGCGTATTTCAGTTCATAGTTCTCCTTTCCTAACCGTTCTTCCCCCTATTGCAAAACTCATACAAATTTAAGATAAATCTTATGAAAATAAAGGTAGTCAGTATGAAAAATGCAGTTTTGCTACTATGAAAATCATAGGCTTAGAATGAGGCATGTAATTTCATAGCTACTCCCAAACTGCTACATATGCCTATTTTTATGGACATGTTCCATTCTCTTTTTCTATCATTATCCCCATAATGCTAACATTAATGTTCTATTATACTAGTTACTCTTGATCAGGGTGGGAAACCCTGAGAGGTGGTTTTCGTTTTGAAGAAGCTCTTGGGAGGGAGGCATTTTCCAGTAGTGGATGGAGCCACAAGCGAAACTGAGCTGAAAATATGGCTCGTGTCTATTCACAAGTAAACAGGAGAAAGTTCATATCTCTAATTAGAGGTAAGTGCTTTCCCATGCAAAGCAGTAAGGAAGACTTTCACTGCACTAAGCTCATCATATGCTGAATGGTGAGAATAACTTTTTATTCCTTGAAGATGTAGGGTGACCATATGTCCTCTTTGGTCCCAGGCTGCTTTCTACCTTTACTCCTGTCCATTTAAAATCCAAATTTCAATATGTCTTCAAAAATTCCAGGATTTTAGATCTGAACATTGCACTGATATATAAATCTCAACCTTTTCTAGATTAGATTGGAGAATGCAGCATATTCTGGGAACTGGGAGAAAGGGGTATAGCTGGACAGAGGACATAGAAGGCGATACATGTGATTGCACCAGGAAGGGGGAAGGGAAGATTCAGGACAGATGAAATGAAATGCTTCTCCATACAGCGCAAACTTAAACTATGGAAATCACTTCCACAAGTAGTGATGGTTACTAATTTAGCTGGCTCTAAACAGGGATTGGACAATTCCTGGAGGAGGCTATTGATGGCAACTAGTCCTCGTGGCTGTATACTACCTCCACTATCAGATGCAGTAGGCCTATTGCTGGAGAACCTGGGCAGGAGGGTGTTGTCACACTCATGTCATGTTTATGGGATCCCCATAGGCAGTTGCTTGCCCACTCTGTGAACAGAATGGTGGATGGACTCTTGGTTTGCATGGCTCTTACCTAACATTATCTGTCAGCTGAATCCACTGAATGCAGGGTACTTCCAGGATTATTTGAAAATGATTCTGCAATGTGCTTTCATACACTCAAAAACTTCTGTTCCACTGTTTCTCATATGACACTAGAAATTGCTTGCAGTTCCTCCCTCCTTTTATCTCATCATGAACCTGAAAACAGCTGCTCTTTTATCTTCACCACCTCCTTCCTTACTCATTCTCTTGTACTACAAGATTTCTTTCACTGCTTCTGTAATCAACTTTTCTGATTGGCAAAAATAATATCCAGTGGTTTCTAGATGCTGTAGATTGGGAAGGGTTTTTCCTAAAGTTTTGTTTCACTTCTGCAAATGCTGGGTTTCCCTTCTGTAAAGCTTGGGATTCCCCTAAGTTTCTTGGTAACCCCAGCTTCTTAGTTCACTGTTAGAGAAAGTAATCATGATAAACAGCAAGAAAAACACAAAGTAGGGGCAGCAGCAACTAAGTTTAAGAGTTTAAAACTTAGTTTTAAAACCAGGAATGTTTTTGTGTATACATTAATAGAAGAAGTGTAAGCCCCCTGTGGTACCTCTGGCTTGCTATCCACAACATCCACTTCAACACTAACTTCTGCCTGTAAGATTTTCTGTTTGGTTTGCTCAACGGCCAAACTCAGTTTATGGATGTAGGACTGAAGTTCCTCTGCAGAGTCCATGTTCAGTTCCACCAAAGCTTTGTGAAACTGATCCATCTGGCCATCTTCTAGCAGTTCCTGCACACATAAAAGCAGATTTTTTCCTCATCAGCAGTGAATGCACACAGTTGTTAGCTTTTGCAGCATGCTTCCTATTAGTTCTCAAGGAGAATACTGCAGAAAATTCCATTTGCTGTATAGAATGATTAAGAAATTTGCCATTATTTGATAATGATCACATGATCCGTATAATTATTTCAAAGGATGGACGAGTGATTCTGTGATATTAAAATTTTTCTGAGAACAGGATTTGGCCTTTGCGCAGAATATACACTCCTCTTTTTTTCAGCTTCCCCAAAATCACCTCTCAAACAGTACACAGGTTACCTGAACATAAAGCAGCCTGTCTAATCTCTCCTGGTCAAGCTGAAGCTTTTCTTCTCGCCGGCGAGCATTAAGCTCCTGTAGCCGTCGAAGCTGCTGCTGCCGCCTCTCTTGTTTTTCCTCAGATGTTAGGGTGCTCCCCAGGAGCTTATTTGAAAAAGGCAGTTGCATTTTATGCACATTGTTCTCATAATATTCAGGAGATCTCCATTTGCGCATCTCTGTTCAAAAGTTTTAAAAAGGACAATAATACAATTTTCCAGGTGCAAGCAACACCTGAAACTTGAATTAAAGCTGCAGGACAGCCACTGAAAGCAATGCTTACCTTCTATATAATCTTCTGCAACATAGCTGTGCTCATGAAGTATTTCCTCCACACGGCTGAGAGTGATAGCAGCAAAATGCCCAGGGTATTTTAGCTGCAGAAGACGCTGAAGGTACAGAGCAGCCTGACATCCCCCAAGATTTATACGTTTACAATTTCTAGCATCCAACCTGGCAACCCAGAGGAATAAAGGTGATGTGAGGCAGTACATAACACAGGAAAGAATAATCTATTGGGGTATTTTACTAGACATCTCAACTAGGTTTTTTATTTAGATTCTGATCAGCTTTAAAACAAATGCCCAAACCATCTCCACACAAAAATTTTGAATGTATGGACCTGCATATTTCAGGTATATATTTCTGCTCTCACTAAGAGGTAATACCCAAAGATCTTCATCTTTTCTATATAATAAAAAAAGAAAATACAACAAACATTAAGAAGCTAGACTAATGAAACATGTACATTGAATATTCCACTTCTGTCTTGTCTGGATTATGCTTCAGTTTATTTGCCTTATCTACCAAAAACTGCCTGCAGGGTTTCCATTTACATGGGACTGGGAGGAGGAGAGGAAAGGTAAATAGCATTTGTGTGTTGATAACACATCACCCCAAACCTCTGGATATGCTATATATTCACACTTAAATGTGAGAAGGTATGGGGAGCAATATGGAACTTTAAGGCATCCAAAAAGCCATTAGTTAAGAGGCAGAAGTTCCTGGCACCACCATCTAGACCTCACGTACCAAACAAGACCAAACAGCAACGCTGTGTCCGCAAGCCCCTTCCTAAAGAGATTGTCCATTGTATTAAAAGCCACTAAGAAGTCCAGGAAACAACAGGATTGTACTCTCCTTGTTTATTTCCCACTGTAAGTCATTCTCCAAGGAATTACTCAGCCTAAATCATCAATGAAGGTAGCTTGTTTCAAACCTAGGCCAAAAGCCAAACTGTACATATTTTACATCATTATACTTCATATATACTCTCATAATCAACACACAACTCACCTGCCATCAAGGACTGGCAAAATGTGTGTACATTGATATCCAGAGGATAATATGAGACCACTGCAAGACCAGCTCTGCTTTTTGTTGTGATAGAAGCTGTACAAACTGTCGACACCATAAGAAACCTTTGGTACTTGGTAGCATTCAAATAGGAGCTCTGACATCATTTGTCTTGAATAGAGAGGGTTACAGACAGCTTCTGTTGTCACAATTGGATGGTCAACACAGCCCTATAATAGAGTTCAGGAAGCGCAAACAACCATGGGTTAGAGGAAATCTAGTTTTTGGTCAAACAGGTGTCTAGACTGAAATATTTTGTAGAGCTATACAATGACATAGACACACACAAAAATTAATGTAGCTCTTACAACTCTGTTAGCTCATGAGAATATAAGAACTGTAACATTTGCCATATTCTTGCCTTCAGTAACACTCTGGCTGTGTCAAAGCACTAGCACACCATAATCATGAAGCTATTCTGAAAATGCAATGTCAATTTTAGTGGCTGAGGTGCTGTTTCTGATCAATCTTACATATTTGGGGGTCATGCAGATATAGTAGAACATGCACTGAAATACAACTCATACTCAATCTGTTTACACTTACAATGGATTCTTCATTTCTAAGACTCTGTCCCAACTACTTGCCTGTAACAAATCTGACTGATATCAGAGTTCCATGTCAGAAGTTTCTTTAACAACCCTGCTCATTTGAGAACATTTACTGTGAATCTTCAGTGTAACAGAAAAGAATGAGAACTGAATTTCCTGAATTGATTCCCAAGTTTCTTTTCAGTAAACAAACTGGAAACTGAAGGGAGAAGGCTCCTAAATATGAAGAAAGGTCCTTACACACAATGTGTTTTATGTATGTAGGAAAGTAGGCTCTGTTTGGACCTTGCACATACATAAATGTGCAATTTAGGGGCAAAACTTGCCGCCACAATCTTGCTTTCCCTATCTACTCAAAGTGCAGTTTATCATCTAAAAATGGACTCAGATATTTCTGTCCTTTTGATTATTCTTTGATACATGATTATTCTTGAAGAATAACCATAGTTCTAAACTAACTCTCTGGTTCTATATTCTAACTGTGGATTCTTAACACACTTAATAAAGATCAAGTCTCTTTGAATATTCTAGGGTTTAATTCCCCATAAGCATGAATAAAGGTACCATAATGGGACTGAGCTACTAGTCAGGAAACCTCTGGCTCAAATCTCAACTCTAGTGCTAGGACTTAGGAAAACAACAAATCTCCCAACTTCATCCCTTTAGCAAAATGGACATAGTTATACCAGCCTACCTTCCAGGTTTGTTACCAGATTATTTAGGAAGTGTGTTGAAATGGACTACACCAGAGTTGTCAATCTTTAGCCTCAGAGACCAAATCTGGCTTCCCCAGATTACATCCCTTTCCCTTGTTCCTTTCCCTTTCTTGCAACCACTGATTTCCCAGCTTTTACACAGTTCCCCTTCATTTGCACTGTAAAGTATCGAAATGCCACTCTGAAGGCTTAGTTATGGACAGTAAGTGCAATCCTGGGCATATTTGACCAGGAAAGGCCTCCAACTCCCAGCATGCTTCAGCCAGCACGGGCATGCTGGGAGTTGTAGGCCTTTTTTCTGTTTAGTGATATAATTTATTTCTCCAGCTAAAATATTTTTGTATATTTTAGTTCACCCGTTTTGCCTTTGGCCCCGCACTCCTGGAATGCACTTCCTCTCTCCTACTCCTAGCGTCTCCGAAATTGAATGTGGCCCCGTGGATGATAAAAGTTCGACATCCTCGACTACAGAAGCGCTCATTCATCAACTGGACCTGCATCCCAAGCGTTCCTCGGTGCATTCCGCCGCTTTACCTCCGAGGAGATTCCCAGGCGCTGGAGGCCGTGGTCGAAGAGCAGCTCCTGCAGTTCCATCTGGACAGGCACGTTGCGGTCGAAGGGCGAGCGCAGCAGCCAGCGGAGGGGCTCGGGGCTGCCCAGGTCGTTGCCCACCTGCATCTCGGGCCCAGCCCCGCCGCGGGCTCCTCGGCTCCGCGCCACCAGGGAGCGGAAACGGAGCAGTGGCTCGCCGGGCACCGAGGGGTCGGGGCAGGCCCAGCCCAGCCGCAGCTGAAACGAGCCATTGTCCAGCACCAAGGGAGCGGGAGTCGGCACGCGGACGGCCGGGCTGGCTTCCAGCACGGGATCCGGGTCCCAGCGGACGTCTCGGAACGGGAACACCCCGCCGCTCGCCTCCATCGCCCGGCGAGAAGCACGCCGCTCGCCCTGCGCGTTCTTGTTCCTTTCCGACTGGAAACAAGGCTTGCCGGCCGAACGTTCCGTTCCCCGGACTGACCGCCACAGGGTGATACATATTTTGAGACACACACGACGGCACAGCTACTCGCTTCCTAGGCTGATCCGGAGTTTTTATTCGGCGCTTTTCTTGAGGCAAGAGCACAATGCAGCTATACAGAGTTTGATATCGTTATGTGCAGCCCAGTGAGCTCTGCTGCAGCCCGAAGTATATTTTGTACAGCGAGATTTTGAACTGGAAATTCAAAATCTCCAGGGCGAGTGGGGCAGTAATTAAATTCAACTAGATACACTACTGAACAAATCTACGGCTCAACCTTTACGTAATACACTTTCAATTTAATATCGATGGTTTTAATTTTTTGTTCATAAGGCAAATGAGTAGGAACTTGACTGCAAGGGTGCTGCAGTTATTGCTATATGAAGAAACCCAACCATGGTTTCTTCTTAAGGTTTCTAACATACTATGGCAAAAGACCATGACTAGGTGCAGACAACATGACAGATGAACAATGGTGGAAAACCACCATGGCTTGTCAGGTTGTCTGAACTCAGCCTCTGTCTGGGCTGGGAACAGCAAAGGTGATCCAGGGTCCATAGTCTTTGGTTTCAGGTTGAGCAGAAAGGGCTAGAATCTCACACATACTTTTCAGGGATTAAAGGAAGAACTTTCAGATCAGAGCACATTATTTACAGGCAGATTTGACTGCTAGCTGTTTTCAACAAATTAAGCACTGATTTCAAGTTTAGAGCTGTCCTACTTTATCCCTGCCTGAAAAAGGGAGAAGGGAGACATTCTAATAGCAATCCTGTTCTCTTAATGTGGATCCTTAGCCAGCCTAGTCAGTATGATCCATAAGCAAGAAAGAGGCAATCCTGCTGCAAATCAAACTGTGTTTACTTAGATAGCTATAGAGGTAAGTTTTCAACTTGCTTCATTCAAGTCATTCCATCACATTTACTTAAACTTTAAACCTTTTTATTTATTTGATTGATTGATTTATTATTTAGAAAATTTCTATGCCGCCCCATTCGCTGAAGCCTCGGGGTGGCTCATAACATAACTTCAATTAAAATAATATGAATTAACAGTATAAAATAAAATAATATACAGAAATAATATACAGAGAGCCAGTGTGGTGTAGTGGTTAAAAGCATGGGACTGGGACTCAGACGATCTGGGTTCTAGTCCCGGCTCAGCCATGGAGCCAACTGGGTGACTTTGGGCCAGTCACAGACTCTCAGTCCAACCTACCTCACAGGGTTGTTGTTGTGGGCATAAGATGGAGGAGGAGAATGATGTAAGCTGCCTTGAGCCCTTTGTAGGAAAAAGGCAGGATATAAATCGAAAAATAAATAAAATAAATAAACAAACAAACTCAAAGTGGCTTACATAATTTTCTTCCTGCTGCTCTCAGTCATAACCCTACAACAACCCAGTGAGGCAAATTGGGCTGAGAGTCTGTGACTGGCCCAAAACCATCCAGTTGGCTCCATGGCTGAGTAAGGACTAGAACGCAGATCACCTGAATCTTAGTCCTGCCCACTTAACCACTACACCATAGATTGTTTTACTTATGGGCCTTCAACCAAGTACCTATAATAGCTGCATGGTACTCAGAAATTAAGCTGGTAAAACTTTCATGCTCTCTCTATATCTTTGCAATTTTTAAGACTATGTGGCCGGAATTGGAGCTGACATGATTACTTCAATGCATTAGCCAAACAGAAGCACTTTTCTTCTTTACAGTTAGTCACTCCAGGTGTTCACATTAATTAGCAAGAACTATAATCCAGTATTTAATTCTATGTTTACTTAGAATTAAGTATTACTAACATTACTACTCTCTTGAGGTTAAGATGTTCAGGACTGCAGACTTGCAGCCTAACCCTGTGTATTTTTACTCAGAAGCAGGCATACAGAACTCAAGTTGCTTGTTGCACTTAACTCTGCATAAAATCAGACTGCAATGTTGCAATGATATATAGAGTTATCTGGGCACAAGCTCCACGGAATATAGTGGAAAGCAAGTATAGAGGATTGTGCTATTACACTCATTGCCTTAGTTCTAAGTGGCTTTACTTGGAAATATAATATAGTGGTTTCATCTAGTGGGACTTTTTCCATCTAAAAGCTTTTACTACTACCCTTGTAGGATCTGGCTCTCTATGATCCTTAAAGGAATTTGGGGAACTTTTTGTTATTCTATCCATTAGTTTGTTGTTTTTAATGAAAGTGGAGGAGGGGAAATTACACCAGGTGTATTGCAGTTTCTCTAATTATCCTCCATCTAATCTGTTTTGTTCCTCCCTTAATGGGATTGAACCCTCCTTTTAAAGCAGCTATGCTGGAATACTAGCATAGCTGCTTTGTGACTCATGCTGTGATGTAATAAGAGAGTGTGGTTACTAAAGGTGTTCAGTGGAACAGAGGCATGTTTTTAGTTAAACATGTGTACAGGTAGCTTGGCTGGATTTTAAACCAAAGATGAAGTACCCCCTGGTTCCTTTAATCAATGACTTAACATTTCCTCTTCTTTTCTTTTGGTTTTGTTTGCCCTTTGGAATGCTATTGATTCTATTGCTTTTCTGGTTTCAACATCTACTTAATAAAGGTAAGTCTTCCTATAAGAAAGCTAAGTTGTGCGTATGCATTAAGGCTTTAAGTATTAGCTTTCTTTTTAAAGCATTGGGATAGAAAACTATTTTTAGCTTAGCGCTGATCATCTTGCAGAGAAACAACATACTTTTTATGTACTGTTGGAAATTCAAACAGTGTAAAAATAACTTTAAATATTCTTGATAGCATTATAATTTTTATAACTTACTGATTTTAAGATATGCCTTAATATTCCTTTTTGAATAAGTGCATTAAGATTCATAATAAAATTGGGTGAAAGAGTTAGTGTACAGCAAATAATACTTTGTACATTCACTTGGCCCTAAAAGGTACTGACTGACTATGGAATGTGGACAATACTTGAAAATGCTGTACTTGGGATATAGGCTATACTTGAGTTACTTTATGGAAAAGAAAATTAAATCTAGATTTATACAATTTTAAGTTTCAATATGTGCTGTTCATTGTAAGAAAGTAGGCAGAGGGTTTGGTATAGTTATCTCAATTTTGATTGACTCTGGAGTCATTAAGGTATCTATCCTATGTTACGATAAGGAGTCAATTGGTACAGCTATCCTAATAAAAGTAGAACCTACTTTCTTTAGAAACAGAAGTATTAGAAAAGTTCAAAGTATTTTACATGGTATGACTAATCACTTGAACTGAAATGTCCAGACCTGACTCAACTGTGTACAGAAGTTCTGCTATTTCATTTTTCAGCTTGATTTGCTTTCTATTTTATGTCTTTCTCTCTCTCAAACTTCTTGTAATTTTTGAAAGATATTTGAGACTATAGCATCTATGGTGTAAGTATTTTTCAGTCTGTAAACTTAACCAGGGATGGGGAGTGTTGTGCTTCCACTCTGTATGTCCAAAGACATCCCAGGCTTTTTCCTTGCCTATGAAATTCACCACTTTATTGTCCTGTTGATACAGATTTCCTGAGGCAAAACTCAAAGACTCTTGGGATCCCATGGCTAGATGCTCTGGGACAAAGGCTACTAAAATGGTACTTTTCTAGTCAAATCATCCCAAGACACAACACACTTTGAATGCCTGTTAATTTCTAACTATGTAAGTAAAGTGTCTCCTATGCTTGGTTTGAAATACACTGGTATGTTTGAGGATTAGGAGGAGTCACAGTAGCACAATATCTTTAGAGTGCAGCTGCTGCTACTGGGAAGAGGCTGCATGTGTCAGTATAGGAGGAGTGGAATGATGTTCTGCTAAAGGATGCCCATTGTGTATATGCTGCAACTCCAAAATTATTATCAGTGCATGCTGTCAAATTTACGGAGTCATTTTTCATTATCTGTAACTGAGTCTACAGTTTCAAAATCTACCTACTTGTGAGTAAGACCCATCAAATTAAAATAGACATGCTTCTTATTAAATATATATGATTATGTTGGAAAACCTTTAGTCTTACGCATATCTGTGAAGAAATTCCAGTTAAGGCACTGAGACTTACACCTTATGATTGGCCCGTAAACAATGCTTGTGTGGTTTATCTAATAGTATTTTGAATTACACTGATGAAGCACAGTATGTTAGCAACATTTCCACTTGAATATTGGTGAGCGCTGATTTTATTGTATTTGTAAGTCTAACTCGGAGGGTTCACTGAGAACATGGAGTTTAAACTTGGCTCAGGATCAACATGTCTTAGTTGTGAAAAGTGACTGATAAAATGTTACTTGCTCTCTTCAAAGCATCATATAAATCAGAAATATCTGTTCAATGTTGCATATGCCAGTTTGCTACTTCCTTGAAATGATGTGAATTGCAGAGCTTTGGCTACAGGTGGTATAGAAATGAAATAAAAAATAATAGTAGTAATATGGATTCTGCCCTTGTTACTTTGAGAACTGTTGGCAATTAGCAATGAGAGAGCCTGGCTTCTTGACATTTGAGTGTGGTAGATGCACACACATACCCAGGGCTGAATACTATACCACTACTGCACCTTCACTAGTTCTGTCATGCCTGCAGAATAAACCAGTGCAACAGGAATAAGTCATTCTTGAAATAATCCTGGAAAGCACGCATCTCTAGCACAGGACAGCTCTACTGACCTCACTTTTGCAGGAATTAGCACTTCTACTTGTTTCAGGACAATTGGTTCCTGTTGTGCTAGCAGTCTATTCCAGTAGTGTGGGGTATATATCTGTGCAGAGAATAGGAATCTGATTTAACTTTTGGTTATCTTAAATCCAAAATGGATATCTGAAAGGGGGAACTGTTTTCTTTTACAAAGTTGGTATGTATCTGAACTCATACTAACAGAGCCAAGTTCAATTGATAGGCATTTTTACCTTGAGTGCAAAATCCGTATCTATTTCTACTATGTTGCTTTGCTGAAGAAGGAAATTAACTTATGCATTCTTTTTCAGCCAAAATACCCATCACTAAAGAAATAAAAATCCCACCTTCTGATAATTCTGATGGGGATGCTGACCTCCAGTCTGAAAATGAATCTAAAGACAATGACAACCAAAGTAAAATAACCAGAAGGGCCTCCAAAAGTGATATGAGGATGACTCCACCACTAGTGAAAAAAATGGGACCCAAGCCTGCGTATTTGAGTTCAAAGGAAACAGTCCAGAAAAAAGGTCTCTCTGGTATCATTGCAGACAGAGTGGACTACTGTGTTAAACAGTATTGTTTTGAGAAGAATTCCTTGTATAACACACTGATGGTAAGCAGCATTGCTTAGACAAGAAGCCTCATTCTTTGTAGTAGCCATTACCACCTCTTAAATCAGTACCTGAGTTCTACTTCTACTTCACCTTGCCTGGGGAACTATGCATTTTGCAGTAAGAACCAAGTTTATATCCAGCTAATTTTTCCAGGTCAAGGAATAACACACTTGAGATGAATGTTTTAAGTCCCTTTGAAGTCAGTGCGTTTCCATCCTATAAAACAGAGCTTGTGTCCTATATAATTGAAACCATTAAGAAGCAATAGTAAGACATGCTTATGTTTCCACCACCTTTATTTTTATTGCGAAAATCCACAACTGCTCCCTATATATGGTGGTTTGATCCACTGTGCTTCTCAATCACTTGAAATGCTACATGGGAAGCAGGTAGGTGAGTCTCTCATTGCCACCTGTTGAGGAAAAGGAGAGACCAGGCCTCTAGAAACAAGGGAATTGAAGTGGTGGGAGGCCAAGGATGAAAGGGGTCCCTAGGACTAGAGGGTTTGAACGGGGGATTCAGAAACATAAAAGAGGTAACAAGAAGGCCTGATGGACACAGAAAGGGAAGAATGGGTACATAGCCTAGAAGACAGCTTATGGGATCAGCAGCTGGAACGGTGAGGCACATCACTTTGTGTTTAGCCACACCTTTGACTGAAGACCTGCCTCTAGGAAGGTAAAATGTTGCCTGGCAAGCTACACAGTGAATAGTTTTGGTCTCTAGTAGCAGAGGGAGCTGCAACAATTAGCTTTTTAACTTCCCCATCCCAGCATGTTGCCTATCAAACCTGGACTACCTACTCCAAGGATTTCCAAGTCTAAGAATGGACAACTTGCAGTCCTGCAGGTGCCATTGGCCTGCTATACACATGAACTCTCACTGTTGGCTGTGCTGGCTAGGGCTAATGGGATTGCAGTCCAAGAACATGTGGAGGGCCACAAGTTGTCCACAGTTGTCCTGGTGGTGGTGGAAGGGTGAGGAGAGATACTGGACTGTATTTGAGAGGACTGTGCACAGTTATTTGCTGTGTCTGAAGACAACTGTCTCAAGAGCAATCTCATAAGGAATGGTTCTTAAGTTTTGTTTAACTGTAATTGTTCTGTGCATTATGATCTTGATTTAACTGCTTCCAGTGTCTCATCCTTTTTTCCACTGACAAGCTGATGAATATCATGACTCCAAAGAATGTTCTTTATCAGGATGTTTGTTTGTTCTTAGCTGCTGTGTGCTCTGCTGATCTCTCTCCTCTTCAGCCTTCTATGCCAGTTGCTTGAGATCTCTAATGTTTTGCGAATCCAGCTGCTGCCTCTATCTTTGGTGATCCGTGTATATCGACTCTTTGGCTGCCTGGGTGAAAAGCCTGTGAAAGTCATGAATTCTGTACAACAAGAAATTGGTGCTCTATCATCTTCCATCTTGGGAAAGAAAGACTCCTAGGGAGTGTTCAGGGGAGAATTGAAATACAGTTACTTCACGAAACAAAGGAAGGAGTGGTGCATGCTTGTGATAGTTGTTCATGTGTTTGTTAGAGGAGAACCTGAGAATATTTACTTATCCTGTCTCTTTTTGGGATGGGTAGGGGAACATTGCATGTTTTACATGTCAGATATTCCATACAAAAACTTGACCAAAACTCTAAACTATGAACTAGTTCTTACCTCAGTCCAAGTTCCATACATGGCATTGTTATATTGGAACAAAGATGCTTTTTTTATATATTGGATTAACCATTCTCTTTAATTCTTCAAGTAAAAAGAATCCTCTGCCACCCACTGAACTTCTATAACATTTAAGATATTTCCATCTCAATGTACATATGATTATAATCCCTGCAACTGCCCAGTTTAGCTGGCTGGGGAAGGCTGTGAGTTATGTAACATATTTCTGTCTGAACATGAATAGGATTTTACCTGAAATGTCTGTTATTACTTAAATGCTAATTTTAGAATATCAATGATATGATTGAATATCTTTTCCTGGGGATCAATACCCTTTCATTCCTAACCTTTCCCCAAGTGGTTATCTGCTGCCTCTTCCTCTGCATTTCCTACTGCTTATCATGAATATGCAATTAGTAGGGCATATTAGTCCTGCCCAATGCTCTTTCCCCCCTAGCAGTACTGTAGTAATCTGACACCGTTAAAGACACACTGGAATGTTTAGTCTCAGCAGCTGAGTGCCAGTGAGGGAAGTAACCTGTTGGCCTCCAAAAAAGTGATCTGGGCTACAACTTTCATAATAGCTGACTTTTGGTCATGCTGGCCAGAGCTTATGGGAGTTAGACTGTAACCCATCTGGAGAGTACGGGGTTGCCTACCCTGCCACAAGAACCTTAAAGTAGCTGCATACTGAGAACTGTGGCTACAAAAGCAGGAATGAGTCATGAAACTATCCGCTTGCCTGGATCACTCCCTGTTTTTGGAATTTAAAGTAATTCGTTTGCACAAATGTTAATGTGCTTAGCTTCAAACCAGCAGTTGCAACTCAAGTGTCAAGCAGGTTTTCTAACTCTAGTTAAAGCTAATTATGGTTAATATTAATACTTTGTCATATGTAATGCTGGATTATAATTAGGTCTGAAAAGAAGTGGGAAGAGGGAATCTGTGCACAAGAGGGGAAAAAGAAACTCGTAAACCTAGCATGTATTCCCCCTACAAACACTTAGTATTGACACAACATTCCTGAGCTCCTATGTTTAGATGTTCTCTTGAATGTTTAATTGTCAGCTTCCAGGCTAGCTGGCAAAGATTAAGTAAACATAATATAACCCCCCCCCCCACTTCAGCTATAGATGGCTTAAATCTAGTAGGCTCAGCAAATAGAGATTTGAGTATGCTTATGGAGTAGTCCAATAAATATGATTTAAACACTTTAAACTCTTCTGAACTTTCTATGAACTTCCTGATGTGGGATATAAAATGGGGAAATGGTTTTGGCAATATGTGATAGTTGCTTCTGGAAAGAGATGTGAGCTAAATCTGAAATATGTTTCCATATTTGATATCTGATGTTTCAGTTCAATTGAACTGCTCTCTGTGGTACTTTCCAGAGATGGTTCTGAGCTGTGAGATATACAATGCTAAGCATGTGTATTCCAAGGGAATGGCCCAGTTTATATTCCCCACCAGTATAAATAAGGTGGTGGTTGGTTAGAGCACATGAAAGGAACCATGCTGAGTCAAACCAAAGACTTATTTATCCCAGCATTCTCATAATGGCTAACCAGCTGCCTATGGAAGCCCATAAACAAGATATAAGTGCAGTAGTACCTTATTAAGGCACAGTATGGGAAGGCAAGACTTACTGACAATCCTGCTGGGGAAAGTTGAAGGAAGAAGACTAAGAGAAACCTGAAAGGGATATATTCCTTAAAGGAAGCCACAGCCTTTAGCTCTTGAGTTTACAAGAGCTGAGTTGTCAAGGACAGGATATGTTGGAAGGCATTCCTAAAGTTGTCATAAGTAGGAGACTTGACAATGCATAAACTTTACTGCTCATAACACCAGATGTTCCTAAATCTGGTTCTGAGAGGTATACTGCATTTGATACTGGATATAATACATAACCATAATGAGAAGTACCCTTCGATCTTCCATGAATTTGGCTACTGCCCTTAGGAAATGGCCAGTACATTGTAGGGCAGTGAATCTATAGTTCAGCTATGTGCTGTGTCCTCAGTGAATCTCCCACTCATCCATTTTAATGACTTCAGGCTCTTTTATTATAGGCAGTTTTTATATATCCAGATACATCCCAAAGTTGTTTACAATTACAGTACTTGTGAATACTGGTTCAAAGGTATTATGAACCAGAGAAAAAGTGTATTCATCTTTTCCACAGTATGCATAACCTTCTGCTTCCTCCCATTGCTCCTCTCCTTCCACAGTGCTAAAAAATTTCCCAAATATTGCAACCTTTGCTCAGATGGGAGTTACTCCCGTCCCTTGATCTACAGGGTTGCCTTGTAGATAATCCTGCACTGGGAGCTCTATAATAGGCTGACCCTACCTGAGAAAGAGTGAAGTAACTCCCTCAGGCAGTTGATGGGTGTCATAAAAGACAGCAGATTTTAATTTAAGCTGTTAGAATTTGTAGAATTTTCTTCCTCAAGACAATAATTTGTCTCCCCTTGGGTCCTCTACACCTTGACTTGGTGGGGGGCAGGGCAAGGTGGCAACACTACTCTGCCTCAGGCAGCAAAATGTTTTGGGCTGCCTTGATTCCCTACCAATTAAATCTAGGTTAAAACATGCACTCAGTTGCAAAGCCTACAGGAGTAGCTTTGCACTAGTAATTACTTCTCCAGTCCCCTCCCTCTCCTGCTACTGCTTTTCCTCCTTTAAAGAGAGAAAATGTGCTTGGATCCTGCCTGGATGCAAAGCTGTTTAGATGGGTGAAAGGCAAGGTTTACCACCCAGAAAACTCAATGGGCTCAGTATAAAACACAATAAATATTTGGTTTTTTAAAGCAATAGAGTGCAAAGGTTTACTATCTGTACTTGCATATAACCTTTACTTAGGGTATTTATTTATTTAAAGTTTTTATATGCCATCCCCTTGCTATTTAGCCTCGGGATGGCTTACAGAAATAAATAAATATCATGCAATACAGTTAAAAAACCCGGAAACACCCTGGCTGCACAATAAAAACCCAATAAATATTAAACATTATTAAAATATTGTTTGAATAAAAAGGTCTTACTAAGGGTAATCCTACTAAGTCTTATGAATACTGTGTGTGTGTGTTTCTAGGGCTGGTTCTCACAAAAAGAAGGTAAGAAAACAAACTTGTTTCTACTTCAGGGACATATTGGTTTCCACAATGAAATAGTCCCCTACAAAATATATTTCTATACATAAAAAGCTGGTGCTATGGGAGTTAAGGCTAGCTTTGAGGCCATCCCTTCAGCCTGACATACTAGTTTTCTGTATGCAGGAAACTTTTGCCTGAAGGCACATTTACTCACATGTGCCCATCCATGCAATTTGTAATTATACATCCCAGACAGTTTTATGACTCTTGCTATTTTTCAAGAACTGTTAGACTTGTCAGGCCTATGTCTGAGCGAACAAGCGCAAGATTTATCAGATGTCTACTCATACCTTCACTCCTTTCAGTCACCCAGTCCTGCATTATTAGCCCAGTTTCTATTGCCATCTTTGCCAACCTGTGGCCCTCCAAATCGCTCAGACTGCAAGACCCTAACCATTGGCCACCTGCTTGCGATTGAAGGGACCTGTAGTCCAAAACATCCGGAGAGCATCATTTTGAGGTGGGGTGTATCTATCACAAACTTTGGAGTATGCAGAATTTCTTCCCTAAACATACAGCAGAATTGTGGCGTGCGGTTTAAATACTGCCAGCATTTCCTTTTAGAAACCACATTATTTTGGGCCATTAAGGTGCGATCAAAGCACATTAAAGATAAGTATCCTTGCTTCATCTGAAAGGTCGGAGCACAAGGCCAATCCCAGTTTGGAGGAAGACAAAGCTTTACTTAATTAGTTTCCGACGCTCTGCTTTAAACCTATTCCTATAGCAACCAGGATAGGCTTGTGGGAGGAGCGAGGCTCGGCTCTTTCTCCTGGAACTACAGCGCAGTTCCCTGCTATCTTCCGCCGTCATCTCGGGAGTTCTCACATTCCGGCTTGGGAGGCTGGAGAGAAAAGAGTCGTTTACCCCTTTCCTCTTCAGAACCCCTCCTCTCTTCCCTCCGTTTAAACTCAACCCCAATATTAAAACCTGTCCCTCCTCTTTTATCTTTTTGGGTGGGTGGAAGTCTCGAGTTGGAACAGAAAAGCGGCGGAAGGGGAAATCCCCCTGCGGCTACTGTCGGTTTTAAAACGCGCAGCGGAGAAGTAGCCCGTTGCTTGCAGCGCACACTTCGGAATTTTTGTCTCCTGCGCCTCCTTTTCTCCGCTCGAGGCTCCGCCTTGATCTGCCCGCGGCTTTCTTCCCCGGCTCGCCAGCGCCCCGCCCTCCTGGCCCGCTTCGGCCCCGGTTCCATTCAAACGCACTCGCTCCGCTGCGCACCGACGCGCTTCGAAGAGTCCGTCTCCGGAGGCGCAGCGGCGCTGCTTCGCTCGCCTAGCCCGCTAGCTCGGTTCGCACCCGTAGGAAGAAGCAGAGCAGGTAGGTGGGACGGGGTCCCTTTGTTCTTCCTGCGGAGGAGCTTCCCAAGGCGGCAACGACGGCGGGCATAGAAGGAAGCGGGCGGTGGGGAGGGGTGTGCGTGGAAGGGAATCCGTTTTGCGGCTCCCGTGTGCTTTATCGCAGGGGTTTGGACCAACAGGCGCCCTGCGTTTTGGCGGCGGCTCCTGTTGCTGCTGGAGAAGGTTATTTGGTTTTGTTTTTGAAATAGTCCCCATTGTCAGTAGTGTCTTGCTGCCAAGATCAGCGCGAAACAATGTTCCTTCTAGTGGGAAGGACGTGTGCATCTTTGGTTCTGCAAACCAAGAGGTTGCTTCCTCTTCGTGCAGCTGGGATAGGAGAGGAAACGGGGTTTTAAAACAATGTTTTCGGAGAACTTGATTTAACACGGAGATGGGGTTCAATCTGTGTTATTAATTTTCCCTTAAGAAAAGTAGCATGAGGAGTGTAAGGGGCGCCGATACTAGGGGTGGGCGCGCAGTAAATGGGGTGGATCTGGTCTCCCCTAGTTGAAATTTCCCTTATTTTATTTTATTTTGGTCCCTTTCCCCAAGGGGATCTTTCTCACGCCGGGCGTCACGCTCTGGGTGTCTTGCTGTCCTAACCTGGTCGATTGCGGCGAAATTGAAAACCTGAAATGCGTTGTGTCCAGGGCTAGACCTACCTGGAGTAGCCCCATAGAAATGAACGGGACTGAAGTAGCGTATCACTAACTTCGGTCCAGTTGAATTCAGTTGGTTTACTCTGAGTAGGGCTAATGTTGGAGACAGTCCAGTGCTTGCGATCCGTGCCGTCCCATGCATGTTTATCTAGAACTAAGCACCGCTGTATTCAAGTGGGACTTACTCTTGAGTTAGTATTTTAGCATACGATTTGTACCGTCCTTGAATAAAGTCAATTGAATTTGCAGAGACAGACTTTACGACTAAACGCGCGTTGCATTGGAGGCGCTTCATTTTATAGCTTTTGCCGCTATGTTTCATCTTAGCTTGAATTACCGATATTTTTATGCAATCATGTATAAAAATTTAATGTCGTGAGCATGATTCATGCAAAGGTGGGATATACATTTTAAATGGGGAAATATTCAAGATTAAGATCTTGTGTGCAACACTGCATCCCTTTTTAAAGGCTGAAAGCGGAGAAGCTATAAAACTTTGGAAAGGAATCCGACATAATAGGGGGCGTGCAGGGGTTTCTTCTCCAACTTTTGTCCTCTGTAAACTAATCTGCCAGCAAATGTGGTGTCAGTCAGCTGACAAATGCGTTATAATTGGGTGTTTGCTTGCGAATGAGCGGACCGTTATAGCCTTTTCCCTCCGGCTCCCCCTTCTTATAAGAAACACATGCTGTTCTTGTTTGCATTGAAGCCTTCCTAGTTGTGCACCAAAAGGACAACTACTTCAGGCTAAGAGGCAATGCATTTAAAAGGAATGCTTTGCTGATGAGAAAACGATTACTTTGGTATACAGAAACTCCCTTTGGAACAGGAATCGCTCCCCTCCCCTCCCTTTTGCTTTCTCTCTCTCTCTGCATTCAGGAAGAGGGTTACGATGCAGTCCTTTGAACTTGGCTTAAAGATTGTTTTTATGGTTTTAGTGTTGCTTAATTGTTATGTTTTTAACTGCTTTGTTTTAAAAATTGTACACTGTCGTAATAGATTTTATTATGTGTAATGTATATAAAAATACTATAAACGATGAAGAAGAACAAAGCATGATCCTGCACTGAATTAATTTGGCTAAACATTCTTATCTGCATAGGCTGGGCAACTTCATGATTGCCATCTAGTGATTTTCTTGCTGGAGGATTGAGAAAAATTGACACCAAATTATTATGTTTTTAGAGTATTAAGTACAATTCATTTTAAACGATCACTTGTAAATGCTTAGACTGTTTTACTGTTTGCATGTTTAAGCTTTTTCTGGCCTGGTTTAATCGAAATCGCACATCTGTTCCCTCACCACTCTGTCCCATCAATCAAGCTCAAGTTTTGCCTGTGTCTGTTACCTTTGGCAACAAGCCAAAAGTCCAGGAGGATGTCCTGTCTTAGCTTCATCCTGTGATTCCCAATTTATAGCCCACAAGTTACAGAGAAACACATTTAAAGGGAAAAAGATTATTGCCCTAGCAGGCTTCAGCTACAAACTCTTCCAAAATTGGAAGTGTTCCCCTCTTAATCTGGCTGTTGTGTGTGCACACATGCACACAAATTCTTGACCAAAAATACGTGCACCAGAATATTTGGTAAGTTGAGGAATGGAGCTGTACAGTTAGGTGCCTTGCATTCCTGAGGTTCTTCATGGCTCTGGCTGAGTTCTGCGGAATGGTTGGCTGCGTTTGTGACCCAGGTGACAGATGCTGGGATGCAGCAGCAAGGTGGTGAAGGGGACCGCTGTTTGCCTGGAAGCCTGCTGTGTGCCCCCGAGCTGTCCTACTGTCATGAAGTGCTGTGCAGGATGTTGACACATGGTCAGTTTCAAAAAGAAAAAAATAATCAGCTGCCTGACCAATTAGCTTGGGGTGGGCAATTTTGAGAAGTCTGTAAGCCATTCTCTCTCTGCCCCAACTACATTCTTCCATGGGTGTTGAAAAGTGTGCGTGTGTGTGAGTGTGTTTTAAAGGCATCCATAGTGGCACAAGGATCTTTTGTGTGTGTGCTGAAGCCACAGCAGGTACTATTTCATTTTTTGAATATACATCTTTTGAAAAATGGATTGGATGTATCAGAGACTGTGTTGTCTGCCTCCGAGCTAACACTTGGTCATGGCATGTGAGAAGGCCCCATTGTGTTCTTTTTTTTCTCAGGCCATCCCTGCATGTAGGACTTCAATATCAGTGGGTGAAAGTTGGGAGAGGGGGAAATATTTGAGGGCAGCATTTGCTATTATTATCACCACTGTTATTACATTGCACTTACATGCTGCCTTTTTCCCCCTTGCAAGAAATCACAATGTGGTTCTTCTCTCCATCTTTTTATCCTCATAACAACAGTCCTGTGAGGTAGGTTAGGTTGAGAGTGAATGACTGGCCCAAAGTCATCCAGTGAGGTTCCTGGTCAGATGTGGACTCTGACCCAGATCTCGTGGGTTCTCTGTCATACACTCTAATCACACCATCACACAGGCTCTGTCCTTTGCTGCCTCTGGCTACTACCTGGAGTCTCCGTTTCTTCATATAGATTTCCACCATTTGGGCATTTTGATAGTATTAGCCAAGGTGCACTGTCTACATGATGGTGGCCATCATTCTGTCATAATTACTTGGTATTAAACTATAGATTCAAGACTTAGTTCACACAGAACAGCAACACAAGGGGTTTTTAAATCAGGGGCAGTTGAGACTGTGCAGCATGTAAGCATGTGGCTTCTTGGCCACTTCCTTTTGGTAAAGAGCCCAAGAACACTCCATGAAATTTGAACTCGGCGTTCTGGGGAGAAACAAGCCAAAATATCATCTAAACAGGCCATGGGTACCCATTATGTGAAAACTGGCCCATTTCTTTGAGCCAAGAGGCCATCTAGTTAAAGAACACCTGGTTTGTTTTGATCTAACTTCATAAAAAGTTTCTGAGTTCCTTAAACAAGATGGTGTCTCATTTTCAAGCAGGAGCAACTGCCTTGTGTGAACAGAAACGATGTTATGGTACTTCTCCAGTAGTGTAAAAGCACAGGATGTCCTGTATCCTTCCTCCAGGATGTCTGATTCTGTCATTTTGTAAACAGCACCATGATCTTGTAATGCTTGTTGCACCATCCAGTTGCAGTCATTTGCTGTCTTCTTTTTCAAATAAAAAAAGGGGAGACATACAGGATTTACCAGAAAAGGGCAACCTAAATTGTCAAGTGACTAGACCATCTTTGTGAGCACAGTTTTGAACACAAAGAACCTCTTAGTATAGGGGGAAGAGATGAGTGAGGTCAGAGCCAGCACACACATTAGAGCAACTTTTCCCAAACTGGTGCCGTCTGGAAATGTGGCATGTGAAACATCTGGAAAGCACCAGGTTGGGACTTACTGTATCTGAAGAATTCCCTCTTCTGTTTTCACCCATAGTAGGAGCACTTGAGGGCCTGCTCCCACAGGTTTTGGACATCACAGGAAGGACAGCAAGGTCTTGCTCAGTTCATGTTGCATTTATGCTTTTTGTTAGCATTATGGGCACAACTGTTCTATTTCTACCCTTGGTGGCCATTGCCTGAATTCTGGATCCTCCTGTGGTATTGCTCAGAGGGAATGAAGGGAAGCTGGGACAGTTGCATCAGGGTAATAAAGTGAGGAAGAGAAGGGGAGCAAGACCATAATATCAGCTGTGTTGATAGACAAGCACCTTTTGGCTGCTCTCATTGACCTCCATTCCATCTGGCTTTAACAGGACTTTTAAACTAAGAACCAATGCCTGTGTTTGTATTTTTCCCTCTTTTCTCCTTGATCTTTCTATGTTGCATCTTTTGATTGTAAGTCGGAAGGCAGAGCCTGTCTAATTGCTGATCCAGCTTTTTTTTTTTTTTTTTTTTTTGGCTAAAGAGCAGGGTAAAAATCATTCAGATTAAAAAACAAAACATATAGATGAGTTCCTTCCACACTCCTACTCTATAAACTGCTGTCTGGTTGCCAGTCCATCTGTTTTACTGAGCTGTTATCTCAAGTTATAGAATCATAGAATAGTAGAGTTGGAAGGGGCCAAGAAGGCCATTGGGTCCACCCCCTGCTGCTATAGGACATCAATCCATCACTCAGGTGGCTGTCCAGTTTCCCTTTGAATGTCCCTGGTGTGGGAGAGCCCTTGACCTCTCTAGGCAACTGGTTCCACTGTTGTATTGCTCTGAGTGTGAAGAAACTTCTTGATATCTAGCCTGAAACTGGGTTGTCACAACTTGAGTTGATTATTCCATGACCTACACTCTGGTATCAGTAAGAAGAGAACTTTACCTTCTTCTTTGTGACAGTCTTTGAGGTACTTACAGAGTAATATCATGTCCCTCTTCAGTCTTCTCTTCTCAAGGCTGGACATTCCCAGTTCTCTCAGTCTGTCCTCGCAGGGCAATGTTTCCAAACCCTGGATCATATTTGTTGACCACCTCTGAACCCTTTCTAATTGTTCTGTAACTTTTTAATATCTTGGTGCCCAGAACTGGTCAAAGTATTCCAGGTGAGTCCTGACTAGGGAACAGTATAGGGGAACTATTACTTCCCATGATTTGAAAGCAATACTTCTATTAATGCATCCTAAAATAGCACTTGCCCTTTTTGCGGCTGCATTGCTTTGTTCCCACCATATTTCTTTTGCTACCACACATGCATGGTGTCTGGAAATGAGATTCCAGCTTTTGCTTTGCTGTGAATGGCAAAGGAAGATGCAAAAGCAGTGGCAGCAGTCAGCAGTAGTGAGAGAAGGGGAGCAGAGGTTTGATAGGATTGATGCAGTAAATGTTCCACCTAATGAAGGCTGTGATGTTACTTTGACCACAGGGTGGCCTACTTCTAGGTAGGATGACATATCATCCCACAGAGCGTGGTTAAAGATCAGGAAGGGGGCATTTAATTGCTATTTTTAAATCAGTATAAGGTACTATTTGGATTTTCAGTGGAAGGCACAGAAGGCTACTTTTGTTTGTATTCCACAACTGCCTTTTAATTCTTCCAGCTCCCAGGCCATTTGATTATTCTGACTGACCTTAATTTCCTGCCTCTGTGTGCTTCAGACAGCAACAAAGGAAGGATTCATTTGGGTTGCCTTGCCACTGAATGTTGTCAGATTGTTGGTTGCTGTGCTGTGCGGACCCAGCTGTGCTAAGAAACCATGGTTTGTTAACCATGAACAAACCATGAAGCAAACTCATAGGTTGTTGTCAGTTTATTAACTGTGCATTAAGAGAGCATAGATTGTTAGCTCAGCTGAATTCACATAATGTAGCAACCAATAATTCTACAACAACTGACAGGTCAACAACAACCTATACTCAACTTATGCTGAATCTGTAATCTAACTTGATGAATCAGATGGCACCTCAAAGATTGAGTTGATACAGCTGTTTTTGTTGCAGCAGCCTAACTGATGAAGTTGTGACAACCTCGCCCTCTAGTGGCTGATTTCTGCTATGATTCTTATGTTTTGGTTTGATGAATTTTGTTTGTGAAGGTCAGAGAATGTACAAATATGGATTCTCTGTAACCTTGAAGTGTAAAAACATTCTTAAAGAAAATAGAAGCTTTGGTTCATCGCATCCTAACAGAAATAAAATATTTTGCTATGACACAATTTCCCCCCCTATGGCTTGGAAAGCCAAGTAATACTGTATATACTGGAGGCGTATTGCCTGAACAAGGAACCATAATGCATGGTGGGAGTATAGGGCTGTCTAGTACCCCTCCCCTAATGTCCACATCCCTACCTTGCCCGCACTGAGTAGCAAAAGTCTAGAAAGGGTTTTTACAGGTGTTGGGCTGAAGGTGCATAGAAGCTTCCACACAATCTTACTTAGCAAAGTTCCCAATCTCACAGAGGATTCTATGTGTTTCAGGGAAATTCGCATAGAAGTCTTTCTCAGATCTTTTCTGCTCAACTTGGTGGTGCCAGGGATGTTAGGGGTGGGGCTGGTATGCCTGGTTGGATGCCCCCTACACACATTAAAATGGTTTACTTTCTCATGGTTGGCCCTACCATTAGGCAAAGTAAGAGTGGGGAGTGAGGGCAGCAGGTCTGGGACTCCCAACTTATTGTTTATTTGTTTATTACATTTATTTACCACCCCATAGCCCAGAGAGCTTTCTAGGCAATTTACAATAAAATACAGAAAGATTAACAGGACATTAATAGAACAAACAATAAAAAGTTGTTATAATTGTCCTTGCCCCCACCAAAGGACCTGGTTCCCAAACCTGCACTGAATGGGTGTCATATGGGTGATGTCCTTTGGCACCACTCTTTAGCATCACCCAAGGGTGGTATCCTTCATAATCGTCATTAAGTACTTTCTGAAATCCTAGGATAAATAACAATATTCTCTGATGTTCAAGATAGTCCTTTAATAAGTAATCTTATTTAATGTGGTATAGTTTATAAGGTTTCTAGCATGGATGCCCATTTTACACCTAGTGTATTTTGCTAAGTTACTAGATGGTTTTTAAATATTCCAATAGAACTGACAGCCATGGAAAAGTGCCCACTTGTGGAACTCTGTGTTGTTCTAGCAGGAAGTTCCACAGGCCATGAAATAGAAACTAGAAACATAAATCCACACATCTATTTTTAAGGGAAAGTTGGATCAAGGAACGTGGTTTTCTCACAGGTTTGTGTTTGTGTGCCATTTTGTTCTTCAGCTCGAGAAGCAAAATACCTTGGCCTGGCCTGATAGGTTGTTGATCTGGGATGCAATTCCTTGTCACTCCCACAGAACCTCCTTAATTGAGAGGTATTCTGTTACACTTTGTAAAGCTATTCTATCGAAGACCAGTCATGTTTGTTCAGATATTGTAGATCTACGTATTTGAAAAGAAATATTTTCCTACCCTTGGAGAAAAAAATGCAAACAAGTCTTGTGCCAAATGTTTACATAGCTCTTACAAGATTGCTTGTTGCACATATCCAGAAAGCTGTTGATATGAACAGATGTCAGGTATAAGCTTTGGAGAATGTAACTACAAAGGATGCTTTCCCATAATTTAGAAAGATCTTTCTGTAATTTGGATGCTAACATGTAAATATGGGACTGGCAACTTCACACTCTGCTGGGTGTTGTGCATTTTTTGGGTGGAGGAAAGAAATTGGTTTGTCACCCAATTTTGGTGACAAACAACTCCATAGAGCTAAAAGGGTTAAACTTAGCCTGTTCTTAAGCTGTGTTCTATCCTTCTAGAAGTGGTTTGCAACACATGTGAAAACATGTTGAGGACACCAGGTTAGGGAAGCTGCTGTATTTAATAGTGTATGGAACTTGGAAACCATCAGGTCAGGCACAGGCATTAGCTAACTAATCAGAGGGTCAGCATATGTTCTGGTCTGACCACCTAGGTGGAACTTCACATTGGATGGGAAAGGATGGGTTTTGAGGACTCCAAGTAATTGCAGTGCTGGACTGTATTTGTCTTTGATGGATCACAAGTTGTGTAGGTTTGCATGCATATCAAATGAGAGAAGCTGGTAACTCCCTACTCCCTACCTCTCTACATGTTCATCAAAGATTAATCTTGAATACCCTTCCAAAGCCCTGTAAGATTAATCGGGCAAACTTTCAAAACCTGGGGTCTGATGGGTGTAGGGTAATTTTGGCTCCTATATTTTTCATACAATTTTGATTGCTTATGCTTATAAATTAAATACATAAAAATGCTGTGTTAATTCAGAAACTGTTGTTAAACATCTTAAGTATGGTTCTGAGTTAGGATAAAAATTGGGAGAAACCTCCTCCCACTCCATAAAAGTTGACTGTCATTGTTGTTTCTTAAGTGGTCTCAATTTCAGCACTTGTAAAATGAGCTTTCATATAGAGTGTGATTTAAATATATGAATGAATAATGCAGATTGCAGCATCTGGCCTTCCAAATGTGGCAAAGCTGAAGTGCATTGTTTTATTTCATTTATTTATTTTACCCGAAGCTCTCTGGGTGGTTCACAACAATTCATAACACTACAAACTATAAATATAGATAATGAAATACAACATATAATTTTGGTATGCAGAATCTGAAACAATTTACACAGCTTAAAACAACTGAAATAAAAATACTAAATGTGTTAAAAGGTAGCTGATATAAATCCTTAATCATATTCCACTAAATACTATTTAATGCCTGGGTGTGAGGCGCTCTTAATCTGGCTGCAAAAAGAAGACATTGTCGGTATAAGGCAGACCTCAGTGCAGAGGTCATACCATAACCCAGGGGTCACCACTAGGAAGGTCTTGGGAGCTCGGTTCCCTCCTTCTCTCTCTCAAACAGCAGGCAACTCTTTGACAAAATATCTGGATTTTCATTATAATCTAGAAAGCCAACAAGGGAAGAGTGTCTGAGTACACACAGAGCAGTTTGCTGAACTCATACTATAGTGACTATTTCTGAGAACCCTCCTTTTCAGTAACACTGGGCCTCTCCCCTTTGGATGTACCCCTGTGCAGATGGACAAACCTCCTAGATCTATGTGGGTCATTTGGTTGGCTAGCCCTTCTCTCCTGAGGCTGTGTCATGGGGTCAGGGATCGGCCCAGACTTCTCTTGCTCCCCTCCCAACGCTTCCCAAGGCCTGCCTGAATACATCAAGATGACAGCCTTGAGACAAACTCTTCTTCCTCTGTTATCTCTTTCTCCATACACCACATTTCCCAGGCCTCATCCTCATCCTCAAAGAGTCAGTCCTACCCTGAATCTGGAAACTGTGCCAAGAATAGTTGCTTCTTTCATTCCCAACAGAAGGTCCTCTCCTTTCTTGCTGCCCTGTGAATCTCATTCCATCTGTACTCAAGCCATGCCCTGTTTTCTTTTATCGTGCTCAACTCTGGAATATGCCACAGGAGCATATTATTGTCTCTTTTGTGTGGCTGCCTGAGTCTCTGCTGCTGTTTGTGATTCAGAATGTGTGATGCACCCAGCCAGAGATTTCGGCTAATGGCTAATATGTCCCCATTCTCTCAGTTGGGATTTTCACATGACAATTGTACCTATCTCATGACAGCCATTAAACACAACCACGCTTTGTTGAGTGATGGCTGTCTTGGGAGGTTGGTCACTTCATCTGAATACCATGTTAATTCACTGCTACCTTGACCAGCTCATCATTTGATAGATATCACCTGAGTGTATGGAGTGATCCTGTGTAAGCAGCCAAATGGTGGCTAAAATCTCAACCAGCAGTGCTTCACCACTCCCTCTACTGGGAAATTAAATGAGTGAATAAGAAGGGAAATGTTAAGTGCAGTCTTATGTATGGTTAGACAGACAAATGATCTACAGCTCTCAGCATCCCTTTGCAGCAAAGCTAGCTAGAGAATGCTGGGATTTAAAAGCCTTTTTCTGGCTAAATATATACATGTCCTTAGTAGAACACTGGGACATATTAGAGGGACAGACCTGTGAAGACTGAGACTGGGAAAGCGAGCTGTGATCAGAAGTCATTTCTGATTCACAAGGCATGCTATATTGCTACAGCACATCAGCTATTAAACTAGTTTAAGGTCCCTTACATTTCCCCAGGAAATTAAGAGTTTTACCTTGTCAGGGGCAAGAATCTTGCTAGTGACTGTAAATGTGACTCTTAAGGACCACAACAGACATTACTGTAAAACTGTCTCTAGCAGATATGAGTTTCTTTTCTGTTATGGTCAAGTAGATGCATGGAGCACTCTCCCCCACCTCCCCAGCATGGTCTTAATCCAGATCAGGCCTCCTTCAACTACTCTAGAGTAAAAAGAAACAAAACCACTTGGTACCCACAGGACACCAATGTAAAGTAAACAGATTTAAGTCACCCCCCAGCATCTTTTCCAATAGCTATTTTTAGTAGAAATAAGCACCCAGATTTGGAGACATGAAGAGTTAAAGCTGCATTAAAACCAGTGCCTTGTCTTGAGGCTGTTTGTTATGTGCGTTTCATGATGATGTGTCTCGTTGGGAAATAGGTTTTTCTCTTTCAAGTGTGCAGTTGGCTTCTTCAACCAGAATCACTTTATAACTGAAATACAGCTGAGTGAAAGAAATTAGGAGAGTAAGTACTCGGAGGAGGGCTTTCTCTGCGGTGGCACCCAACCTATGGAATTCACTCCCCAAAGAGGTCCGCCTGGCACCGTCGTTACTGGTTTTTCGGTGCCAGGTAAAGACCTTTTTATTTAAACATCATTTTAATTGTTAAAATATATGATCTGGCCAGGGCAACTTCTTCTTCCTTCTCTTTTCTCCTCCTATATTCTTTATTTACTTATATTATGCTGTTAATTTTAATTTTATATTATTGTATCTCAGTGTATTTTTTGTATTTTTGTATTTAATGGTAATTTATTATGTTCTATTGTATTTCAATGTATCTTATTGTGTTGTAAGCCGCCCCGAGGCTTCGGCAAGGGGCGGCATAGAAATGTTCTAATAATAATAAAAAAATAATAATTATGCAGAACAGGGTCTGTGCACACACCCTCATGCACCAGATTTGGTTGGCCATGAGAAATGGCAGTAAAGAGACACACCAGGCAAACAGAAGGCCTACCAAGGTGGTTAGTCATTTTGGTGCAGGGAGCTATGTGCTTTTGTTCATTCTTGATGTGCTTTAGACTAGTTCGTTTCACATAAAAGTGCATATCACCCAGCGAATGCAGCATTAAATGATAACCTGCATATGTGTGCCACTGCATGGTCTGAATAAATCTTCCATATTGTTTACTGTCAACTTAAAATGCAATAGAGTCTTCACTGCTTTGAGAATCATCAAGTGGTGTATGGTATGATCCAGCTCTTAATTGGGTACATCTCCATCCTCCTTAATCTGTCTTGCTGTTAGCAGTGTATACGGTTAGATTAATATCTGTGAAGAGGCCCTGCAGCACAGCAGTTTTTCATATAGTACCTCTCCTGATAGAGGATTTTTAAAGTGTTGGTTCTTTTTTGTTTAGAAATTGGTTGCATTTGTACCTTTCACTGATTCTATTAGGGCTTATGATTATGGTGTATGCCACCCTGGATACTTTTAGTAGAGTTGTTGTCATTTATAATAACATTAATCTTTGAACTGAGCCTGAGGCAAGAAGTAAGTTGTTTTTACTTGGCTAAAGCGTAGAGTAAGCCCTCTTAAGCAGGTGGTGTCCATATATCATGGAACTGGAAGGATATCCTTTTTGGGGAGGGATGGGTAAAAATAACAAAGAACTAGATTGACTTAAAGATGTATTTTCCCAGCCAACCTGAATTTCTGAGAGTTGGCATTTCAAATAATACCGGTAGCACAGTCAAAGGAAATCCTGTCCTTTTGTGTAGGAATCAGGGAGTGGGGCTGGTGTGTATACATCCTTCACAGCTGATCTAAAAAGCAGCTGCTTGGACTTAGAAAGTGTTTTGTGTGCGCGCGTGCGTGTGTGTGTGCACCTTCAGTTTAAAGTACAACATGACATAATGTCTCTCCAGAAATTCTCCATCTGGCAGAATTGGGTGGGGGCTACATGGAAACAGTCTCTAAGGGCCTGGCCCAGGGTCACTTCTTCTATGAAAGAGCCCAAGCCTTGAACCCATCCTGCTCTTCTTTATCTTGGTTTGAAAGTAATATGCTGTCTGTTGGAATACAGTGTACATCTGGACTCAAGATGTTCTTAAACCTGTTTGTCCACAAGCACTTCTGACCTACCCGATGCACTGACAGAGAATCCATTTGGAAGAGCCTGATTCTGTGCCTATGTCATTTGCGCTTTTGGACCAGATGTGGGACTGGGGCTGCTTGGTTGCTTTACTGGATGACTTGCTCCAGGAACTAATTAGGAGGGCTGTCACTGTATTATTTCTTCTGAACATTTTGGCAGGTTTTGATGCCATCAGCTATGGCATTGTTCTGGCCAGACCTGGCAGGTCTGCGTCTTAGAAGTGCTGTCTTGTAGCCATTCAGTCGTTTCTGTCAAGTCATGCTCAGAAAGTGATGTTGGGAGACTAATTCTCTATTAACCTTCATTGCCTCCTTTTAGCTGAAGCTCTTTGGTAGATCACTCACAAAATATAAAAGCATAAAATACTTAAGAGTAAGAGTAATATGAAAAATGTAAGCGCAACTCTACAAGGGTTGGTCATTGGTGTCTCACTGGATTCTGGCTTTCTTCCCATATTAATACTTACGTGGAACCACTGGGAGAGGTCATTTGGAACCATAAAGTTTGCTAATAACTTTTAGCTCTATTTCTCTGTCACACACTAAAGGAAGCAGTCAGAACCTTTGACTATTTCCTGGGCTGGATGAAGGCGAACTAGAATGAAGTACTAATGAATACTTAATGAAGGTCAGTAGAAAGCCTGATTCTGATTTTAGGAGTTGACCCATTCTAGAGGGGGTTGTCCTTCCCCTGAGAGTGCCCCTTCATCCTACCCTGTTCCTACATTTTCAGGAGGTGGCAGTGACAAGGAATGCATTGGCACTTGGAGCCCGAATCTGTGGCTCTTCCTGAATGTATTTGACTTGGCAACTGTTATTCATGATAAGACTATGGTAATGTTCCTAATATGGGACTACTCCTGTCAGGTGCCTGGAAACTTTAGTTTGTATATATGCGGCAGCTAAGTTGCTAGTTGGCACACCTGTTTTAACAGGTCTAGTTTTTATTGAAACAGTTTCAGTTGTTTAAATTTAGATTTTCTGTATTGAATGTTATGCTGTAATTTATTCTATTTGGATACTCTTAGTGTATTTAATTTATTATTATTGGATTTATGAATTGCTGCCTCCTAGAGTGCTTTGACTACTGGTCAGTTTAGAAATGAAATAAATAATAATCAATGGCACTGTTACCTGTTGATGCCTGTGTTGGACTTTCAGAGATGTTTGACTCCAGCTCTCTTGGCTTTTAAGAATGGTGTGTGGATAAATTTTCTTAATCTAGTCTTTTGCATATTTATATTTTACTGTTTTTTTAAAAATGGTTTTAACTGTTTATTGTTTTGAACTGTTCATTTCCTTGGTTATGCTTGCAAATAAGTTGGTCC
This sequence comes from Varanus komodoensis, assembly GCF_004798865.1. NCBI lineage: Eukaryota > Metazoa > Chordata > Lepidosauria > Squamata > Varanidae > Varanus > Varanus komodoensis. Next base: position 7,480,606 of record NW_025335889.1, read on the forward strand.
ATAGATGTTAATAATAAATTAGCTGATTTCTGAATTTTAGAAATTGGGGAGGTATTTGTTTCCAGAATAAATGTGCTTATAGGGAGAGAAACATAGATTGTATTACTATAACACATGACAAAATGTGTACATTATTTTATAAACCAATAGAATATGCTTATATTGGAACAGAAGGTATGAACAGAGGCAATGAATTCTAATGAAGAGCACAGCTGTTGCTCCATGCACAAACATATGTTGGATTTCCTTCTAAGTATGTACAAATGAGGATGATCCTGATTTTCTATTGATGTATAATGAGGCTGTGATAGAGTGGACTGGGGTGTGTGTGAATATCTTCTTCTTTTACCCAGAAGCCTTGTGAAACTATTCCTGATCATATTACTTGTTTTGCTGCACATTTTTTCACATCACTGGAGTGTGTCTGTGGTTTTGAGAATAGGACAGTGGTAACAACAGTAAAACAGATAATGATGCTCATGAATCCTGAGCATCATTAATGGCCAAGTGCTTTATTGCCTGAGCAACCAGATTAAGTAAACAGATTAAGTAAAGTAAATAGAAATATTGGATAAAAGAATGCCTTCTTCCATTATGTTTACTTGGAAAGAAAATCAGTACATAGCAGCAAATGAGGCCAAAGGGGAAAAAAAAATAAAAAGGAGGCATTTAGGAAACCAGGAAACAAAGTTTGGCTTCAGAGCATGACAGCTGTGAACTTAGATAAATATCTTGAAACATTTATTATTAGATTGATTATACATTAACACTCATGCCATCCAGGTGCAGAAAGAATATTGGTTGTATAGGTGGTGGTGATCTGGCTTCTAAAGACATAAGTGAAGACAATGACTGGCCTGGATCCAGTGATTATTATGTTTTATATAAACAAACTAGAATTGCAACACTGACCTTCATATGATAAGAGCATATTTATGCACATGTTTTTCCTGGTATGGTTTGTGCGATTATTGTTGTCACATATGTTCCAGGCATCACCTTCATTGTTCTGAAGGTGTGCTCTTGGGTGGGATGTGTATCTGATCCATTCCTTAAAGGGAGCCTATTGAAGATGTTCTTGCAATGTAGGAATGAACAAATCGAGAATTATTTACCAACTCTTATGAATTGCTTATATTAAAAGGAAATGTCTAACCTGTTTACAAAAAATACAGTATAAAGCATAATAAAATATGCATAAATATTCCATAAAACTTGAAAGAGGCAAAAGCATGATCACCAGGAAGAAAGATTGCTGTTTTGGGGAAGCTTGTTGGAACATGAAAGTTTTCCCTTGGTGCCAAAAACCCAGGAGGGTTGATGCTTGTCTAATTTGTAAAGGTTGGGGAGTTCCAGAGAGCTGGCTTTGTTCTGAGCCATTGTGGGCCAGCTCTCTGATATTTTAGGCCCCATGGGAACCAGAGGGGGCGGGGGGAATCTTGATCAGCACAACAGTCAAGTCATGTGATCTTTTTTACTCTTTTAGGGTGATTTATACCCTGAACTTCAAATTATCTCAGCAGCTTACAATAATACATTACAATATGCAAAATAATTATATCAACTAAAAATAGCAACTAGATATATGAAGGCTGTATTAACTTATGCAAGGCAGAATAAGACAGATAATAAAAAGTTAAGAAGCAGAGGAAAATAAAAAAGGTCTTTGCATGGAGCTGGAAAGACATGTGCTAGTTACATTTATAATTTGCCTTTTCTCTGTGGAGCCCAAGGCAGTCAATATGGTTTTCCTCCTGCCCATTTTATCTTCGCAACAACCATGTGAGGTGGGTTAGCCTGATAATAGTAGTCTGAAGTTACCCAGTGAGCTTCATGTCAGAGTGGGAAGTAGGGTCCAGCCTTTTCAAAGGAGCCTTTCTTGGGGTACCACTAGCAAAAAGCCTGTCTCTGTTAACATCATATGTATGCCTGCTGCCTATAGTTTAGAAGGCAGGATTAGAATACAGGAAGGCACTTGTGAAGATAAGCAACTGTCCAGGTACCCCATCCCCAAGCTGTGAGAAGCCTTAAAGATCAAGACCAGCATTGGGGTGGGGGTGGACCAGGAACCGGTGCAGTTGAATGAAGTCATAATGCAATCACGATGCCCTCTCTCTGTTAGTACTTTGAAGCTGTATCATATATGCAAACAGAAAATATGGTTCTCTGACTAGGAATTTGTAGATAGCCAAAATAGAACTTGGCATGCACATGGGGAAGATATCAATGAGTTTAGGAAACCCAAAGCTTTGTAAAAGTACAAAGAAATCTTTAGAACTGTTTGCAGAAGCAGTCTCATAATTAGGCATCATAGTATTCTGTCATGCTGGTTATTAGGCCAACCAAAATACCACAACAGTGTGCAGGCTTTTGAAATCCTCAGAGCTCTTTAGAAGGCAAGTTTTAAAAATGGATTTGACTTGCTTGTGAAGTGGAGGACCCACCATCTTTTTGTAATATCATAGTATTGCTTGGGCTTTTGGTATGTTTTATTGATTAATTTTAATTATTTTGTGTTTTGGATTGAAATTGCTATTTTAAGTTTATAACTGATGGAAATACCTTTTAAAGGCAGTGTATGTGTCTAAAAAAGAAAGGGGGCCATGTCTATTTCATCTTAACTGTGCCTGCACAGTAGCAAGACATTACACAGCAGGACTTTGACACATCTGAAAGTAAACCAGATGCTCATTTCTGGAATGGGGCATGTTAGTGACACTCACATGAGGCAGCTCTGTTGACCCGCCCTACTCTGGAAGTAGCATCTTTGCTTGTTTCTGGGATTTGTTTGTTTATTTAAGCAGTAACGCTTCTGCTTGTGCAAGCAGTTGATCTTGAGGACCCAGCAGAGGTGGGGCAGCCCTGCATATTAACTTCAACAGAAGCATTTTCGTCACACAGATTTTCTTCAGCAACTTGGATGGTTTGCTTTTTGAAAAAACACACATTGATCTCAGCATAAATAGGTCCAAAGTAAGAAAGGGACCATACGTTTTGTTAAGAGGACGCCCTCAATATTCATCACAGTAGTTCTTGTGAGTGCATTTCAACAAAATTGTCTTTGACTAGGTGAGAAGTTAAGCTTTCAAGAGAGGTAGCTAGTGCTCTCCTCATACCGGTTCATCTGCTTTTGAAGAGACACATTCTTCCCACACCAAAGAAACTGGCTGTCATCCAAAGAACAAACTTGTAGGGTGGCATTTAATTCCCAGAGAAACCAAAACTTGCTCTCTCTTTCAAATCCACAGAGAGCTGGAGGTAAGATTGCTTTTTGATAATATTTATATAAAGTGGTTGTCTTTTGCTGTTGTATAGCAATGACTAAATTACTCTTATTTTACGTATCTCTTTTCTTCTGTGTCTGGGTGGCCACCAAAAAAATAAACAAAGAACACCACAGGGATTTTCTTAGCCTTTGTACTGACCATGCAGTAAGGTTCTGCAGACTCTAGTGGTCTCCTGTTCATGTGGAATAACCACTGAACATTTGTGAGCTAAGCAATCTGCTAAGCTGCCTTCAATTATTGAGTCTTGTAGGATACATACACATAGGGTTGGTGGGAATTGATGACTTCTTCTAGGCACTCAATATGCTGCTGTTTTGCACCGATGTGCTGAACTGGAGTTGAAGGAATCTTTTGTGTATCTGTACCCCAATGAAGGTAGGAACCATAGCTTGATAGTGAGGCACAAACTTTGTGTTGTATTTCTTCTGAAAAAGCAGGCTTACAGGCTGGATCCTAGAACAACTTATCTAGGATCCTAACTGGAGGTCCAAGTGCCCCAGAATATGTTCTGTTCATTTAGTCTGGTATACCTTTTCAATATCTCCTGCATGGAAATAGCCCAATCTCAGTTATCCATGCTTTAAAAACCTCTGATAGACTGCTGTAAACCACTGTGCATGAAGCTATATTAGAAAATGGTTTTGAATGTCTTATGGGCATGCAGATTGGGAAAGGATATGACAAATATGGATCATATTCAGTGTTAATTCTGTTTTAAACCTACAGAATTGAATAACTTAGACTGGTGTTGGATACAGCTTTATACAATGGCAGTTGGACTCAAAGTAGCTTTGTTTTGTTATGTAGAGGGTTTGGTTTTAGGTGATATATAAATGGTTACATATAGTTTAGTACTTGCCCGGGATGTTTAGCTTCTAAATGGGAGGATGCCCCCCCATTGATTGGATTAGTAAAGTTGGGGCAATTGAGTATCTATGTAAGCTGACAAAACAACAAAATAAAGGGAACAAAACAATGCACTGCTTTATGGAAAAAATGATTTCATTAGTGTGTGTTGTTTCCTGATGAGGATTTGTGAATATGTATTTGTTTTAAACGTTTTGAAAATAGGAAAAGAGAAATTGGTTCTGAACATGTCTGCAGTTTGAAATATGGTTGCTAGGCTGGGAACATCTATATATTACCAGAACCTGGGGAACTGCACTTGCTTCCGATTCATTTCTAGTCTCAATTCAAAGTTCTGTTGCTTATGTTTTAGAGCTCTTTGTGCATTGCAACTGGTCTATCTGAAGAACTGTTGGTGCAGTGAGTGGAAGCACACCGGCAGCTGGTACAAAATCACTGTTCCATGCTCCAGTCACCTAACCTTCACAAGCAGTTCAATAACTTCATTCTACACTTGCTGAAACTTCCAAACCATCTTTAAAAGGTAGTCCTACCACCCAGACCTCTCATGTGTGGGCATATTTAATCAGTAGAATAATGACACATCACACTATTAATAATAATAAACCCTAACCCTTTCATCTTCTACCTTTGGCTTTCTCTAACATGATTGTCTTCTGTGGGGAGTCTTGCCTTCTCATGATTTGTCCATGGAATGACAGCCTCGATTCTGTCCTTTTTTGCTTCTGGGAAAAGCTCTGTCTTGATTTGATCTAAAATAGAGATTGTTGGAAATTGAATGAATGTTTGTCTAGCCTAAGGAATAAGTGCAGTTCCCAAAGGATAACCTCAAGAGGTAGTCTGGAAATATCCACCTGCCATTTTAAGACTTCCACATCATATCAGTACACTGCAATGTATATGGTTCTTGTGAGGTCTCCAGATGGCCACACACCCTTTCCTGACCACTCCTTTTCTCTGTGGCTGCCCATCATTTAGTGGCTTTCCAGCTGTTGTGCTCCTTCTCTCCCCCCTCCCCATTTGCAAAGATTGAAATACCTTAATTATGGGAAACGAGCTTTAAGCTACAAGATGCTGGCAGCTTTTGGAATTTTAACCATGCCCCTTTGCCTCTACTAGCCAGTGGAATGCAGTCCCTGAGAGCTTCTTCAAAACTGAATTTAGCCCTCAAGCTGAAAGAAATGACCCTCCCCTCCCCTAAGTGGTTACTGGCAGGGAATCAGAAGCATATACATCCCAACGGGTCTCTACATGAAAGTCTGGAACCTCTTATCTCTCTAACAACTCTCCTTACGAGTGAAACTGTGAGTGTAAAATCTTACCACACCTCAATTAAATTTGATTGAGCCATCTGGGAACTTTATAAGTAAATTTAATCATCTACTATTTGGGAATTGGCTCTTAGTAGTTGTGGCTGCCAGATGGAAGGATGGGCGAGTCCCTCAAGCTCAATTGTTCCTTTTTCCAATACTAAGTTTATTCTGGCTGAATTTGACATTGAATTGCATTGTTTTTGTAGAGGGAGGGAGGGAGGGAGGGCGTGCATGTGTCTAAGGGGCATCTAAGGGGCATCTGCATTTTCATGCATGCTTTTGAAAATCTGCAATTTTTAATGCATTTTCCTCAAAGGTACATATTTTTGTGTCTTACATCTACAAATGTATGCATTCTTCCTTTATTAAAATCAAGCATTTTATGTGCATTTCTGCAGATGTTTTGAAATACAAGTATTTTTGTGTACATTTTTTTGCACAACAGCATCACAAACTTTGGAAATGAACAGATGTCAGCAATAAATTGCTTTCTGTTTAGGTTCTGGAAGTGTGAATTTGGTAAGTTCACATTGAAACATGAATTTCATGTTTCTCACCCAGCCTTATCCAAAGCACAGCAGTGAATATCAGACATATTGATTTTTCTAGCCAGTGGCCTTTCCTGTTTCACACCTTATCTCCATCTGCTGGTAGATTGCTTGGAGTATAAATACAGATAGCCGACTCCTGAAAAGTGGTGTGCTTATTCCCCACCTAAAGGCCTAATCCTCTGTTTGTCACTTAACACTTTGGTGCTTTTAAAGCAGCTTATGAAGGTCTCCATATGGAGGCACATTATGGCCTCTGACATTCTGCCTTGGGCTGTGATCTGGTTAGGTTTCATGCACTCAGGAGAGTCAAATCTCTTTAGTAGTTGGATTGTAGAAACAAAGACCTGCATGACTAGTTGAATATGTGCTTGATGCATGTTCCATTTAAGTCATTTGGAAGGAATTCCACTTCTGAATTTTCTGCAGGGCCACCAATTGGAGGAAAGGTATATTGCTTGCATTTCCAAGGGTCAAGTAGTATTGATTTAAGTTTATGGCATGATGGATCAAGTTTATCCATATTCTGTTTTGTCACTGCTAATTGGGAAGGAGAGATGTTGTATGTTAGTGAAGTTTTTTTTTTTTTATGCATGGCTTCATGGTGTGTCATTCCGTTCCATTGGCTGGTGATGGTGTTTTGTTTTGTTTTTAAGAAAAAAATCTGCAAGACATTTGCTCTCACTTTTCCAAAGATTTCTTGCAAACTTTCCTAAAGGACGCTGATGGTAGACCTTTGGTCCACCACCACCACCACCATTATTATTGCATTACATTTCTGTACTGCCCCATAGTCAAAGCGCTCCGGGTGGTTCACAACATTTCAGTCACCAATCCAGATTTCAGCCCCACCTAGCTTCCAAGATTAGGCAGGATCAGGCACTGAGCATGGCTGCTCTAACATTATTTTGGGATGCTAGCGTATGATTGGGCGTTCATCAGACTATTGCATCATCTGTATAGTGGGAAACAACAGGGGGAGTGAGTATTGGGCAGCTCTGTTACCACAAAATTGCTTGTAGGAAATTGCCCTTTGCCCTTTTGCTTGTGTTCAGATGTAACTTGCTCAGCTTCTTAGTCTGTGTCTTTAAAGGGCCACTTTTGGTGAACCTTAGGCAGGCTTGAGTGGAAGAGAAGAATGAAATAATTTACTAGGAAGTGTCATGTTAAGGGAAAAAAAAGAAAAAAAATGTAATCTGAAGAGAAGTTCCACTTGAATTTTGGGAATTCTGCTTCCATCTCAAAAGTAGTTGTGGGAATTTGCTCAACGGCCATCCAGTGTTTTGTTTCTTTGTAATGTCACCTTGAACGTTCATGTGCATGTGATACCTTGCACGAGGCTCTCCCACATTGAGTATACCTTTTACTGGGCTTGGGGGAAGGAATGGTGGTAGAATGCTTAGGGACAAGGAGGTGGTAGTGGGAGTACAGTGTGTGCAGCTGTTGACCTAGACAGGGGCAAAATGAATTGATGGGGAGGCAGATGATAGAACAAAGCAGAGGAGAGAAATGTTGTATTTAGCTTTCCCCAGCATATTGTGCTGCAGAGGTGCAGATCAGAAATCCCATCACCCTGCCATCTGGAGTTGATGGGGAATTGTAGTGTTGATACATCTGTTGGCTGTCATATTCTACAATCTGACTTCTACTGTAAGGAATGTCAGCAGTAGATACTTCCAGACTGGAAATGGGTTTTGAGGGGACATCTGCTTTTAGAACCAGAAGTTAGGTCAGCTTGCTTTTTTTTTTTTTTTTTTTTAGGAAGTTAGATGGCTTAGGCAAAATACTAATGTTAGCATATTTATTGAAAAAAAATTATCAATCCTCTCACTCTCTGGGGAAAATTTCCAAGTTTTTAATGACCTTTTTAGTAACTGCTCTGCTGAATCTGGAAATGTATAAATGGATATTTGAATGATGTATAAGTAAAGGTGTGGATATGTGCAATTAAAATAAATGTATGCAGGAGAACTGGTGCAGCTGTTCGCCTGCTCTACTTAACTGTTGTGCAAACAAATCCAATCACTTCCATATTTCAAGGTGACAACTATGCGTTCTGAGTTCTTCTCAGTTTCCAAAATTTACCTAATATTAGTCCTTTCTGTGGAAAGGTAGGGTTTTACTTCAGTTTGCAGCATTATTAGGTATACCATGAGTAACTTTAAATATTTGGTAGCTGTTCTGCAAAGATCTGAAATGTTCTCTGTCTTTTTTAGATGACATAGCAGTGAATACCCTGCATTAATGAAAACATACTATTTCAAATTGGAGTTTATCTTGTAAATGAGCTTGGCATGTCAAAGTAAATGATGCCAACTTTTCACAGGCTGTCTGCTGCATATATTTTCCTCACATTTTCTGTAATGACAGTTGTGGTTGGGATAACAGGTTGTTTCAATTCTTGTTCCCACATGAGTAAAGGATGTTAAAAAGTTTCTTGGGGATCTTCTTTGGTTTATCCCTTTTTAAAGTTATCTGTCTACATAACCACCTGAATAAGAGATGAATGGGATTGAATCACTCTTGTCCACTTAAAGAGAAATAGATGGATGTTATTGGGTTCTCTATTCACCCCCAAAGCAATTTATTTTTAAACAGCCTGGACCTGGTTTGACTCAGATTGGAATAGTCTGTAGTTCATTACAGTGAAGTCAGCAAACAAAGTTGTGTAGAGGTCAAAGTTAGAAGCATTGTGCCTGTTATGTTCTAAGTTTTCCGAACTTCACACATTCAAGGCACCATACTGTCTGTTTGTTTGTTTGCAAAAGCTCTTTATTCACAAAAGGATACCCAACAAAAGCAACCCTCACAGACTCTATCTCTGTTCATTTATAGAGTGGTTTGCTGAACCCAGTCTAAACTACTACTTCCACAAACCCTCCTTTTGAGTATGTCTGGGCGCGATCCCTTTGGAAGGGCCCATTTGGAAGAGAGCCTACTTTTTTATACACTTGTCTTCTAGTTGGCACTCCATCCTTTTCTGACACTGCTTCATGAGGTCAAGTGTCATGCCAGATTTGTATGATTCTGAGAACTCCTCTCCTGTGCCTGCACCCAACACACGTGTTTTCTCAGAGCCTGTTCGAGTGCTTGGGGAGAGCTGTGCTTCTCTCATCTCAAAGTCTTGAAGCCCCATGTTCCCAAGCTCCCTCCACCTCCTCCCTTTCATCCCTCTTAGAATCCAGATCAAAGTGACTTATGAATGCATGCCAAGAACAGCTGTCACCCTCATTCACGATGGTGGCCCCATCTTGCATGAAGCAATGCTCAGTGGCACCCATGGATCCACCCAGAGGCACGGCCCTTGCCATGATGCATCCTGTAACCCCCCGAGGAAGCAGTCTGGGTACGCCATTCTCCTAAATGGGGCCTCCTCATGGGAGGCGGGAAAGGGCCAAGCACAAAACTGACTGGTTTTACATTGCATTCCTTTCAAAGTGATGTGGTGGTTAAGGAGGTTTGCCACTTAGTGACTGGAGATGGTACTGCTGGCTTCAAACACATGGATACATTTAAGTTGATCAAAGTGATTTTTTTTTTAAACCAGAGATCTCTGAGGTGCACCTGCCTGGGGTATATGTGTGCATGCTTAGTATTCATGCCAAGTTTCACGTCTTCAGGTTTCATAGAGATGGCAGACAGACAGGCACTTCATTTTATTATTATAGAAGATATCTCTATCACTCAATATAGATCACTTTCTCCCCTGATGCAAGAATATTGAATAAATGAGCACTGAGTTATGAAAATAGGTAAGCCAAACCTTTCAAAGTCTTGGCAAGTTTCCACATAGTTTCAGGATTTGGATTGTTTTGTGCCCTTCCACCCACCCAAACAACAATTTATAATTTCAATGTTCAAGCTTTCCAAATACCAAAATGTTATGAATTGCTTTGGAAGTTCATGTCCTTTACTTGCATCACCCATGACTTGCATGTGTTAGTGGATGGTGCCAGGCGAAACTTTCCTGCTCATCTGCCAGTCAGCATGCAGAGGAGTTAGGTGATGCAGCATGCTTATGAGAACTGAACCTATGGCTAAAGAATTTCGGCTCAGTGAATAGAAAAGTTAGTGCAACAGGTCTGAATGTGTTTCAGTGCATCACCAAGCTACAGCAGAATATGTAGTTCATATGCAGGAGGTCCCAGATTCTATCCCCAGCCTCTTGAGGTAGGGCTGGGAGAGTCTTACTCTTGAAATTCGGAGGTCACCTGAAAGCTAGTGTAGCCAGTACTGAGCTTGGAGGACTGTTGGCCTCAATTTAGCATTATGCAAATTCCTACATTGCTAATATTCCATTCTTATTTTGCAAGTTATTACTTCGGCAATGGAATTAGCAGTGAGATGCAAGCAGGAGCCAATGTCATACAGCAGTTAGTGCACAAACAGCTTATGGAGTAGTCCTATGCATATTCAGGTAGGAAAGGGGCCTGTAACTCTCAGCATTCCCCAGCGTAATGTCTGAGGCATGTTGAGATTTGGACTCTTTCCTATCATCTTTTCTGTGGCTGCAGTTTAGAGTAGCCCCATGGAACTTAATGAATGTCTATGCATGTGAACAATGTGCACTTGTGTGCTGTATCTCAGAATCTGTTTGAAACCATCTTAACATTCAGCAAGTGGGATCTGCAATAAAATGTTGCTGTGTGGGGTGCTCTTGTTCAGCATATTCCATTCCATTCTCCCCTCCCTGCACCATTGCCATAGAACATGTTTAATCCTTATTGGGCTGTTATAGGTTCCCTCCACCTTAAGGGTTGTGTGTGGGGTTTTTTTTGGGGGGGGGTGGTCTCTAAATATTTTTTCTATCTCTTGGTTTTCTAGCAAGTCTGCTAATTCGTCCCTCTTGTGTGTGGGTATTCTGGCTGCACATAAGCAATGACATTTGTTTTTCTTGAGGACTGGAAATAATGTAGATGATGACATAAAACTGAATAATAAATTTGGAATTATGGTGGGCTACATGGAACTGTATTCATTTGAAGTATTTTTATGCTAATCCTCAGCCCAAAAGGCTGCCAGAGTAGTTTGCATATAATAGGTTAAACAAGGATATCCTTGTCTTCAGGTTTACAAGATACATGAAAAAAAAGTAAGGCAGCACGGTGGTGGATACATTTCATACTCTTCCTGTCACGCCTTTGCCTTTGTGGCAGGAGAGAATTTCTTGATGCTTCAGAAGGAGCAGCTTTATATAAAGACATGTATTTCAGTTGGCCATGCAACTCTTGATCAACGCCAGAACTTGCAGATTTGTTACACTGACAATAGGATGTTTGAGCTGATTTAGAGATTGTGAAAGTTTTGTGTGCATATGTACAAATCTCAAGCTGTCACAAATCCAATTATGAATTGCATGTATGAACTGGTTATTAATAATTTGACATTAACTGGGGAAAGTTCTCTTTAAGAGGTCGTGTTTCTGGCCAAACCTGCAACTTACCATAGGTCATCCTTGGACCTTAGCTAGCTTTCTGCCAGTTAGTGCATTTTTCAGACCCCCCCCCCCCCAAGTTTGCAGCACACTCCAATGCACATTTTCTCAAAAATGTCCCACAGATTCCTTTGGGAACTTACTCCACAGGTGAGTGAGTGGAGGATCACAGTATTGATTTCTGCACATGTGGTGGAATGAAGCAGTGAACATGCAGAGAAGGTAATCTGAATTGGTGCAGTCCATTCTTCACTGAAGAATTGAAAATGCTTCCATAACTGCAAAGGCTTGGCTAGAACATTTCTTCTTGAATTTTCTCTTCACAACAAGGTCTACGTAGCATGAGGAAATATTCAAAAGTTCTTTCTCTCATTTGCAGATAGCGGGAAGTGTTAAGAGTCCATTGTGATCAAATTATGGTACCATGAAATTCCTTTTCTTCTAGTATCTCTTTTTGCTAGATGTGTGAATTCAACCTAAGCCTCTTTACCTGAGTAATTAATATTAATTAAGAAACTTAATGCATAGTGTGTGTGAGTATATATAGAGTATATATAGAGACACTGAAGGCTTTGGACAAAAATAGGGCTAACTCCTTTTTTTCTTAAGTACCCAGGGATCTTTTGGTGGAAACAATAGGAAATCAATTTTTGCCAGTTTCTTTCATGTCTTCACATTTCTAAGCAGTGCTTTCACATGTGTGAAATAGACTACTTTATGTTGCATGAGGGAAATAGTAAATTTAATATTTTTATAGTTTAAGTTCCTCTTGTGAAAGCCATTGGCTTATACATTATGTGTGTGTATGTGTAGCTGTGCTCTTGTCTCCCTATAAATGAAAACAGAAGTGGGTTCTGTAGTACTGCATGTATCACAGGGAGAAGATACAACTGGAGGAACAAACTCCAGAAGTGCCTTCAGAAATACTGTGTTGTCATTTTTGATTGAATTATGTGTGTCTTCAGACTTGTCATTCTGGATCTTCTGTCTTGAGCATGATCTCTGGAAGCATACTTGAGCCAATCATTAGTTAGATATTATATGGCCCTCCCTATGCTTTGAGTACCAAAACCGTCTACACTCTGGTGATGTTTGTCTGGGCAAAAATTTGGATATAGATTTGACCTGCTTTGAGCTGGTATTTCCTGTTCTGTGTCTCAACTGCCAATAAGAGATAAGCACTCAGAAATAGGCAGAGACTCTGGCTCCAAACTGCTTGGCTTCACACCAGTATGAGCTTGTCCTACCACTTTGAGGCTCCCATGCAGGCCAAGTATTTTTGCGTTCCAGGCACAAGATCTCTGATGGCAATTCTTGGAATGAGTGTCTGGCTGCGTATTTGAAGTCATGGGTATGTTGAGTAGATGTTATCTCTCCGTTCTCACCGGGTGTATGTGTGTGAGGGAGAGAAAAGGAGGAGGATTTGCTGTCCAATTAGCAGCATTCCTGAAGCGTGAGCAGGTGTCATCGCTGCAACGTTGTGTTCAGTGTAGTCAGCTGCCGAACAATCCAGAGGTGTCCCAGGGTGTTCTCCTGTTCTAGGACTCTTTGAAAAAGGACACCGATGAATCAGTTGGTGCTTCTCTTGGCAGACAGAAACCATCTGTGAGCTTTATAAAGAAAATGGATACATTTGGAAAGCATGGCAGAACTGGATTTGTTAGGACCCGGATTCCTAGACCCCAGATTGTACTGCAGCCAGTCCAGTCATCTGGCCACTCAGGTGTTTGCAGGTACTGTTTTGTTCTTTGGGAAACCTTTTTTTGGGGGGGATCATGGTAATGTACAGGACAGTATGGGGTGGGAAGAAGGTAATGTAATTGGTCAAAATTCAGCTAATGCAATCTAAGGAAAATTCCTAAAGTAAATATCTACTGGAAAGTGCTAGGCAAAAAAGTAGAATGAACAACGTGTACTGCCTGTAGTTTCAGTGTAAATCAGGCACACATGAATATTTTGAAAAGATCTTTCTAATAGGCTGTTAAAGGAAGTGTTTTGTTACTAAAAGTTGCACTACTAATTAAATAAATCACTTGTCAAATTAACTGTTTCGTGGGCTTAGGGAAATAAAAACAGGGAAGTTACTTTTAATGTATAGAAAAAGTTCTCATTAAGAATTTGTTGCTATGTCCTATTAAGTCATCTGCTTTATTTCTAGGCAGCCTTAGAAATGCATAGTTGTAAACACAACTTTTATTTACCAAAGTTTAAATGCAGGAGTTAGGTGTGACTAGTGCTTTTGTATACATTACACATGATCTGTAGTTCTGAGTGTGCTTATCTGCACATTGGTTTGTATGAAATCTGGGATATGGTTTTCAAGTGCTTGTATTAAAAGTACAGTGTTGTATTTGTGTATTTTCATCAATATTTAGCAATTAGTATACATGCAGTGTAAAACATCTCTTTCAGTTACTAGATTACTATTTTTAAGTACAACTACAATAAGTTTCAATAGTTAGCACTTTATTTTGAGTTGCACTTAGTGCCTGTATGTTACTTTTCTAGGTTTTGCTTTGAGTTTTTGCTTAAAATGGCTTATTCTGAAAGGCTAGTGCAGATTATGAGGAACTGCAATTTCTCTTAGGCTTACTGCCTCATGTAGCTATAGCAGATTTCTGTTTTGAAAGTCCTTGTTAAGGAGGATCTAGTAGTCTTGAGTTTTAAAAAATACTTATGGTTACGCATGCATCTAAGTCATTTAGTGCTTGCATAATGAAACTTCTATTACATCTTTGCAGGCATGCTTAGTTGAGCCTGTGACTACATGATGCTTGTAGAATGATATGCAATAATTCCCAATAGTTTAATTACTTTTGTAAATGATCACTTGATCAGTTAGTGTCATAGTAACCGCAACATACATATTGGATTGCTATTAAGATGCCTAATCTTAATGAGCCCAGTAATCTTGCTTCCATCTTCATCAAGACTGTTAACAGGGGCATAGTTATTGATCCAGATTCTCTTGCACCATCTCCCTCTCCTTACCTTAGCAAATTCTGGTTTCACAGTTCCAGTTCTCTGGGCTGGATGCCAATTGCTCTATATTTCCTCTAAGCTCAGAAACTGACTTAGTGACATTCCACAAGATGATCAAGCTCTGTGTAGAAACTGTTCATACATTTTGACAATTGTTTGACAAATGTTGTGAAACTAACTTGTGCTTAGCAGTTTAAAGATAAACCCGCTGGCACCTATTCCTTCAGTCTGTCTGTGACCAAGAATTAAATCTTATTTGCACCTCTGACTTGAAAGAAGGCTCTTAATGATACATGTAATGTGGGCTGCTTTTGAGTACAAGACTGACCCTTCTCTAATCTGGTGACTACAGAGGTTGGGAAAGGGAGAGACTGCAAAGAGCTTATGTGTTTGTGCTTTTAATTTTCATCTCCCCTAAATCTCTTAAGCATTGTGCTTAAGTTGATCTTTGAGTAGATCCTTCTTGGGTTCCATTCCGGTGGGGTTGGCAAATAATTTATTCCTGTACTGTTTACATCACTCCTTGCTCATCACTGAGCTTGGAAGGCTTTTCAGTATCTTTGAGGGCTATTCATTCTTCCTTTTTCTTTTAAAGAGACATGAATCTTCATTGCTGCATGCATGGATATTTGGCCACCTCTTAAGGGTGAGCTTACAACAGAAGCAACTTCAAATACATTGTATGTATACGGTAGCCTGTATATTGACAGAGTATAGGCAAAAGAAGTTTCACCACCAGTGGTCTAACATAGAATGGACAAAGAAAATAGACTTTGTATAGCAAATGCACAATACCATCTACTTAAAGTAGCATGTTGCATATTACTATGAAAACTAGGATCACAATATATATGCTGTGTAAATCCTCATTGGAAAAATGGTGTAGTCTTCTGAATGTAGGAAGTGTTGTGGAGAGAAGCAGACCTCACCTGGAAAGACAATCCAGAAGCATTTTTTTAGGGTGGGCATTGGGTGAATGAATCATGACAATTCCTCTTCTAAAACTTGCCATACTTTGATTCTCTGTGCTCATCCTTGGTTTGTCTTGATGGTGCTTTGTCATGAACTTAGCAGACCTCTCGGTGGGGGGGGGGAATGTTTCCCCTTCCTTAACACTGGCTCACTCCCACACTCACCACAGCCAGCCAGCTGCAAACTGTGTTGTGTGTGTTGGCTGAACAGCATGAGTTAGTGTAATCTTCCCATCTTGGGGAATTCTGGAAGTTGTAGTCTAACTCCTTTGAAGGTTTCAGGTTGTGAAAAGCTGAGCTAGAGCACCATTTGTATCTGCACTATGTGGATATTAGAAGCACAGAAACAGGATGTCAGTTGGTCTTTTCTTTATGAGGAATGAGGCAAATGGGGAACTTAGTGGTAGACGCAGTGGCTCACCAACATTTGCATGCGACATCCTACTTGAACTGGACTTTGGATCCATCTGTTTCATGTACCAAGTCCAGTGCAGCTTGGGACAGCAGAGTTAGAAATACACATAGTCCTGTTTTGGTACCTTTTTCATTTTTGATTCAGTTCATAAACTTGTTAAGTGTGTGCTCTGCCTTTGGTTGGTCTGTGCCAATTAGTTGTTGAGAAACCAAATGCCTTATGTGCTTGTAGAGGCAAGAGCTACCCTGGTGCATATAGGGAAACGGAGTTGGGAGTGGTGAGAACTACCCTGTGGCATTATTACTCAGTCTTCCCATTTGTTGCTTAATTGTTCTGTATCTTTACATCAAGAATTTCCACTCATGTTAACAGTGAATTGGCATTAATGGCACGTTGCTGACCCCTGCTTTGGGTATGCCTTTTCTAGGAGTGTGAGCCTAGGAAATATCCAAGCTTGGCTGAAAGAGGAATAGAACATAACAGGGCCACTGCAATGTGGTGGACAGAAAGTCCAGAGTAGCAAAATTAATTGGGTGGTCAATTGGCATCCCTCAGATTTGCCTACTCCTTAGGATTGCTATGAGGATAAAATTATGGGTGAGCAAGGAGCATCATGCTGTCCTGATGTCTCTGGTGGAGGAGTAAGAGAACATGTCATTAAAGAGGAGGTGCTGGCCTTTTAGAATTTACACCACATAAAACCATCTTGCATATTAAAACAATTTGTCTGCAAAAAAAAATCAATTAAGAAGAAACCTAGTAGGACATCTTAGCCAGCCACTGATTTTGACAGCCAGAAATACCAAACTGATGCAACAAAACTTGTGTGGGTCCAAGTGACAGAACATGGTCGCTTGCAGAATGTTTGAATGCTGTACTATCCTTTCCCTTCTGTAGAAGGATGCCATTCTAGGGCCCCTGGGAGCTACGGGAATATTATTATATTTTCTAGTTATATATGTATTTTTTACATTCACATTATTGGGAATTATATATGTATTTTTTACATTCACATTATTGTAGCTAAAAAATAGCCCTGGTTACAGATCAGGGCATGGATTGTTGATCCTCACAGACTGATGCACTACACCTCCCCTATAATGTAGGTGGGACCTTAGTGATTGCAGAATCCTATTTCTCTTGAGTGTACTTGCTTATTTTAATTCTTCCTTATAATGGCATGGAATGTAAACTCCATTTACAGGAGTTTACAGAGGCCAAAGCAAATGGTAGTTTCTTTCCTGGTGTCAAACTGGTAATTGATACCTTTGACTTCAGAAAAGTACTGCACCAAATTTGCTCACTTGCTGGCTAAAAGCAGCTTGTCCTCGAAAACACAAATTCTGTTATTGTGACATTTATTCTGTATAGCACCATTCTCCAACTTGGCACCCTTTAGATATGCTTGGCTACAATTTTCCTAATCCCCGACATTGCCATTTTCCAAGGGTTAATCATATGTAGTCAAAATGTCACAAGCCATGTACAAGAGGAAGGAATTGCAGGTTGCTGAGAAAACAAGGGAATGCAGAAACTTGTAAGGAGAAAAAACAAGTAAGCGCAGGATACTGGCTGCCAACCCAAAAGACTACATGGAGTTACTGATCCCTCTTGCCAGATGTTTGAACAGCTTGCTTTCAGAAGACTTTTGAAATTAGAT
Organism: Varanus komodoensis; assembly: GCF_004798865.1. Lineage (NCBI taxonomy): Eukaryota > Metazoa > Chordata > Lepidosauria > Squamata > Varanidae > Varanus > Varanus komodoensis. The sequence continues at coordinate 7,498,083 of NW_025335889.1, forward strand.
CATGTGGCTTCCCAAGGTCACATGTTGACCAAGCCTGGATAAACAGAAGCATTTTTCATTTCAAGAGAGAAATATGCCACAGCAATCTAGTGAGAACCCGGAGTGAAAGACCATGGGCTCTAGAGACTATGGTCTGCTAAGGTACTCCAGAGTAGGAGCGACATGCCTGCTAGCCAAGGAAGCAGCAGCTTGGGAATCATGCATTTCTTATGAATTTGCCCTTCCAGAACAGCTTTTATCCCCAAACAGGCCAAGACAATGGCATTCATTTATCATTCTATATGTGAAGCACAAAAACCATTGTAGGTTACACATTTTGAACATAGTCAGAAAGTATTTCTATAATTTGTTCTCCTTTCTTCTATGACTGTAATTTAGGATGTCTCTGGAAGACTGATGAGCTATTCCTTTCCAAAACAGTATTTATTAAAAGATTTTAATTTCTCAGTCTAAGAAGCAAGGTAAAACATGTGCATGTACCTTGGCTAAGGTGACTTCTTAGGTCTGTATTCAAGTGACCTGAATATATACTGCAGCCAAAATCAGTCTGTTTGAGAGTAAATGGAAAGCAAGGCTTCTGTCTGTGAGGGCAGCCTGCAACTGCTACAACTGCTTCTATATGTTCACTGCTTGTAAAACATTCCAGCTGTTTTCTGTAAAGACAACTTAACAATGGCTGGATTTCTGTGGTGCCTGAAGGTGCTCACTCAGTATTTGAGTATCACTGTTTAAAGTGAGATATTTTTGGGACTAGGGTGTATCACTTATTTGAAAAATATTTGAAACATTTAGGGCGAGGAAATGCAAAACATGCCCATAAATGAGAAGGTTTTAAAAGCTCTTGGCATTTGTTTGAATTATGTTTCTCTGAGTTGGTTCTGTGCAGGCAGCTCCAGCTGGAGGTTTGCAAAGAGTGCTGAAAGACTTTGTTAAATGCACTGCAATCTGCATGGCACAGAAAGTATCAGAATGTGAGCCTTGGAACAAGTGATCTGAAAGATGTCCAGTAGAGATTCAGCATGTTTCAGTCACTGCCCAGCTCTGGTTAAAGCAGGAATTACAAGACCATCAGCTAGTTCATCAAAGAAAGACTTCTTGTGCCAATAGATCAGCATGTTTGGATAATTACTCCCTTCTGCTGCTCTAATAGTATCTCATTCAAGCTTGCTCACTTGTCAAAGCAGATAGACTTGCCAGCTGCAGACCAGCTTGCCTTTCCCTGCATTGTTTCATCTTCACAGTAGGACTGACAAGAGCAGGTGAATCATCTGCAGACTCCTGGCTCAGGTTTAGAGGAAGATTCTGCTTCTATTCCATTTTTGTCCTCTCCTGTCACATCCCATCAGTTCTTGGATTATATAAAAATCCATTTAGATCAGGTTTTGGCAACTTGTACCCAGCCAAAAGTTTTGGCTTATTACTTCCATAACCTCTCATCATTGGCTGTATTGACAAGGCTCATGGGAGTGGTGGCCATAAGCTCTTTTGACCTTCAAATTGTGCATCCCTGAGCTACCTACATATTTGGGAAGGGAAGGTAGAAAGACCATTGGTAGCCATGACATCAGTGATGTAACATGGGGCTGAATGGAACATGGAAGCAAATGTGGGTCACCATACATGCGTGAGCCACCATATGTGTGTGAAAAGACTTTAGACTCAGAGTTTTTTTTTCTATCCCTCAAAAATCAAATCAAAACAAAAACATCCAAGTGCATAAGTATATAAAAAGAGGTTCCTTTCAATGCCAGCGGGGCCCCTCTCTGTGTAAAGATGTTTGAAGGTTTTGATCCAGTAAATGGTTCACACTTCAGTAGGCTGCCAAGCTTTATGGGAACTGTTGGATAGGAATTCACTGGAAGGAGTTGTTCTTAGGCAAAATTACAATAAATTCTGTGTGTGTGTGTGTGTGTATTCGTATGATTGCTGTGTGGCCAAGCTCCTCATGCTGAACTTCCGCTTCAGTAATGGCAGCGTGTGTTTAGAGATGGTGATTGTGCTTCAGGAGCAGCTAGTTCACCCCACATTGGAACAGTTTGCTGCTAGTATGATCTGGCTACTTTCCCACCTCTTCTGTTTACTCAGACCACTTGAAGTACCTGAACTGCAGGGGAGACCTCCTATCAGTTGATCTGATCCACAGAGGTTTAAGTGATTGCCTAGTAGAATTCATTATGGGAATGAAAATGCTTGGGGCAAATTAAAGAGGGACTTAATTTCCCATTGCCTTAACCCCCTCTTGCTTTTTTTATCCCTTTCATCCATCATCTTTCTGTTAACTGACTATTTGACCTTGAGAGACTACTTGGAGGTTAGCGGAAGAGCCATATTCCTTGCAGCTGTCTGTAGTTTTCTCTGGCTTTCTACAGTTCAGTACTCTCCTATCCAGCAAATTCTTTATAGCATGCCTTGCAGAAGTATTCACACACACACACACACTTTCAGCTGTCTACATTTTGTTGTATTACAACCTGGAATTGAAAACACATTTAACAGGCATTGTTACCATTTGATGCACACAAGAGACTGAGCATTGTGAAAGTGCAGGATATTTTTATTGTGGCAGAAAAGTTAAGTAAACAGAAAGAAGGTGGCACTTGTAGGTTGCAGAAGTATTCACCCCCTTAGCACTGATACACCTAAATAAGCATTGGTGCAACCTACTGCCCTCAAAAACCATTGAACAGAGTTCACCTGTACGCAATTACAGTACCAAATGATCTTAGATTAAACATTTTTGTTCTAGAAGGCTTCAGAGTTTGTTGATGTTTGGCATATCTAAACAAACAGCATGATGAAGACCAAGGAGCTTTCAAAATAACTTCAGGATAAAGTTGTACAGAAGCACCAATCAAAGTGGGGTTATTAAAAGAAAACAACAAATCTTGAATGTCTCCTGCAGCTGCATTAAATCCATGAACACACAATGGAAGGAAATGGCTCAGCTGTGATTCTGCCTAGAGTCCACGAAAACTCAGGGACTGAGTAAGGAGCGTGTTTGTCAGGGAAGCAACCAAGAGGCCAGTGGTAACTCTAAAGGAGCTGGAGAGACCTGCAGTTGGGATGGGAGAAACTGTGCATGGGATAGGGTCACCAGAATTCTCCACAATACTAGGCTTTAAGGAAGAGTGGCAAGAGGAAAGCTGTTGCTGAAATAAATCCATATGGATGCCCATTTGCAGTTTACCGAAAGATGTGTGGGAGACACAGCAAGCATGAGGAAAAGGCTCTATGGTCTGATGAAAGAAACATGGAATTTTGGGGCTGTTGTGCCTTTGTGTGGCGCAACGCTCAGCTATGCCCCTTGTCCTAAGAACATAATCCACATGGTGAAGCATAGTGGTGGCAGCGTCATGTTGTGGGGATGCTGGGATGTTTTTAGTTTTAGCAGGGACTAAGAAACCAGCCAAGGTTGAGGGCAAGATGGACAGGGCCAAATACATTGCAATTCTAGAGGAAAGCCTGTGTCAGATATTGTAGGATCCAGATCTATGAAGCTGATAAAGATTTATGCAAGAAGACTCACAGCTGTATTTGCTGCCAGAAGTGCTTCTACCAAGTATTAGGGGGGTGGGAGCTTATGCTAGTTTCTTTTTATATACTTTTGTGCCACAAGAAAGAAGTTTTACACTTTCACAACATTGAGCATCATGTGTACATCAAGTACTAACAATGCCAATTAAATCTGTTTCAATTTCAATTGGTAGAACAACAAAATAGAGAAAACTAAAAGGGATACTGTATCTGTGATGTACACTCCCCAAATCTGAATCTTTGGCCTGAATCACATGACTGAAAAGGCACTACTTGGCATGCTGAGACCCAGTCTGGCTGTGCATTAGACTTGTGAGCACAGTCCTTCATTGGGCTCCTCAGCTATTTCCCTGAAGCAGCCCTTCTGTTTACCCTAGAAATAACTCTGATACTTGCTGCTTCCAATGTTTTTGGCCACATTTTTAAAACACTACCATTCGCCTTTTATAATGAGCCACTGTAAAGCAGATCATATTTTTGTTGCCTTTATACTTATGGCAAGCAACTCGACCTTTTAAAGCAGCGAGGAACAATGGGAGGAAATACTCTTTTATTTACACAGATGCTGCATTGGAAAGCTGTCTGGGTTTCTGCCCTGCATTTTCCAATGCTCCTTCTACAAGGAGGATGAAACCAATCGCTTGGGATCTTTGTAGTCCCTTGAGTGGAATGGAACAACCTTGGAACATGATGACCCTAGTATATATTTATGTATCAGGTGTGCAAAGAACGTGCAAGAATAGTTTTGATCTTTTTCTTTTTTTGTCTTTGTTCTGTGGCAGCAAAGACTGAAAGTCACATACTGTGTACGGATTCTAATACTGGATTCATGCTGTGCAGAACACATTAGACTGCAAACTTGTGCCTGTTTTTGAGTAAGCATGTTCAGGATTTCTTTGTTTAAAGTAGCTTGCCACAAGCATGTCCCACAAACTGGACTGAAAAAAAAAAGAAGCAGTTTGAATAGAAAAATTAGTAGCAAGCTATATATGCTTTGTATTGTTAACCATATATAATGGATGTCACTTGTACTAAAATTATGAGGTTGCAGGCAGCTCTAGGTGCTATAATTACTGTGGGAAGCAGTTTGACCCAGGTTTCCAAAGTGCATATGTTACTACTTCATGCATTTCCTGCAGTGTAGTAGTTGTGTTCTCAGAGCATTAGTGCATAGACATGAGTACAATGTTAAATGTTACTGTGTTTAAGGGTTGGGTGTAATGCAGAAAAGGAATTGCTCAACTCCCTGGAGAACATTTCCCTTTGATCACAAAAACCTGACTGTGGCCCTTGTTAGGTAGGTGGTTGCCAAAGGGAAGGCTTCCCATGCCCAGACAGAATTTGAAGAATTCAAACAGGGAAGCTACAAAAGAGGATCCTGTCTATACTGTGATACTTAGTACCAGCACAGGGGATTTGATTGGTTTAAAATCTGTTTGGTAGGCAGGTTGCGATTGTCAGGTGGAAATTTTGGTCACCCTTTACATTCTGCACCATCTCTGCCAGTCTCAGTGAGAATGCACTTGAAATGGTGGGGCTTGATCTTGTCAGTAGCATAGGCCATTTTTATTCTGCATTTTAAGTTTTACCAGTTACAGATTGTTAAGTGATGCCACAATGAATGTCTGTGTATCTCATGAAAGATTTTCTTTTTAAGGATTGGGGATTACACAGCATAGTCACTGAAGGTTTTTTTAAATGATTATGATGTGTTTGAATGAACTTGATGTTACGCCATCTCTTGATCCTTTTCTCCATTGTGCTGCTTCAGTTGCCCCAGCAAATACCTGTAGCCCATAATCAGTACTTATATCTAAATTGCTGTTACCCACAGAGGTCACTCAGCATTCCTTCCTTCTTTTCTGCCTTCAAAGGGAAATTGTTTTCTGTGCATGCCTTGACTCCAGCATCACCAGATGTTGTCTGCTTCCAAGTATTTCTTGGGTTCCAAGACATCTTGCCTCCGGAAAATGCAATGGACTGAAATTTACATCAAAAACTGCATCCTTTTAGACTTTTAGATGTGTGTGGGGGTATTCAATTTTCTTTTGTCATAATGCATCATTTCTTTAAAACATTATTTCTGAGATACTCTTCAGCGCAAAAAAGGCAATTTGTGATTTAAAATTTTAAAACGTCACACCTCAGCAAAATTAAGGACAGGAAAAACAATGTAGGGCAAATAAGTTTAGAATCATTGAAAAGCCATTCAGAACAACAGCATCAAAGGGGCCAATATAACTGCCTTCTCTAATTGGTGTTGGGGCTCAGGATTACATGGGTTCTGTATATGTGCAGCTGTATGTGCATAGCCCTATCTAGACGTTCATGTTGTACATATAGATGCTGTGGCAATAGGGTAACATGCCATCATGGGCACAATGCTGGGGTGGGGACACACATTCAACTAAACTGGTTTTTTTTTTTAAACATCCATAGAAAGTATAGGAAATTGCCATTTAATATTGGATAGTACTGAATGTAGCATCTCACAATGCAAAGAAAAGGTAAAAGAGTCTTGTGGCACTTGAAGACTAAAAAAGATTTTATGGGAGGGGTGCCCAACACAATGCCTGCAGAGATTTTCCAATGTAGTGCCTACAGACAAACATTTTTTTAAAAATTTGCCTGTTTGCAATATATTTACCTGCATTTGTATGAAGTGCATATGACTTTGTAGCAAGTATGCAAAGACAAACGGAAATGTGAAGACATAAGGATGTCTTTGAAACATAGAAACAGCGCGAGTCAGAAGGGGTCTCCTGGGCCATCTAGTCTGACCCCTGGCTCCACTCACGACATGCTCACCATGTGCATGTCTAGCCTATCCTTGAACACCCGCACCGATGGGGCCTCAACCACCTCCCAGAGAAGCCCATTCCATACCCTCAGTGTTCTGACTGTCAGGAAGTGCTTCTGGCATCTAAATGGAACCTTGGTTCCCTGAGCTTTGCTTCGTTGGAGCTCCATTGAAGTTGGCATCTACATGCCAATTTCATGCATTTATAAGTTATTGTAAGGTCCTCCTTGCATTATAGGAGGTGAGTGTTTGTTTTTCAAATGTTGTAGTACTGATCTTTTAGATATCAAAAGGATACAAAGAATCCATTTCTATGAAGCAGGTAAATGATTTAAAAATGTGTGTACATCAGCAAATATTAAAGACTGTTCTAATACAAAAATTTATCTGTGTGATAACTTTCCTTCTGAAAGATGCAGCTCTGGACATTTCAAAAACATGTTTAAAAGAAGTGTTAGTTAACACTTAAATGAATTAGACGATCTTTTATATACACATGGCTGGGAGTGGGGGATTATAAATAGTGATCTCATTGCTAACAATTTCTTACCTTCCAAAACCCACTCCCATCTGTATATAATATCTAACTTTGTTGTTGTTGTTAGTCACGCAGTCATGTCCGACCCATTGCGACCCCATGGACAACATTCCTCCAGGCCTTCCTGTCCTCCACCATCCCCCGGGGTCCACTTAAGCTCACACTCACTGCCCCAGTGACTCCAACCAGCCACCTCATTTTCTGCCGTCCCCCTCTTCTTTCGCCATCAATTGTTCCCAGCATTAGGCTCTTCTCCAGGGAGTCCTTCCTTCTCATTAGGTGGCCAAAGTATTTGAGTTTCATCTTCAGTATCTGGCCTTCTAAAGAGCAGTCAGGGTTGATCTCCTCTAGGACTCACCGGTTTGATCGCCTTGCAGTCCAAGGGACCCGCAGCAGTCTCCTCTAGCACCACAATTCAAAGGCCTCAATTCTTCGGCACTCAGCCTTCCTTATGGTCCAACTTTCACAGCCATAAATTGCAACTGGGAAAACCATAGCCTTGACTATACGAACTTTTGTCAGCAGGGTGATGTCTCTGCTTTTTAGTATGCTGTCTAGATTTGTCATAGCTTTCCTCCCCAGGAGCAAGTCTTTTAATTTCTTGTCAGCAGTCCCCATCTGCAGTGATCTTGGAGCCCAGGAAAATAAAACCTGTCACTACGTCCATGTCTTCCTCATCTATTTGGCAAGGAAGTAAGAGGACCGGATGCCATGATCTTAGTTTTCTTAATGTTGAGTTTCAAGCCAACTTTTGCACTCTCCTCCTTCACCTGCATCTAGAATCTCTTTAGTTCCTCTTCACTTTCTGCCATCAGAGTGGTATCATCTGCATATCTGAGGTTGTTGCCTGTCGCCTCCATTAGCTTTGTTGTTGCTCAGACTTCCTAAGGCCCATTTGACTTAACTTTCTAGGATGTCTGGCTCAAGGTCAGTGCCCACCCCATCGTGATTAAAAGGGGTGTTAAGCTCTTTCTTGCATAGTTCTGTGTAATCTTGCCACCTCTTCTTAATCTCTTATGCCTCTGTTAGGTCCCTGCCATTTTGATCCTTTATCATACCCATCTTTGCATGAAACATTCCCTTCATATTTCCAATTTTCTTGAAGAGATCTCTGGTCCTCCCTATTCTATTGTTTTCTGCTATTTCTTTGCACTGTTCATATATGAAGGCATTCTTATCTCTTCTAGCCATTCTCTGGAATTCTGCATTCAGTTGGGTGTATTTTTCTCTTTCTCCCTTGTCTTTTTCTTCCCTTCTTTCCTCAGCTATTTGTAAAGCTTCCTCAGACAGCCATTTTGCTTCCTTGCATTTCTTTTTCTTTGGGATCGTATTAGTTGTTATCTCTTGTACAATGTTGCAAACCTCCATCCATAGTTCTTCAGGCACTCTGTCTGTCAGATCTAATTCCTTAAATCTGTTTGTCACCTCTACTATATATTCATCAGGGATATGATTTAGGTCATACCTGAGTACCCTAGTGCTTTTCCCTACTTTCTTCAATTTAAGCGTAAATTTTGCAAATAGAAGCTCATGATCTGAGCTACAGTCAGCTCCTGGTCTAGTTTTTACTGACTGTATAGAGCTTCTCCATCTTTGGCTGCAGAGCACATAGTCGGTCTGATTTCTGTGTTGACCGTCTGGTGATGTCCATGTGTAGAGTCGTCTCTTGGGTTGTTCGAAAAGAGTGTTTGCTATGACCATTGTATTCTCTTGACAAAATTCGACCAGCCTGTGCCCTACTTCATTTTGTACTCCAAGGCCCAACTTGCCTGTTATTCCGATTATCTTTTGGCTTCCTACTTTAGCATTCCAATCCCCCATGATGATAAGGACATCATTTTTTGGTGTTAATTCTAGAAGATGTTGTAGGCCTTCATAGAACTGGTCAACTTCAGCCTCTTCAGCACCAGTGGTTGGGACGTAGACTTGGACTACTGTGATGTTGAATGTTTTGCCTTGGATTCGAACTGAGATCATTCTGTCATTTTGGAGATTGTACCCCAGTACTGCTTTTCCTACTCTTTTATTGACTATGAAGGCTACTCCATTTCTTCTGAGGGATTCTTGCCCGCAGTAGTCTACCTGATGGTCATCTGAATTAAATTCACCCATTCCTGTCCATTTTAGTTCACTGATTCCTAAGATGTCGATGTTCAGTCTTGTCATCTCTTGTTTGACCACATCCAGCTTGCCTTGATTCATGGATCTTACATTCCAGGTTCCTATGGAGTATAGATCTTTACAGCATCAGACTCTCCTTTCACCACCAGATACATCTGCAACTGAGTGTCCTTTTGGCTTTGACCCAGTCACTTCATTCTTTCTGGCGCTACTAGTACTAGCCCTCTGCTCTTCCCCAGTAGCATATTGGACACCTTTCGACCTAAGGGGCTCATCTTCCGACATCGTATCTTTTTGCCTTTTGGTACTGTCCATGGGGTTTTCATGGCAAAGATACTGAAGTGGGTTGCCATTTCCTTCTCCAGTGGATCACGTTTTGTCAGAGCTCTCTGGTATGACCTGTCTGTCTTGGGTGGGCCTGCACGGCATAGCTCATAGCTTCATTGAACTACACAAGCCCCTTCGCCACGACAAGGCAGTGATCCATGAAGGGGAATATCTAACTTGCAATTTAGAATAATGCTTCCTGTTCTGATGAAGTGAACCATGGGTCACAAGAGTTTGTAACATAATAAATTGGTTAGCTTTTAAAGTCCCAAAAGACTTTACTTCTTCTTCGTGTTCTGCATAACTTACATTCAGGCTTCCTTCTTTTTTAGTAAAGAGGCTTTTCAACTTCTTTAAGCTGTGTTTTCTCAAAGATGAGTTCAAACCTAACTTATATATGTATTCTTTTTATTTTTATACTTGTATACTGCTAACTATTAAAATAGGAATCTTTTTGGATGTCAAGAATTTGTAAGATGATTTAAACATTCAAAAAATACTTAATATGATATATACCTATGATTTGTGGAATTTTCATTTGCTGCATCTTCAACTTAATTTCCTGCTATAAGCATTGATTCATGCAGAAGAATATGCTTAATCTTCATAGACCCCCATGATGTTATTCTCAATTCGTCTTTTTGTACGAGCTACTAAGCATGATTATCCCTGTGTAGTTTGGATTTCTCAAAATGCTTGGGAAAATGCCATTCTTTTTTAAGGAGAATATGATGTGTAAAATCCTGGAAGCAATGCAGTTGTACAGTTCTACAAAGTGAAGTTGATGTTGGTGCCAAAGGACATCAAGGTGATTTCTTGTGATGAATAATCTTGCAAAATCATTTAACAGAAGACATATTAAAGCCTTGGATAGTTTTGTTAGCTAAAAACAGTTTATGGGGACTTAAGAAGTGCCAGCCTTATCTGTGGGAAAAAGTGACATTAATCTCAGAAGAGATTAGTTCCCTTTCTCTCTAGTTTTGCAACAAGGCTTGCTGTACCCATAATGGGTCTGCATCCTCACTTTCCTTGGCCCCAGGAACTGATTGCATGTAAGAACAGCCCATATGTTGAAACTATAAGTGGGTGTTGCCTCCACTTTCAATTATTGTGACCTCTGGACCTGGACCTTCAAACTCAGGGTTGTTTAGAGGTTAAATAATTCAGTATTCCGCTACCTATAGTATGATGTTGGGCTTATTCTGGATTGTTTGACCCCCCAAACAACCAGGCTTTCTGGGCTTGGACATGGCAGCAACCCTTCCTGAAAGCAGAAGCAATGCACCTCTGGGAGGCAGCATGTTCACTCCTGCTTGGCCAGAGCAATTCCTGAGTTAGACCCATTTCCAAAGATATTTATGTACCGGGGAACCGTATTTTCTATCTGTTCAGTTTCTTGCTAGCAGAGAGCTTTACTTTTAACACAGCTTAACATCGTTGCAGAACTCTCTGCAGAACCCCACAGCATGAGAATGAGACTCAGTAGAGATAGATTTGGCCCATGGGTAAGAGGTTTAAGACCACTGACCTGAAGCATTCTTCTGCTTAGAGGGCTGAGTTCTCCCTGGCCAGTGTTCATGGAGACCGGCTTAATTGACCTTGAGGCTGGGATGAAGAGTCTTCAGGAAATATGACCAGGCAGATCATGGACCATCAAACCATCCCTGCTTTAAGTTATTCTCATTTAAGAATCTGTAGAAATATTTTAACATACATTTAAATACTGGACAGATCTGGGCAGGTCACATGGTACAGTATAGGAGCCCTCCGGCTGCCACTAATTTTTTCTATCCTTCCGATTTTTCCAGTTCCATTTCCCCTTCATTAAAGATGACTGAAAAGCCGGGGTGGGGGGGGTGGTTAGGATTGTGGTGGTGGGGAAACTTGAGCTAGAATGCATTGTTGTACACAGTGTTTCCACCCTAGGTAAAAGATCGAGTTGTGGTCTAGCTCAAGGACACTGTAAGTCAGCTCTGCTTGACCTTGGTGGCATCCAGATGTTTTGTCTAACTGCCTAACCCCTGCCCATTGGTCATACTGGCTGGAGTGGGCCTTGTGGTCCAAAACATCTGGAGGGCACTAGGGTTAGATGAGGCTGCTGTAAGCTTTTTTCAGAGCCCCAGCTGTTGTCAAAATCCTCTTAGATGAAAGACAAACACTTTGTTTGGTAGCCTACAATGATACATATGGAGGCATAGATTTTGGTTACATTCTTTCTCCCTCCCCCCCCCTTTTAATTTTAGGGGATGAAAATAAGGATCAATCCAAATTAGATTGCTTTAATTTTCTTAAGATTGCAAATGTTTTCCTTTTGGTCACAGACCTGATCTGGGTCTTGGATGTTTCTTTTGCATGCTCCGAAGGGCATTTCCTTCTAGGTCACAGAAATGACAGTATGAGGAAATGTGAGTTGTTATAAGTTCCACTTGCTTCAAACATTGGATTCATTGTTAGCCTTCAGTTCCTGCTATTACCAAACAAAAAAGAACATTTTACAATCTTGACTCTCTTCTGGAAGTTGTCCTTGTTGATTAGGTTTGGTGAAAGTTGATACATTTGCACACTAAGTATGGATGATGAGCAAATATCCTTGTGTGTAAGGTTCTTTTTCTCTCCCTCCCTTCCAGCATCAGAAATTGCACTTGCAAAATGAGCCGCTTTCCTCGGAAGAGCTCCATGGAGCTCCTGCAGCCAGAACGCAGACACTCAAGAGCAGATTCCTCAAGCAATTTATCTATGGATACATTTTGGTTAGAGGTGGAGAGCATCAAAGAAAGTACCGAATCTGAGCCAGAAGAGTGCAACCTTACGGATGCCAAACCCCCAGAAGGTAACAATATCTTAAAGGCGTGGTGAGAACTGCGAATTGTTTCTATAACTGCTGGATTACTATGATAATCTGTTAAGTAAGAGGGCATTCTCTGGGCTCATCCCAATTTCCTACTTAAAGTACACTTGACATGGCCTACCTCAGTACTGATTATGTCATCAGCCCTTATATAATTGTATTTAAAAATACATTGCAGCTGCAAGAGGAAGAGCCCCAGTCAGATTGAAGGTCTGTGGTAGTAGCAGATGTCCCTTTTTTTATTTACCATATGTCAGGTCTGGGATGTAGGGAGTAGATGTCTGTAGTTGGAGCCCCTGGGCCAGTGGTCATGGAGGTGGATAGAGATCTTACCTGATGGGGTAGGGCCAGAGGCAAAGGTGGGAGCAAGCAAACATTGGACATCATGAAGCCATAACAGGACCAGAAGTAAAAGCAGGTTCAGGAACAGGCAAGGATCAGGTACTGACAAGGCATGGCAGTCCAAAGGTAAAGACAAGGCCAGGAGCCAGCAAGGATCAGATATTTTATTTTATTTTATTTTATTTATTTATTAAAACATTTTTATGCCGCCCAATTCGCCAAAGCCTCGGGGCGGCTTACAACAATAAGTTAAAAAATAATTACAACATTAAATTAAGTTAAAAATACAAAATACCAATATAAAATATAAAATAAGCCACCCTGGCCAGATAAAATCCAATAATATTAACAATTAAAATGCCGCTTAAATAAAAAGGTCTTCGCCTGGTGCCGAGAAACAAATAATGACGGTGCCAGGTGGACCTCTCTGGGGAGCGCATTCCATAACTTAGGTGCCACCGCAGAGAAAGCCCTCCTCCGAGTACCTACCCTCCTAATTTCTTTCATGGGGGGTTCCTGGAGAAGGGCCTCTCCCGCAGATCTCAAGGGGTGGCCGGGCATATATGGATGTAAGCGCTCCTTCAGGTAACCAGGACCCAAGCCCAAGATATAGACAAGGCACAGCAAAAATGGAGGCAGAACCAAGGTCAGTAGCAGGCGAGGATTGGATACTGACAAGGCAAGGCAGGGTCAACCAGAGGTGCAAAGGCAGAGACAGGAACAGGCAGGGATCATGGCAGAACTGAAGACAAAACAAGACTGGAGGCAGGACTGGGGCTGCAAAGCCACCAGCACAAAAGCCCACGCTACTACAGCAAAACTGAACAGCACGGCTCTTCTAGCACCTCCCAGGGCTCCCAGATGCTTGTTCATTTTCCAATCCTTGCAACTATCTATAGGTGTGCTCCTTGTCCTGCATTCACTTGCACCTCATGAGGTGAACTGAGTCGAAGTTTCAGACCTTGACACCCAAGGTCTGAAAGCTTTTACTGGAATCAGTGTTAGCTTCCCCTCGGGCAACTATTGAGCGACTATTGTCTTTGGGTTGTGGTGGAAGCATAGGGTTTAAGGCACCAAATCTAGTTTAAATCTGGCTTTGAAAGAGTCATGGTCAAACACCATGATAAGTAATTAATATGTAGTGTATACTTTGATCCGTGCCTGAGAAGAGATAGATTTTTGTTTTGTAACACCACTTCCTTGGTTTTCCTGCGTATCCAGCTAGACATAAGGGAGAAGAAATAGAAATTTTGCCAGGGACTGCTGTCCCTACCTGTTCCCTGAGGAACTCAGAAGAATCATTGCCAGCTTAGAATTGGTCATCACTTGTGGCAAATGCATATCAAAAGAAAACCAAAGCAACAACATAGGAGACTTGGATACTCCTCTTTTGGTTGAAAGTGTGTTTTGGAGAGTCTGTCCCAATAAATTCCCGTATCATAAAAAGATTTTTACTCGACTTGTTTGGAGCCACTAGATGGTGCTGCAAATAGATTTTGGTAATTCATCCTGCTAAGTGTTTTAGAAATCACCAAGTGTACAAAAAACCAAATGAAGTATTTACAAGAGCAGTAATAAAGAAGTGACATGCAAAGTGTTTGAAGGAGAATTAATTTGTAGAAAAGAAAGAGTGGACAGCCTTCTGAGAGAACTGGAATTTTATTGGCAAAGGAAATGGCAGCAGAGCCCCTGTATTTTATATGTAGATGGGATATGACAATCCCAGCATTCTGATAGCCCTCCAAAAGAAATGGAACTACAGAAATACTGAGAAAAAATATATGAGGAACATAATTTATGAAAGACCATCTGCATCTTTGTCAGGGCAGCTCCATTTTATTAGTAGTAGTAACAACAACTTAAGCATTCCGCTATTTTTGGAGTATTCCAAGTAATTACTAATAATTACTTGATAATACTCCCCACAGACCTGTGAGGTGGGTCAGTAATAACCCCAGAGTGCAAATAGGAGTTTGAGGGGCGTAGCAGAGGTGAAATTTGAATTGTGTTTTGTATTTAAACTTTGACTTGTTTGTGATAGATACCCAGAGAGCTGCCTTTGAGGTCGTTTGCATCTAGGGACCTTGTTTCATTTAGTGATGGGATATCTGTGGCTGAAGAACTTGGGTAGCTGGGATGGCAAAAACTCCTGCCTGATGCCTTGGAAAACTGCTGCCAGTTGGACTGGACATACTGCACTAAATGAACCAATATTTTGACTCAATAAGCAAAGGGGTTATATGGCTTTAATAAGGAGATCTCTGACTTTAGCAGCAGAATTAGAGGGTAAAATACAGCGTATTTCCATCCCTCCTACTCTGTGCTTTGGAAAACACGTGTTGACATTGTGTCTGTCATGCAGTAGTTAATAGCACAAACTCCCGTTCTAGTGTGGAGGTGAGGGTGGAAGTGACCACTAAAGCTCAGGATTGGACAAGTCCTACTCTGTTTCTTATATAGTAAGAGGAGAGCCTTAAAACAGGGCTGGGGAATCTGTGGCCCTCCAGATGTTGATGAGTCACTACTCTTTATCATCCCTCACTATTGCTGTGCTGTTTGAGCATCAGGTGAATGGTCATTCAGCATCTAAAGGTTCCCCAGCCCTACCTTAAACCATGTTTGGCTAAAATGATAGGCTTTTAGTCCTCCGTTTCTCTGAGGAATCATCTCCATATTTCTTGATATTTAGAAGGGGAAGCTGAAGCAGAATGGCTGCAAGATGCAGGGCTCTCTGACTTGATTGGGGACCATGCTGTGGAGAATGGCAACATTGTCCTGCTTTCCACGCTGACCAAGACGCAGGCAGCAGCTGTGCAGCGACGGCTGGATAATTACACCCGCTCCCGAAGGAAGAAGAACAAGCAGCCTGTCCGTGATGTCAGAGACATTTTTGGAGTGGTTGGCTCTGGGGTATGTTTAGGCCATGCATTGTTGTCTGCGGCTGGTTCTTTCATCCCCCCACCCATTTCCTGTACACCTCCTGGCTCTTCCTCCTTAACCGATTGGAGTGAAAGTTATTTCGTAAAGCGTCTTGACTGATAAGGTTGAATCCTGCTGTCGAATCCAGTGTGGTGTAGTGGTCAAAAATTGTCCCTTCTTGCAACTGCTATTTGCATGGGGAAGGATGTTTGTTACTCCTTTTCAGTTTCATTTCCTATTATATTGCCAAAAACAATAGTTTTTTAAAATAAAAATAAGTGTATCCTTAACTTGCAGTTGTATCAATTTCAATTCTCTCCACTGAATTATTCAACAATTTATTAAAAAGTTCAATTTTAAACAGATTAAAATTGAATCTAATTTTAATCAAACTTAAAAATGACTTAAAACCAAGGGTTGATGAGTTCCTTTCACAAAAACATCTGGACTTTTAACTGTGATTGGCAGCTTAACGACCATCAATTGAGTCACTTTTTCTGACTTGTTTAAACACAGAGCATAGTTTCCTTGTTTGTGGCTTTGAGTTACTTTTAGAACCTTTGCACCTTACCTGCCATATCCCAATCATACGTTTTTAGCCAACAAAACAATCTTCCTGCCCTTGAACAACCCAGCTTGTTAAATACTCTGTAAGGTTCGTTGGGAGACCTGCTATGTCTCAGTAATGTATGGCATGCCTGTTATGCACTGACTTGTAGCTGCTACATTCTGGAGATATCTGCAGATCTTCTTAAAGGAAAAAGAGGAGTAAGATATGTCTCTGACTCAGATGGTTCCATTGACCTTGCATATGTACCAATTTGCTTCTTGCCCTTTGATCTACATTAACTTGATGTCTAAGTTCACATCTGAAAGAGAATTTAGCCAAATGCTTTGCATTCATAAGCACTGAAACAAATGCAGAAATCATGAGTACACCCAAGCATGTGCAGAGTACCTTTTTCATAGCATGTAAATTAAGACATGTGATTTCAAGATGAGGAGAAACAAGGCAGGCTTTATTCCAAATCCCTTTCTTTGAAGTCATAGCTTGATACTCTGTGCCACAACATTTATTAAACTGCCTAAGAAATTACTAACCACTGGTTGGCAATAATTTGAATTGACAAACTATCTTCCATATGGGGAAGAGGACTCATCCACCATGTTTGCTGTTGTCCCTCAATTCTGAGTTCTGCTCTTCACTGGAGTAGCATAAAAATGAAATATCAATCTTTCCCTCTTTCTCTGTCTCCCTGCAGCCGCCATGTGTAACGTGTGTATGTGGTGATCACACTCAGTTCAGAGTAGGAAAACTGAATCTTAAAGGAAAATGTTTCAACTTCTGCCTTTTCCAGATGTTCTCACATGAATCAAAGTATCCTGTAGTTGATATGGCAGGCATAGCACAAAGAAGTATGGAATGGGTTAAAGCTATGTGGCATTAAGGTCTTAAGGCTATATATACATAAGTTTTTTCTCTTGCTTCCAATGTTACTGGATCAGGTGGCATCTCTGCAGCACTGGTAAATGAGAAAGGCTGGGATCTTCCTAAATAAAGTGCTTTGCCACTGGTTGTTCCAGTTCTTATTTAAGATTGCAGATTTGTATATGCACACACATGTATATTATACACACACACACATATGTGTATATATATATATACACACACACATATATATTATATATTACATATATTTATGTGTGTGTGAGAGAGAGAATCAGAGTACTCTTTAGTTCAGTTGTACCATTGACAAACAATGAGAGCTTCGAACACAAGCATTTTATCTCTTACCTTGGAGGATAGGAATATTTTTAGATTCCTACCTTTTTCTTCTGCAAGAATGGGGATACCTACTTTTTGTTGCATATTCTCCTATTTCTAGGATTTAGTTGCCATCCTATCTACGTAGATTTCTTTGCATGTGACTTTACTTGTTCTGTGTTCTCTCTCTAGGAGACCAAACCAGGAACAGACTCAGAAATAGATCGATTGCACCGCAGGTCTGCATCATCAAACGCCATTCAGAAATGTAAGAAGGAAAGTGTATTATGGAGAGAACGTAGGAGGCTGTTTGAATAACATGTCAACCCACCATGGGTCTTTTAATTCATAGAGGGGCTGATGTTCAGGTGGCCCTCATGTTGAATAGACATGTGAATATGTCATGCAAAGCTGGCAAGCATGGGTTCTGTGATAAATACCCATGGTCTGTTTAGGGCTGTGTGGGGGTTGGATAACTCATGTTGTCTGGGTTTATTCTCCCTGAGCGAGAGTTGCTTATGCAAGCTGAAGTTTGTGGGTGTGGTGGCTAGTCATGGGTTAAATAACCTTAGTGAAATGTGGTGAGTTATCCGAACCCTATCAGAGTATTGCTTAGAAGCGGAAGATCTATAATTCCTACCTGAGAGTGTACAAGCTAAGTAGTCCTTAAATGCTGAAGTAGGTATGAAGGATCCTGCAATGGAATTTTCTTTAGACTGCAGTCCTGTATACATTAGGAGTAAGTTCCATTGAACTGAATGGGGCTTACCTGTATGTAGATGTGTGTAGCATTACATTATAAGTGTCTCACTAAGAGTAGTTTTATGCAAATATTTTCCATGGTATTTGCTTCCTTTAATGTCTTTCCATATATATTGCAAATTGAAATATAAGACCACTGATACAGTGATTTTCAGGAGCTGAGTTATTTTAAGTATTAAAAATAGTAGGAGTAAAACTGTTGCTCTTAACTGATACTGATTGCAACTTGTTAAATATCCAAATTCTCTTGCGTGTTCACATGAGCAAGAAAATACAGAATAAAAATTTACACTCAGACCAGGTTGCTGCAATTTTTTTTATACCAAGACTTTGCCAGTAATTTTAAAGTTTAAGAACAGGCAAGTTCAGTCCCATCATAGACTGTAATATATTGTCAGAGGATATTCCATTAAAATGGTTGTTTAAAATGGAACTTCAGTCCATAGGCTGTGAGGCCATCCATCTATTTCTGCTGTTCTTATTAGCTTTACAGATCTCTTATATAAAGATTTTTTATTTCTGTTTTTCCCCCCCAAATCCCCCCCCCCCTTAGCTGATACAGTGGAAAACCAAGACTTCCCATCGCCATTGAGGGGTTCTGCAAGAGAAGAGTTCTTCAGCACAGAAATTGCTTATTCAGAGCAAGCAGCCATCCTTCTCAAAGGATCATTCCCAAGGGAATCTAGGAGGATCAAGGATGAGAGTTTTTTACCTGTAAGACTTTGTTTCATTTACTTGGGTGCATGTGTGCATTTGATAATGAAAAGGGGAAAAAAGAATGAAAGGAGAACATTGGCAGAATTTATTTATTTATTTATTTAATTTAATTTCTATACCACCCAACAGCCAAAGCTCTCTGTTAGTATTGGCCCTGAAGGGTCACACTGATCCTTCCTTTTTGTCCTTCTTGGTTTAGAAATTTAGTATCTCCAAAGGCAGGCTGGGAGTAACCAGGATAGGTGATCTGTCGCTGCAAGATATGAAGAAAATCCCCACGTTGGCACTCATTGAGCTAACTGCTCTCTGTGACGTCGTTGGCTTAGAGCTGAAGAGAAACAAGGCAGTAAAACGGAAAGTGGCAGGTAGCTTTTCCTCATTCCTCTTTTAATTATGAATTTAACTTCATGTAATTCTTGTCAGTGATTGCAATTAGGGAAAGCCGCAGTTGGTAGTGTGCCAGATTTGAAAGAGAGAGGAGTGCCGGCAAGAGTTTTCTCCCTCCCTGATTGCTAATGTGATCATTCAGCAAATTTGATGCAGGTGAAGTGGGTGTGGGGAGCCTCGGAGCCATTGGTCTGGGATGCTTCTTGGTCCAGCCCACAGCATTACTTCCACCTTGTGTACCTGTGTACACAAGTAGTTTGAGGAGGGGACCTGTACATCTAATTACTAAGTGTGTGAGCATGTATATGCGCATGCACACATATCTGGGGGTAGAAGGGCTAATGCTTCCCTCCCTCCCTGTGTCCTCCTAAAATAATTCCTCAACTTAGAAAAATAGGATCAAGTCATGCAAATGAAACCTGTTTTGCTAAGCCTAATGGCCATAGGACAAGCTGGGATAGATGAGGGGATGTCAGATGGGGCAGGGAGAAAGAGGAGGAGATACAGAGGACATTAGAAGGCTTGTGAGGATGGAGGGGAGTGTGAGCGAGTGAGGGGTGGGATGCGATGCGATGCAGGGGCTCTGGTCCAGCTCACTACTGCCATATGGTCCACTTGAAGGAATTGCGCACTAGAAGAGAGGTTCTCTATCCCAGCTTCCACAGGTTGAACTGATCTCCACCAGTGTGGGCAGTTCTAAAAGAAAGTTGCGCAGATTCATCAGGCTCTCCAGGACGACTAGTCCTGGTGGCTCTATGGTTACTGCAGTATCGGAGGCAGTGTGCCGTATGTATGCCAATTGCTTGGAACGTGTGTGGGAAGGTGCAGCTGCACTCATGCCCTGCTGGTCGGTTTCCCATGGACAGCTGGGCAGCCACTGGGTGAATAGAGTGCTGGACTGCTCTGGGCTCCATCAGCACTGGGCCATTTGTTCCTATCCACACACCAAATAGGGAAGGAGCTAGTGTGGACTGGCATTACTTACACAGTCTCATGCAAGACGTGCACAGGGCTCTGTTGTACCTACTTTTTTGTGAGATACTCCTAGGACAAATACTTGCACATCTGGGACAAATTAACCTATAAGCACGCCCTCTAGCATGGAACTGGGTGCATCACACCTGAACAATTGGTGCTGTGACATGTCAAGCTGACCACAGTGCAGAGTGAGTCCATTCTGTGGTGACATCCCACTGTAAAATTACAGTCATGCCAAATTGCCTTTTTGGTATTCCATTGCTTCTGGGGGAAAAAACCATTTTGCTTCTGTTGACTGTTGTTAAGTATAGCTGTTTCCTGCTATATCTTGCTAGTTTGCCCTGCTAATGATTTCCACGCCATCACTTTCTGTTTTTCTGCTGATTGCTGTCATACTTTTTATGAAATATTTATAAATAGTGACGTATAACACTGTATCCCCCATTGCAGAGCATAAGCTTTTTGGAGTTCCCCTTGGCACTTTGTTAGAAAATGATCAGAAGCTCCTCCCAAATACCAGAGTTCCATTAATCCTGCAAGCAGTAAGTCTTTGTGGTTAAGTTTGCGTGTGGGGGGTGGGTGTTTATCCTTTGCTTGCAATTTTGCCGTAACCTCTTGATGTCTTTTTATGCTGAAATCCTTCCATTTTGCTTCCTAGTTGCTGTCCTGTTTGGAAAAAAGGGGGCTAGACACTGAAGGAATCTTGAGAGTTTCAGGATCACAGAGCCGCATTAAGGTATAGTGCAGGGGGAGATATATCAGAAGTCATTCATGAGCTACTCAAGAATTTTCTAATAGGTGGGCAGCTGTCACTTTCGTTCTTCAGATGTAGGAGAGTGCCCTAAACAAAAGTGGTCAGAAGGAGGCCCATGGCTCACCTGTGGTCTGCTGGCCCATTTCTGATGGACCTTCTAGCATGGTCTTTCTCAGCTTGGTGCTCTCCAGATGTCTTGGATGGTAGCTCAGAGGATTCCTGAGCACTGGCCATGCTGGCTGGGGCAGATGGGATATTAAGTCTAAATCATCTGAAGTGCACGAGTTCGGGAAAGCCAGACCTAGCATCTTTTGGTGCCTGGATATTATAAAGGAGAATACTACACTAGCAAGTTACCTTGTTCCTGCCGGGAGGTGGGTAGGTGTGTGGGGAGAGAGAGAAAAAAGGAATACAGAGCTGGGTGAATAAAACCTGCATCATTAGCTATATAACCCCACTGGTTTTGCCATACAATGAGGAGGATGTGAGTCTTGATCTGCCCAACTTGAACAGCATGTCTCTGAGTAGACCTGCAGGAAGTAATGGTGATGGGTAGATGCCTAATGCAGCAAATCCTTATACCTTTCGCTCTTTCCCTAGTAGTATTGCTGAACCCCAGTCACAGCCCCTGGGCCTTTTTCAGGACTCCACCCCCTAGGAGTTATTGTGTGTTGTCCAGATACATTCACCTCATATTCAGGGTTACTTAGCTCACATTGTTTATAGTTGCGTCATTAAGAGATCCTGGGGATGTGCTCTTAGTTTATCAGTTTAAAAGGCTGACAGGCTACAGGGATTCTCGATGCAGATCACAAACACACTCTGTGTGTGTAAGGTGAGGTGACAGTGAGGCCCCAGCCACCTTGAGGGTTTTGGAGCATGCTCTGGATCTTCTGTAGCAAGTTAAGAGGATACTGAGCAGGTCTGTTTTTGTGAAAAGGGTTTCTTGAGAAGAGATATTTTGAAAGCCACTGGTATAATGCAGGGTAGTAGTGTGTGTTAGTGAATGTAAAATGTTTGGTATATTTTTCTTTGCCTCCTATTGCTTGCAGAAGTGTCAGTATAAGTTGCTATTCTTGGCTAAACCAGAAGGGGGCAGCTGGAAGCAGAAATGATCTCTTCTGTAGACTCTTCTGAAGACATAATAATCCTTCCAAACGGTTGTTGTGCTCACCTCCTTTTTGCACGCGTGTGTCTGAGTGCGTGCGCGCACACACACACACACACACAGTGTTCTGTAAATTGTCATGTGTTACAGGATAATTATAGTTGGCTTTCCTCCAACTAGTTCTTCTCTTACTGTTCTTGGGGGACATCTCAATTTTCCCAATTTTTATAGTGCAGTGTATTTTGTCACTTGCAAAATGCAAGCCTTGCACCCCGCAGACCCTAGTCTATTAATAATATTTGTAGTTCTTTTTTCAGAGTTGAGATGTGGGATGAAAAGGACGTTCTGTAGAAACACTGCTTTGCTTTCCCCTTATACTCCAACCTTTAATTTTTATTGGGTCTTTGACACTTTTCCACTATCAGGTTATGGCTCTACCTGTAGCTTCAGTTGTGGCACTCTACCTGTGAAATAGTCTCCCCAAAGAGGTTTACCTCTATTGTGGTCTTTTTGATACTAAGTGAATTTATCCTAGGCATTTGTAGCACTGTGTTTATTTTGCTGAATTATTTTTACCCTGTTGGTTTTACTGTGTGTAGCTCTTACCATGGTTTTGCTTTTTGTATTTTGTTTCCTCAATTTACCAGTTTGCTGCCTAGAGAATTGTGGTTATTGGGGATAATAAATCACTATTTTCCTCCTTCAGAGTCTGGAACAAAAACTGGAAAGTGAATTCTATACTGGCGTCTTCCAGTGGGACGAGGTGCACCAAAATGATGTGTCTGGCTTGTTAAAGAGGTTCATTCGGGAACTTCCCACTCCTCTCCTGACAGCGGAATACTTGCCTGCTTTCGCAGCTGTGCAGAGTGAGTCCTTGGCCAAAGAGGCCAGCTTCTTGCAGTCCTTTACAGCTTTAAGAACTACTTCCTCATTCACTTCCTTGTCCAGTACATTAGAGAGCTAGTATGATGTAGGGGTCTTTCAATTGGACATGGACTTAAGGGATCTTGACCCTTTGTGTATGTGGAGGGTGGAATTTCTTGTTCATTCATGGGCAATTCTGAACCTAAATTGTCCAGACTTACTTGGAAGGATGGTGTGGTACAGATGTGATTGATGATTAGCTGTATTCTGTTAATGCACAAGCTTTTTCAGGTTGTTGCATAGGAACAAAAACAGTGACAGTCAGAGATTTGGACATGGCAGTGTCTGTGTACTGAAGTAGTCTGAATAATGGCAGCCATGGAAGTTTGATTCTTCCTGGTGCTGGCAGCATGTACTCCTCTGTGCTTAAGGTTTCCTGTGTAAGTGCATGTTGAATGCACTGTGGCTGAGCTGAGGGCAAGTGTGAACTCTGCAACTTGGGCACTCTGACAGGTGATACAATGTCTTAGAGAGGCTCCAGGGCTAAAGGTTTCTTCTTCACAGATTTCAAATGTAGATTGTTCTCTCCACTACAGATATCCCAGACCTGAAACAGAGGCTGCAGGCTCTCAATCTCCTTATACTGATTTTGCCAGAACCCAACCGGAACACCCTGAAGGTAATGTGACCGTCACTTGTGGTATCAGTTGTTGTGGAACTGTTGCCATGCACCTGGGTCATGAGTGTCATGAGCTGTGCACTTCCTGTGGCCATGAGTCAGCAGGGAGAAGACAAGCTTGGTAACAGAGCCAGTGATTCCTCTGTTTGTGCTCCTCTATTGCCTTCTCCTGTTACTGGGTCCTTGTCTGGCGAGGCTGATAAGGCATTCTGTTCTTGTCCGCCTTATACCTTGAAAGCTCCTCGTAAACTGGGATAGATGGACCATGGTATAAATGATTAGCAGTCTCATCCATATTATACTATCCTGTGCTTAAAAACTCTTTATCTTTGTATATGGATACATTACCTTCATGAACAAATGAATATTGACAAATGTAGCCTACATGCCACCCTGAATTCCATTTCAAGGTGCAATTTATACATCATCTTTAGTTCATTTATTCATCTGTTTAGTGCATGTCTATGTTACCCAATAAATTCGCCCTTGTACTCTAGTTTTTAATGGTATTGTTTCTCAGGAGTGAATCACTGTAAAGCTATGTAAGACCCATATTTTGAAATAGTAGATTTCTTGGCAATATTGGGAACTTGTTTTCACCCTGCAGATTACAATTAAGAACTCATCTAGTCTGCTGCCCTGACATGAAAGCATTTTAATGTGCACAGTAGTACAGCATTATGTTTTTAGGATAGTAAGGAGAGTAAGACAACACAGTAATCTCCTGATACTGCAGTTCTTTCAAGGAAAGAGCTCTTATCTGTAAGCAGTCTTTGCCATTCCTTTTCTTGCCATGCTATGATTTCTTGTTTGCTAGCAGCTGGTTTTTGACAATAAGCACAGTTTTCTGCTCTCTTGCAGGCTCTGCTGGAATTTCTAAGACTGGTGGTTACCAGGGAGAGAAAAAACAAAATGACTCTTTGGAACGTTTCTACAGTTATTGCCCCAAATCTCTTCATGCACAAAGGATTACCAAACAAGATCCCAGAAGGGAAGGAGAAACACCTAGCAGAAGGAGCAGCAGACATAGTACGGATGATGATTCATTACCAGGATTTGCTGTGGACAGTAAGTTGGGTCATGTTTCCTAAGCCATTCTTAAACTGCTAGTAATAACACTCAAGTATGTGTTGCATTTGAATTGATTGATTCTTATTTAAAGGTATGTCAGCATGATATCTCACTAGACCAACCAAAAGATTGCATGCAAAAAAGCAGACTTTCAAGATCTCTGGATACGTTCTTCCAGCAAGATGTTACAAAAACAGGTTTGTTGGGAAAGGCAGGGAATGGGGAGGAGAAGAAAAAATACAAATGACTTGATGGTGAATTCATTCTGCAAGTTGAGAATTCCAAATGAAGTGGGGAGGAGAATGTGCTGACATTCAGTTCAGGATCTGCAGGTCAGCTGATGGTTGATCATATTCACAAGTTTAATAGTTAATCAAGGTTATTAGAATTCACAAGTTTAAAAAATCCAGTCTAAAAAACGTTCTTGTCATGTGAAGAACCACAATGCCAGGGATGGTTTAGAAACAACCAGTGGGTTCCAGGGGTCTAGTGGGTGAAGTTACCAGAGATCCAGGTGCCAAGTAACAGAGTTTAAATAGCTTTGGTTCCTTGTCAGTACTCAGAGCCAGGAGCAATAGTCCCAAATAAAACAGGGATAGGAGAATAAACTGGAAGAGGAAGCATGAGAAAGGAGTTAGCTTTGAGAACAAGAAGGTTTTCCTGAAAAAAAATATGTAGGATGCCAATTTTAACATGACATGTTAGGAGGAGGGAAGTGTTCACATGAAGGTAGAACATGTGGTAGAAGACAGAAATGAGGAAAGGGAACCAAGGGGAACCAGTGTGTAGTAACATGTTCCAAGTATCAGAAGTAGGAGAGTAAAAGATGCTGTAAAAAGCCCATAAGCAGCACAGAGAGACCTAAAACTAAGGTGCAGGAAGGAGAACATAATGGAAGCAGAAGTTCTGCAGGAGACAGAAGAAGTCAATGTGACAAAGTGGTGGTTGTGTCAAATTGGGTCTCAGGAGATCCAGAGAGATTTCATTCCAGAGCAAGGCCACCCATGAGGATTGCAGTGGTCCAATGGTCTATATCGGGGGAGATTATCTTTCAGGTAACCTGGACCCAAGTTGTTTCAGACTTTATATGACAGTAATAAAACATTGATCTTGGCTCAGTAGCAGACTGGTGTGAAGGAAGATCAAACTGCTTGATCTTCTGGTGTTCTTACTCCTAGGTCTTCTGTTTCCCCTGTCTTCAGGAGATATTGTCAGCATTTTTGGGTCATGAGTAAATTGTATGACAAAATAGTCACCTCTGTCTTTCTCTCCCTCTCCCCTCCCTTCACTTTTCCATTTCTTTCAGGTTGCGTCTTTCTTGGTAACTCAAGTAAGAAAAATGAACGAGAGCAACAGCAGGAAGTACCAGTTTTGTGACAGGAAGTTCAAAAATCTGTTAAGGAAGATTCACACAGACAAGGAAAAGACAGAGAAGAACCATAGTGAAGTGAGTGACATTCTTCCTGCCCACTTACCATATTGCTGACCATCAAAGGGTGAGACTAGGGAAGCCCAGATCCATGCACGATCACTTTTTGGCACGTGGAAATGACAGGAAAAGCCGTTCTATGCTGACTAGAATGTGCATAATGCGCACAATAAGACTGGTCTGGATACAGGCAAAGGCTGCTAAAGGTATATGCCAAGGATTGTGTCTGTGCATGCATGTATACATGAACAAATGAAAAGTGTGAGAACACAGTGACTCACCAGCATTACAGCTACATGACACACATGTTCCAGGGATGGGTACCGGTGCTGCTGTCTGAGGTGCCCTTTACAATATTTTCAGCTGGATATTCTCACTTC
This sequence comes from Varanus komodoensis, assembly GCF_004798865.1. Classification (NCBI taxonomy): domain Eukaryota; kingdom Metazoa; phylum Chordata; class Lepidosauria; order Squamata; family Varanidae; genus Varanus; species Varanus komodoensis. The sequence goes on from NW_025335889.1 coordinate 7,524,406, forward strand.
AAAGCTTAGCTGTTATTCAACCAAGGGACAGGATGGGACGGACAAAGTGATACAGGCCTTCCTAAAAAGAAATGTAACAGTTGCAAGAGCAGTTGAGTGGCAGACAAGGCCAGCCGTACTATTAGGCTGAGGTGGCTGAAACCTCAGAAGGGTGTTGGAGAGGAATGCTGAGTGCAGTGCAGCCTACCCTGTGCCCATAAGCTTGTTTGCTGCTGCAAGCATAGCCGAGGATGCTTTCTCATCACTAGTGCTCAAAAAGATGTTTCGGCTGGTTGAACTGCCAGCTTTTGTACGTGGACTGAGGCAGGGTCATCATCTTGTTCTTGTCTCATGCAGCCAAGTTTTGGGCTGACGCTGGAGCAAAACCTGAGATCCAGTCCAATCTAGGAATGATCTGCTGTTCCCTAGTTTTGCATTTTAAAGAAAGTATTTTCTTCTATTTTCTTTGTCTGTCTGCTTTTAAGTTGGTACTGAGTTCAGTGGTAGAGAAGCAGCCCTTTTTTTTCTTTTTCTGGAGTCAGTTCCACATGGAACTTTGCAGGGCTCAGGGGAGCCCTTCATGATGAGAGTGAACTTGAGCAGCCAGGCTTTGAGGATCCTGACAAACTGCTTTAATGAAATACGAATGCTTTAATGCTTTCTCTGATGACTGAGTGAGAATTCATGCTGGAAATGTAAGGATGTTCACTGTGCATACACCAGGGGGCGCTCATGCTTATCCTATTTATCTTATGCTTGCTTTATTCTAGTCCAGTGGTACCACTTTGGTAGCTATATGACGAAAGTAATTTTAGTCTTCATCTTTGCTTCAGTCCTGTCCTTTGCCATCACTGCCTAATCTGATGAAGGCAGGCATACATAACAGATATTCAGAGGCAGAGAACATTTCTGAGATAGCATGCCTGTTCATTCCTTACAGCTTCATACTTACTTGTGCATGTATTTGGATGATTTTTTTTTTTACTTCTGTATTCTTGCTCCCTCTCCTTTCCCCATGCTACCTCCTCCATGTTTCAGCCCTCCAAAATAGTCAAGGTCCAGGCTTCTCTGTTCCTAAAGGACTCCTTAGAAGTTCACTTAACCAATGGAACCAAAGCTGCTGATGTCCTGAGACAGTTCCAGAAGAATCGCTCTCAGAATATTGTCAACACAGTCAACCTGTTAAAATGGTAACAGCTTTCCCCTACTTTGCCAAGTAATAATCCATTGGAAATTGTAGTCAGACCAGCAGAATTTAATAGAGATCTTTTCCATTTGCATCTTCTGTGGCTGGAAAATGAGTGCCCTGGTGATCTCCAGATATTTTGGACTTCAACTCCTGTGTACCCCAGTATTTACGGACAATGGGTAGGAATGCTGGAAGTTGTAGTCCAAAACTGTGCAGGGCATCAGGTAGGAGAATGCTGAAATAGACATTCCCTTTGCTTCTTACTTTCTTGAAGGCAGTTCTAATCTCCTTTCCTAAATGAGCAGTATAAAAGAGTCTTGGGCTAGCTTAAGTTTTTCAACCTATGGGGCAAATGCACTTTTTTTGGTTGGCATCTTTTTCTGTGTCCTTTTTGAATGACTGAAGTATTCTATAATATGTGAAACATTAAAAGACGTTAGCATGAGACTACATCAGCAAGTGACATAGAAAAGGCCATTTCACTGCATTCTGCTGCTGAATCCATGGGTTGGATTCATAGACCTCTAAACTCAATTGTATCCATTGCAGATTCATCCAATATTGCTAATTGTAACCTTGTAGGTTAGGTACTGATATTCCTAGGAACCCTGTGGGCCAATACCCAGAAGAGGGCCTGATGTCATATTAAGCAGAAATGTCTCTATTAGCTGCTTAAACTGGAGGGCATTTTCAAGCAGTCTTGAGTGCTTTTGAAAGATAAGTGTAATAAACAAGAGACCAGTTACATCACGGTCACTCTTTAGGAGTAACTCTGACTTATAAAATCTTTTGCAATTTGTATGGCTACTTGCACCTGTAAATACGGTCTCTCTGCTCCTTTCGGTAAGTGACATAGCTCTGAAGCACACAAGGTGAAATATGGAGGCAACTCCGGTGCATGTCACAGTGGATTTGAGGCATTAGCCCTTAATACTCTATTACAGCAGCCTTCTCCACTTGGGATGCTGCAGTTTTTCCTTAATACATTCAGGCATCTCCTGAATTGGCTGCTGTTGCCGATAGACATTGATTTTTTTTCTTAGCCTTTTTATTCTTGAGAAACTTGAGAGAATGCTCTTTGAAAGACTGCCTGGCTACCTCTCACAATGCTGTGATTGCCAGATGTTCCAGGGTGAGGGAATGGCAGTCGAAATTTAGGGCTATGGTGTAGCTATGCTGGCTGGGAAATGCTGGGTGATCTAGAATTAACACGTGCCTTTAAATGGGTATAAAATTGAATTAAGTTGGTAATTGCTTTTAGGCTGAGTAGGCAGCAGTATTAGAATTATTATTCTGATCACTGCCGCCTTCCTTGCCAGGGTGACCTGGTATATGCACGACAGAAACATATCAGTAATAATTTATATTTAATGAAATATGTCCATCATAACATAGAATAGCATCGCGCAGCACACACAGTGCACAGGACCATTCTTCAGGCTCTAAGCAGGAAGGGCCGTTAGCCTCCTTGCCATAGTTGTCCAGAGCGGATATTGTCCAGTTGCTGTTACGTATGTTTCAATAGCATGAATGACTGCTAATGCAAGGCAAGAAGCTAGCTGAAACACCCCCTTCTGGAGTAGGATAGGCCAGCAGAAAAACTTTCCTGACTTGTCCTGTTCTGGAATGGTTAGTTTCCTGGACTAGAGCTAGTTTTCTGTTGACCTAACCGTTCTTCTAGTGCAGGGGCAGCATTTGATACTGCCCAGTGATTTCACAAAGCCTGGGCAGTATCCAATACTGTCGTTGCTCACCAGAGTTTTACTGAACTGCATCTTAGGCAATATTCAGTTGTCTTGGTTTTGGAGTTGGTTGTCACAGAGTTAATTCTTTTGTTAATTTTACTTTGCAGTAATGGCTCGGTGGATTCAGTGAACCTGCTCCTTTATGAAGTTGGTGGAAACATAAGTATGTGAATGTGAAATATCGACATTTTGTGGGGGACATGGGCTAGTGAGTTAAGAGATGAGATTAGGCAGCAGAAGGCAGGAGCTGCTGTAGAAATGGATGGTCATCAACTAGAAATGAGCATTTCTAGGCCAGAGGCAGCAAGGAACCTACCCATGGGCATTTCCATACATTCAAGCACTGTTTGCCTCAGTCACATTCTTAGCTTTGGGGATTTGTAGCTCTCCCCTTTTCACTGATACAATAGCACAGTACCCCAGCTGTATCTGATAGGAGGGCAGAAAGCCTTGCCTTGGGAAAATAGTAGTGCTGCACTTTTTCCTTCCCTCTCTCCATAATTTTTGTAAACTGTTAAATCATTTGAGGTGAAGAAGTGTAGAAATGTTTAAAACTTGCCAGCTGGGGCAAGCTAGAATTTGTAGGACATTTTTCTATCTAAACTTGCATAGTTCTGTACCGTAAACGACAGTTGGGGATGTGGAGGAAAGGGTGTGGATGGGTGCTTCTAAAAATGGATTCTTCACCCCTTCCCCAAAGCATGTTTTTAATGATATGAGCAAACCTGCAGAATATTGGCATGTCTGGTAAGAGGTATGATTCATATTAGTGTTCTTATTTTTCAGTAAGATGTAGCTAATGGGTTTTTTGTGGGGGAGGATAGGATTTAAAAAAAAAACATTTCTATACTGCTGATTAACCTATGACTCCTACACAAACCTCTGAGTAAGTGCCAGGTGTGAACAGCTTCTTCTGGGGGTGGGTTCACCATCGTGCTGTGTGTGCATCTGTGCAGAGGATCAGATCCTCTGAACGACAGGCAGCCACTGCTGCACGTTGAAAACTGGAGGTCAAGATTCCTTGCCACAGGCAGCACCCCTCCATCTCCCATGTAGCAGAACTGTATGAGTTTATCTTGGATCAGACTTTGGCCAGTTTGTACCTCCCAGAAGGAAAGACTGGCACAAACAGACTTCTGACATGATTCATAAAATAAAAAGATGTATCCAAAAATGTGCATGAAAAATGCACATCTTTGAAAAACATATGCAAGCATATTTTAATCTGCATGAGAAAAATATGAACCTTTCAAAAATCTGCATAACAGAGGCATATACTGGGGGGCGGGGAGGACACAGACTTTGTTGCTGATTCAGACGTCTCTGCTCCTCACCATTTCATACCCTATCCAGTCTTTGATGTTGTTCCTGCCTGTTAATCGGTGGAACATGTGAGTTCCTAGTTTCAGTCCCTGTCATCTCCAGTTAAAAGTCTCAGTTTTGGGCATGAGGAGGCCCTCTGCCTAAGAGATGGAGAGCCATTGTAAGTCAAAGTGGGCAGTAGTGGATTTGATGGACAAATAATCTCACTTGTATTGGACAGCTTTCTATGGTCCCATCTGAATTTGAGGGATAACTGTAAGAATAGGAGGACAGCTAAGCTGAGGATATGGCTTCTCTTCCCAAGGGACTTCCATTGAATGCCAGTTTCCAGCTCCTCACATGTCCATCAACAGTATAATGTTGAGCACTTAATAGTGGACCTGTTATTATCCTGTTTGTATCTCTGTACTTTCTCTGTATCTCTGTACTATCTCTGTACGCAGTTGTACTGGTGCTTCCAGTCAGGGCAGGTGTATGAGGAATTCAGTGGGGGAGGTTCAGTTGAAACTTTTTGGTTACTGGGTCATCCCCCTCCCCCCAGTATCTTCACTTGTAGTCCAGACAAGATAGGAGAGTTGCTTTGCAAAGTCTGGCTGCATTTATTAAACCATTTGAAATGAATGCATACATGATGAGGCACAGGCTAGATGAACAGGTGTATAAGTTGGACTAACACTTTGAAAAATGCTTTTCTCCTCTCAACAGATGAGCATTGCCTGGACCCAGACACATACCTTTTAGACCTTTATCATGTGAACCCCCATGCAGAATGGATTATACGGCAAAAACCATATTTGTCAAGAATGTTCTAAGAAGATTGCCAGGAGAAAAAAAGCATCCAACCACAGATTCTCTTCAAACAAATTTTAAAAGGGGAGGGGAGGGGAGAATCTCAAGCAATAACTATGCCTGATTTTTTTAATGCACCAACGGACTGTGCTTTTTCAAAGTCCATTTGAACTTGTAGCCAATGGAAGAAGAGAAGCTGCTTTGTGCTTGTATTAATGCCTGTAGTAAAAGAATTCCAGCAAGAGCTGCCAGGAAAGGAAGGATTAAAAATCAAAGAGCCACATCCTTGAAGAACCTGATGGGAATCATCTGGCTTTGAGGCTTGAATCATTAATTGGAGAGACTTAAAACATCTCCACATTGGAGGAAGGCGATACCACAGTCTCAGAACATTGTAGTCAGTTAAGAACTAGTAATATTCATAATGTGAAATTGCATATCTGGATTAAAGCTGCTTGGAGATAAATGTTTTAAAATTGGTTTGGCCCTGGAAGGGCTTACTTGGTAACCAAATTGCCCAGAGTGCAAGATCAGAGTCCTCACACACATCTGAAGTTCCTCCTCCAGAATTCTGCTTTTCAAGCACAGCAGTGGTGAAATATTAACTATGCACAACTTTTAATGTAGAATGTCTCCTGTGATAGATTCTGTCATTATAATTCCATACGCAAATGTATGTTCATGCATGTGTACAGTTTTGTTGTGACTTTTTAAAAAGGTAGCCTGCTCAGTGACCCACTGATCCTACATGGCTATGCCAGACCACCTCAGTATTACTCTGTCAATGACAATTCTGATTTTCAAATTGAATTTGTACCCCCGTCTCATTGTAATACTACTTCTCCTGCTAAAGAAATGCCAGGTAGAGACTTTTTTCCATCTGCATACCCTTGCCATTTGTTATATACAGGACAATCCATGAATACCTGAGCCATATGATAACTTTAGTCTTGTTTCTTTGATATGCATTAAAAATTGAATGTTTGTAAATGAATTTACCAAAAGCCTGTTGGATTTGCCTAGAAGAATATTACGATCCATTGGAGGATACTGTCCTTTCAGCTTTTTGAAAGCCAAAATAACAGCCCAAACATGCAAATAATTTTTCAAACATGGTAGTCTGAGCAGCCTTTGTTTGAGATTCCATCTTAAGAGGACCTATACTTTTTTGAGAAGTAATACAGCCATTTTAAACAGGGTATTATATTGTCCGCTTTACTACACTGTTGAAAATATCTCAGCCAAAGATCATAGTTAGTATTGTCAGAAGAATAAACATGAACAAATTGAATATGCTTTGCAGGAGGTTTTCCCTCCTTTGGACATAAAAAGATTTAGAGTAAAGGATATTTGATAGCATACTAAAGGATTTCAGACTCAAGGAATCTGACTGCTCATTAAATCCAAACTCATGTATTAATATCTCAACACTTCTTGTTGGAATTACCTTTGAAATACCTCTCAGCCTTTCTTTCTCAACTTAATAACTGGTTGGGAGGTGATGGAAAGGTACCTCTTCGCATCTTCTTTTATATCACAGGATAGAATGAAATACTGTTCAACCATGTAGCTGCTGCTAAAAGAAAAAAAGAAAAAGGAAGCAATTGCTTCCCCTTTTTAATATCTAGTAAAACTTGTCACCAGCTCCTGGCAATATTAGTGTTTCTCGCTCCTTATGGTTGATGGTGAGTATGTGGAGTGGAATTGAAGAGTGGTAAGACTGGGCCTGACAAATGGAGTTAAGGGGAGCATTTTACATTGATGTTTTCAGAGCCGCTGCTACTGGTTTTAACTTGGTTCTGCCAGCAGTAAAGGAAGAATCCCTCTCTCCTGGTCACACCCAACAGCATTTCATTTCCATCTTTGTAATTTCTGTCCATTCACTTCTACTGGGAAAAGTGTAGATACAGGAATGCTCTAGACCATTGAAATATCCTGGGAACCAGTTATGAACAATGCAAGAAGGATGCGAATGAGATGGTAATGCAGAGGGGAATATCTGTGTGCCAATGCCTAGCTGGGAAACAGAATCAGCATAGATGCCTGCAAGACCACTGAAAGAGCTTGCTCTAGATACACTGTACAATATTCACCTTGAGGCATCTTGATCAAGTAGTATATATAGAAGTTGTAGCTTTTGATGCAGGGCTGCCAAGAAGAGAAAGGTCCTTGATCCAGTGTAAGAGACAGGTAAGGTCCTCGGAGCAAGTAGTGTTAGTAAAAGGTGTTAAACAGCCACACAATGGGGCCTAGTTCCTGCATTTAGGGTTAATTTGAGTGAAAGCATGGGAATGAAACAAAATTAGACTCCTCAGATGCTAACAGTATGATGTGAAATGAGCATTGTGGAAAACTGTATGTGGGAAATGCATCTTGAAACGAATGGTCAGTAGCTGTAACATTTGAGGGAAAACATTCTGCAGCCCCAACTCTTTCCATAATGTTGATGTTTGAATGATTTCAGTGTCTTTTGTATTGTTGACAGCCGTTAAAGCAGAATGATACACAGTTTTAAGCTCATTTGTTTCTCGGTTTTTAATGATGTTTATATTAATATTTTAATGCTATATTTAAAACAGTTAATAAAGGACTAGACTCATTTCCAGACATCTTTCCTCCTATCTCACACTGCACTTTTTTCAATCGTTGAATTTCTTTTTGTCTATAAAAATAGTTTGACTGAAACCATAGTGGGACCAATAATGATTTTGGCTAAGCTCATTAATAACCAAATAGCTAAGGCTGTTAGTAGAAAAAGTCTTTAAAAGGTACAGCAAGGAACTGAAAAATGAAAGTTTTGGAATTATTTTTACGTTTCAACCTATAGACATAGGAAACAGTCAGGAAATTCTATATGAATAAACTTCCAATATCTATTTTTAATCTGAAAACCCAATGTGACACTCTTCAATTACATAAATCCCTGGGCCAGTAACATGCATCCATTAGAAAAAGCAGAATCAACAGTAGAATCCCTAATTTTTTATTTTTGGTTGTCTTTTAGGTCATAACTCCCCACAAGGCAGCAAATACCATGAATATAAAATACATTTAAAATAACCAAGTTTAAAACAATTAGAAAAAGCATTTCAGCAAAAAAATAAAAAAATAACCCTCTAATTCAAACAATAAAATGGTAGTTGCAATAATATGTGGTGAAAACCAGCTCAAATAAGATGCTGGGATGCATAAGCATTTTCCTTTTCACTGAAAAGACATCAAATGTCGTGCTGGGTAACCCTCTCTGGATAATGCAGTGTGTCCCACAGATGATTTGGCATCAAATGGTGTCTGAAGATGGTGGACTTGATCTATCAAGAATAGGTTGAATACTATTTCTCTGATGGTAGTCATCAATACCTCCCAGTCTGTGTATCTTTTACTTGCAATACTACTTTGAAAACAAGCAAAGAAGGATCATATAAATCATATCAACAGTAACATTAACATTCTTTATATAAGAAATTAAATGAGAAAGAGAAAGAAGGATTAAACACTTTGATTTCAGATTCATAAGTTAATAGGCATTCCATATAGCTAAGCACCTATATGATTTGAGTAGTATGTTATAGATGTGTGTCAAATGTAACCAGCAGCAAGATCTTTAGTCCTATGACCAACAGGTGGTGGTGGGTATTTCTCCGAAGCTTCATTGCAATTAAAAGAGCCCTCTGCGTCCACTTTTGCTTTCTGTCTGTTAATCCTGACATCGTAGGTTTGTAATTTGAAAATGAATGTACCTCCGCTATTTTCACAGATTTTTCAAGAATGTTTATACAATCAACTTCCAACTAAAAGGAAGCTGCTAGAAGACATGCCCGCATTGTATGCCTGAACTGAGGCATTATCCTCAATTCGTTGCCAGCCTCAAGAAAAGGTAGTCAATTTCTTCTTAAGATGAATAAAAAGAGTGTTTTGGCCTTGCTGCAAAACCCTACATGTGCCTCAAAGGCAATGGTGCTCCTGGCACTGAGAAGACCATCACTACTCCGACCGTAAAGCATAAAGATGCAAGTGACTGGGAAACTGCATAGAACTGTGGGCAAGATGGAGAGAACCAAATAGAGTTTCTAGAGGAAAACCTGTTTTAATTCACAAGGGACCTAGGGCTGTATTGTAGGTTCAACTTTCAGTAAGACCATGACCCTGGACACCTATCCAAAGTAACAGTGGTGTCTCAGCAATGCAGGCGTTTCTGTGGTTCAGTTCTTGCATCTTCCTTGACCAATGCTGCTTTGCCTCAGCAACACAGGTCTTCCTGTTTGCTATAGTGCATTTCTGCTGCTGCATCTTTCCAGACCTGGTTGCTGTCCTGCCTTGTTGTCTAACCTCAGCAATGCAGGACTCCCAGCCCTTACGTCTTGTCCAATCTGTTTCCTGTCCTGCTGTCTTGCATTGCCTTGTTTCATCTTGCTAGTTCACCTTGTTTGCCACACCTTTGGTGCTTCTGAATTCTGTCTAGTTATTCTGCCTCAGGAACCTGCTCCCTGCTCTTGCCTCTTCCATTCACGATCCTTGGCTTGTTTATGACCTTGTATTTCTCTTGTCCTGAGTACATACTCCTTGGTTCCTGACATCAACCTGTTGCTTGGCTATGACCTTGTCTCTGACTACTGGACTCCAAGTTGCACTTGGACTCTGTCCTGTTCTGGTTCTGGTGTCTTGGTCTTGACTTCGGCCACCCATGCCTTTGACCATGATATGGGCAAATATTTCAGGATCTCAATGCACAAAGCTGATAAAGACATACCCAAGAAGACATGCAGTTGTAATTACAGCCAAAGGTACTACCAGGTATCGACTCAGGAGGGTGCAATCATCCGGGTGCCAGTTTGCTTTTGTTAGCCTTTTTGTGGCACCATAAAATACTCTGCACCTTCACATTATTGAGTGTCTTGTGCACAGCAAGTGGTAACAAGGCTAATCAAATCCATTTCAGGTCCAGGTTGTAACAACAAAATGTGGGAAAGTGAAAGGGGGCTGAATACTTCTGCAAGTTTCTAGGGAAGCAAAGTAGGGGCCATAGCTCAGGGGCAGAGGGTGTGCTTTGCATAAACTAGGTCCCAGGTTTGATTCTTGGTATCTCCTGCATGTCAGAAAAAACCCTCCCTGAAATCCTGGAATTCCTCTGCAAGTTTGCACTGACAGTACTGGGCTAGAGGGACTAATGATTTGCTTCAGTATAAGGCAGTGCCCTCTGTTCCTGTGATGTCAATCATTTTAGCCAATAGGAAGTATTTTTAGTCTCAGGATGGCAGCTGATTTTAAAGTCTTTTTAATGCTTAAAAATAACCCCTAAGGCAATTGTTCTTCCCTGTGAGTGTCCAGTATTTGAGCCACTTTTTAAAAATTTGCCTGAATGTTCATATTTAAATATGGATTATTGAATAAAGTCTATTACTGAATGCGCATTAGTAAATATACTGCATCTTAAAATGCACTTTTTATGTTTTCATTATTGTTTTTGAAGCAAGAACTCCATCATAAAATTTGAAGAACTATGAAATTGGAATGACTGCATTGCAAGCCTTATGTTAGTGTGGTAGGTGTGTATCCAATCAACCTGCTTCAAAATGCACCAGAAAAAAATTCTTAAGTATCCCTTTCCCTGTGAGAGTAGAATTTATTTATTGTGAATGCTGAACATTCTGGCTTTCCAGTATGTGGCATATTTGTTGCAACTGTATAGTAGTAAATAGGAATAACTGGATACTAGTTTTCAAAAGTTATCCTGGCCTGAAATTTTTATATTTATATTTTTATTGAGTTTGTTTGTAAAGATCAATTTGAGCCTGCTTTCAATTGCAATTTTATTTCTAGGGATTCCATTGGCAATTTGCCTGATAAAAAGGGTTTCTGTCTGTCACCCTCATTTTCAGTTTTTTCACTTTGCCCATCTAAACTGTGCAATTTCCTCCAGTTAAGCTGAAAAACAAGTAAAAATGAAAAAGGGAGCTGGTCAAAAGAAGCTTGGAAGTGATTTTAGGTAATCTTGGTGACCTCAAAAACTGCTGGTTCTTCCAGAAATGTTCTCTGTACTCCATCACCCCAACAGTTCTGCTTCACCTCTAAGCCTGTTGCTACATGGCAGTGTTGGCGCAAAGGAGGGTTCTCCTGGAGTAGACCAGAAAATAGAAGTTCTCCCACCGTTGAACCTGTACAGAAAAATCTAGGGTCTTAAGTGGCTATGTAGCTTACTTTACTGAGGATGAGTCTCACTTTGAAAGTTTGTGATTAGGAAAGTTCGTGATTAGGAAAGTTCTCTGCTTGAAGGTATCTTCTATTCAAAGATCTAGTAGTACATTCCATTTATATCCTGCCCTTTTTTCCTCTTACAAGGAACCCAAGGCAGCTTGCATAGTCTTTCTCCTCCTCCCCATTTCATCCTTACAGCAACCCTGTAAAGTAGTGGGAGATAGTAACTAGCCCAAAGTCACCTAGTGAGCTTCATGGTGTGCGTGAGGACTTGAACCTGGTCCTCCTAAGTCCAGGAAATTTAAAGATTAATTGTGTGTGTGTGTAATTATATGGTATGATATATGATAATATATCAATATCATATATATAATATGAAGGAAGAACATGTTATTCATTAACCATTATTGCCTGGGCAGCAGACTGAGCAACCTGGTACACAGCTCACCTATCACACTTTTCCCTGTTACGGTGAATTTTACTGTACACGTCCCTGGAGGAGTTTTTACTAAGAAAGGGCTTAGGAATCTTTTAACTAAAATTCCCAGAAGCCTTGCTTCCAAGTTCAGGTTACATAGAGCTGCAATCGTTACAACGTAGTTGTAATTTAAAAGCATCCCTCAGTCAGCTTTATTTCTACAGATATTTAATTATCCATAATACAGTCCTGTGCTGAATACAGCCCTTTTTTTCCTACATGTTTTCCCACCAGTTTAGGTAAGTAGTAATAAATACTGCTCACTGCATTTAGATGGCAATCACTGCCACAGAGTTTGTTTCAGCATGACAATAACGGATTGCGGCCATTCTCTTCCCACTTTTTTTACAGAGTAAGCAGTTGATGCTGTGGCGGAAAACCATTTTTGGCCCAGGGATTAAATTCAACTTGGGAAGGGTCTTGGGGGCAACCTTTGAACTGGGGGCACAGCCAAGGACAGTCTATGTAAGACAGCAGGGTGGGCTTTGGACATTTGCTCACCAGGTATAGCTCCGTGAAGTATCTACTTGGAAGCAGGCCCTGGTGCTACAGCAGCTAGGCATGCTTAGATCAGTTCATGGGTAAGCCCTACTGCAACACCTTTTAGGCACACAAATCTCAAATAATTCTTGCTGGATGCATTCAAATACGTCTGTTTTCATGTTGGAAAAGGTACAGCACATTTGCAAATTATATGCAGATCAATTACACGGCTTGGATTTAGACTATCTGCTGATACTGCCCATGGCAGCAGCTTATGGAGTGTTCTTTCAGAGAGAGTAATCCAACAGCATTGGGTTAGATGCATTTCTTTATCTTCAGCTTTGAAACCCCAGCATGTAATCTCTGCCTGCCTCTTTCCAAAGCCCATTTAGCCAGCTCTGTCTACCCCTGGACAGCTGCACAGAGGGCTGTTTTTGGAACAAGTCCCTGCAGTTTTGAAATGGTTACATAATTAAGTATAGCAGAAAAGTTAAAAGGGAGAATCCACGTTGTGCTTTGTGTGTTGACTGGGAGATGGTGATGAAGAATAGGAAAGTAAGGCTAAAATAACTGTGCAAGTTGTGGCAAATTAGTTTCTGTCAGGTGCAGGTCTGTGAGAATACTATAATTAACCTAAGTGTATCTCTCCTACTGCCTTCCATTACAGCCTTTTATGCATCAATGTAAATTGAGGTGGCAGTTCTTGTTCGTGCTGATGACATTGGTAAGCTGTTCTCTGGACACAAGAGGCTGCCAAAAGGGAAATAATTGGGTATTATTTATAACAAACCAACAGAGCTGGTTGATGAGCTGGATTCCAGTTTACAAGAGACAATTAGGGATGCTGCCTTGTTGTTCTTCTTTTTCCCCCAAAAGAGGGAAAAGTCGCAGGGGTTCCCTAATAGCCCTTCTAGCTCTGCTTCGTGTCCTTACAGCACATTTGTTGTGTGTTGCATTTATTATGATCCACTTGTTATTATCTGTAATTATTTTGCTTGGGGGAGGTCTCTTATTCAACAGCGAAATTTGTGACTTGATGATGAACACTCAGCTGCCTGTATTTAAGGTAAAATTACTGCAATTAAGAAACTGATCAATCTCAGTAGCTGTTCGACTGGCTTGGAACAGAACAAAGGGACAAAAATGAGAGTGGTTTTTGTGTTATCAAGGCAGGAAAGGAGAACTGCACATTTTAGAAGCAACAAAGGTGGCCTGCATGTAAAGCTTCCCTGTGACCATTAGAATGGCTAAGCTGTGTGCAGCCAGAATGCATACAGAGTAAGAATGGAGTCTGGAAAAGTGCAACTGTGCAAGAAATGTTTGGAAACCTGTTTGTAATGGGTTTGTGGGATATTTTGCAGGAATGCATAAGAAAGGCCTGACTATATCTAACCATGGCTTCAACTAATACATTCTGTTGTCAAAGCACTACACAGAAACAGCATTTCGGGGGGGGGGGTTTGGGGGGTTGGGGAGGGGAAAGATCTTGGCAGTGTTCAAGATGATGTAGCAAAGTGTACTTTAAGAGCATTTTTACAGTTCATAATCATTATGGAATGGACAGTAACTTTGAATTGCAAATGCATGTGGTTTGAAACACTGTGTCCTCTATAGATAACATCATATACATCTCTTCAGAGCATAAAGGTAATGATGACACCTCCTGTTATTGGCCCCTATTATCTTATACAGGTATAAAACAACCTCTCTGCATATGACTGTTCAATTTATCTGTCATAGGTAACAATTGGTGATACAGCTGCTCTACTTCATATGGCAATAATATGAAATAAGGTTCAAAGCAATTAGGTATATCTGTGAAGATAATGGTTAAAGGACTGACTTCTATGTTCTTCATAATGTTTTGTTTTCAGAAGCATATTCCAAATTCATTCTTTCCAAGGCAGACCATGGGAGGAAACTACAATGCTGCCTAAACAGGAAGTAGCAATTTGATTCTCTTTTTGAAATTTACTTTTAATTTGCAGTGTAAGAAAGCTAAACCAGAAGCAAAGAAAATCCTGGAAGAAAAAAATGTCAATTTATTAAAATATTAAAAATATTCAACTCTTATATGCTAAACATATTAGTAAAAGCATCCCCCAAGTCTATATAAGTATCCAAATAAGATGATAAATGTAGGAAGAGCAGTAAGATTCCCAGGCCTCTGAATGTGGGTGTTCCCAGGTGTTCTAGTTCTTTCTATATCCTCCTTACTGTGCAAAGTTCTTCGAAATAACCCATCCTCACAACAGTCCCATGAAGTTGCACGAAGGGGGAATAGCTCAGGGGTGGGACATATAATTAGAAGTTCCCTGGTTTGTTTGTTTATTTATTTAAAGCATTTTAAAATAATGCTGGTTCATTCCTCAGTATTTCTACATGGAACTGGGAATGTTTCTCGTCTTAAACTCTGGGGAGCTGCTGCCAGTCAACAGGACACAGCAGAGTTAAAGGAAGCAACATCTGCCAATATAAGGCATGTTCAGATGTTCTTATATATGGTTTTTGAACTTGTATCTTTGTCATGAACAGGCCAGGAACAGAGGGTGTGCTCATATTCCTCTTCATAGACACTCCTCTGTTATTGAAAGTAGATTAGAAAACAAGTCATTACCACAACATACCACAAACAAAAGAACCAAACTGGCGCTGTATTTGACTGGTAGGAATTGTCCCATGAGCTTCCAATTGTTCTGTCTGGTGTTTCTCACAAAAAAAGAAAAAAATGCCACAACTCTGTCTTTTCTGTGCTCTTTTTTAAAAAAGAAGGCATCACAGAATGTGGTGAACACAGGATCCTGGGTTATATTAGCAGATTAGGGCACAGTCCAGTGGAAATATCCCTAGCCCTCAGAATTTAGAGGATTGTGGGCATCTTATTGAGAGGGGAACAAATGAGGCAGGGAACACAGCTCCCCTGCTTTGCCTGTCCTGTCAAAGAATCAGCATGCTATCTGTGCCTGTTCATGAGGAGGACTAGCTGAAGTAGCATAGGGAGACATAATATCCCAGCTGAGCCTCACTCTTCCCCTTCCTGCCTCCTGAAATGCCCTGTCTACCAGAATGGCTCTCAGGTCATTCTCGTAATCTTGGAGTACGGAAAGAACCATGCTATCAGTGAGGACAATGAAAGGACACTTTGAATTGGGGTCGTGCCTCCATCCTTGTTTGTGGTGTTGAAGCTGAGACTCCAGATGTTCTTATGGCCAGCCATAGGACGTTGGCCTTAGTATCTGTTTTGGAAAAAGGAAGTTCATGAGAAAACGTGTTGTAGGTAAGCGACTGTCTTCTCAGCCCCCTATAGTTTTGAAACTACAGGGTGGAGGCCAATGCAGGGAATGGCATGTAGTGACTGGACTCATCAGGAGCATCTTTGGAGATGTGCCTGTGTGAGTGGGATTAGGAATCTGGCCTTGGTTCATCACCCTGACTTCAGGCAAAACCCCTTTTCCTCGAGCCGTAACAGATCCTTGCCATAAACAGCATCTGTTGGCAGTGAGAAAGATGGCGGTGTTGGGTGCTCATTTTCAAGGACTGTTTGGTGGGCTGCAGAGGAAATGGAATTGAAATGTGAAGCACAATGGGGTGGGGGAGGAGAGCCCAGGAATGTGGGCCAAGCCAGGTCAATGAGATGAGAGAAGCTAGACACTTACCTCAAGGCCAGACTCCCAAGTCAGGCACATTCTCTGGGAATAACCAAAATTTATAGCTGCTGGGAAAGAAGTTGCAACAGGAGAGCTTCTCCAATGAGTTGCCAGCAGTGGAGAAGCCCATTGTTTTGTAAGCCTTCCTTGAGGCTTCACAAAGGATTGGGTAGAAATGTTTAAATTTAAATTTAAATTAAATTACAGGATTGGCATGCAGAGAGAAGGCATGTTGCTTTCTGAATGCCCCACCCAAAGGGATGGGCCCAGGCATGCTCACAAGGAGAGTTCCTGGAGGTGATTACTAGATTGGGTTCAACAAACGGCTCTGTGTGTGCTCAGACATTCATTCTCTGTGTTTATGCTTTTTGGTGAATAAAGGATGTTTAGCAAGGAAAAAGGTCTGTGGCTTTTGAATGCACAAAGGAGGAACCCCAGCTCACAGCAGTCCCAGTGATTCATGAGAAGGCTTCTGTTCCTACCTAGGTTTTTGATCGAATTTCAGTTCAGGTCTCCTGTAAGTTACAAAAACTACATAGCAGATGGAGATGCAACTGCTGCAGCCACAGACAGTATTGGGATAAAACTGTGGATATTGCATAGGTACCCACACTTACAGTGGTACCTCGGCTCACGAATGCCTCTGTTCATGACCAAAACGGGTCGCAAACAGAAATTTTATAAAAATTTTGCCCAGGTCGCGAACTCTGCATCGGGTGACGATTGCAAGTGCGCCCGCCTTCCCTGCACGGGCACGATCGCATTCATGCTGAGGCAGGGAAGATGGCTGCGATTGCACCCTGCCTCTCCCCCCACCCCCAGCGTGCCCACACCCACCTCCCCCCCTCGCACCTGCGCCTGTGCCTGCCTCCAACCCCACACACCCGCGCCTGCATTCGCCTCCCCCCCACATGCCCGCACTACCTCCCCCCGGTGTGCCTGTGTCCACCTGCAACCCCGCACAATTGCTGTGGGGGGGCGGGGGAAGATGACCACGATCTTTGTTGTTCTTTGTCACTTTGCTTCACATTTTTCTGATTTAAAAAATGGTTACAGAATGAATTAACCTTATTTACATTGACTCTTATGGGGAAATTTGACTTGGCTCACGACCAATTTGGGTCACAACCAGAGTCCTGGAACAGATTAAGTTTGTGAGCCAAGGTACCACTGTCTGTTGTTAATGCAGCTTTCAAAAGCTCAGGGCCTGCTACCCCATTCCTCTATGCTGGTGTCAGAACTTCCCGATAATTCTATGAATTAAAGATAACTGGTACACTGCTTCCTGTTTCTGGTTTTCATGATAATACGCTAGCATGAGACCACCACCTTTGCCACTTGCCCTCATGATAAACAATTGGATAAGGGAATTTGGTTCACCATCTCTCTCTACATCTTCCACGAAGCCCTGTCACTATTGTATGAGCAAGGATGAAAGGCTGTTGCAATTACAACCTTTTCCCCTTAATGTTGACTGTCCCACTTGATCCTGGTATGGAAGACGACCTGTTCCTAGCAGCATGCTTGAGTATTGTATGTGGAAGGGAAATGCTGAAATAATGCTGGAGATGTTATTTTGGGATTGCTTTGCTACATTTTGATTGGTGTTTTCTGTCTGTGCCCACATAGGGGTGTAATCATGATTAGTGGATTGTGACAGCAGTGTCCAGAAGCATATTATGGGAATGGCTGTCAAGCTGGCTCTTGTTTGTATTACTATTTGTGCATTACAGACTTTGCTGCTAGGAAATCATAGGATTCCAACTATGTTGCATTTATGCAACCCCCCTATTGTCTGTTATTTTTTCTTGAACATGGGAATGGGCTTTCTTAGATGCCATTCACAGTGATCTTATTATAAGGTTTTCCAAAATAAGCTGGCTTTTAATGTCCAACCTAAATGCAGTCTTTGGTAGGAGAAATTAATCTGAATATTTTAAAACTTTTTCTCATTATCTTTGTTAACCTCTTTAATATATTTTGATGTATTTGTATTTTTGAGATTTAGACTGGATAAAATCCAGATAAAGGATCTTTGCTGTTTGTTCAAGGCTTCTGCAGATAGAATATAGCACTAATATCTTTCTCTGTCTCTATTTGCATTGGAAGGATGCTTTCTTTATTCTCATCATTAATAGTATTAATAATTTATTTTATGAAGTTGCATAAGTGGCACTTTACAAATGCAAAGGAGTAAATATCAAAACCAGGATTAGGGAAATGTGATCTTTCATATCTTGTTAGACTGCATCTAATTCCTGACTGTTAGCCACAATGAATGGGACTGGTGGTTCCCATCCCTGTTCTACGCCAAGATTTATGATCTAAAGCTAAAGAGCAGGCTAACCCATAAGGAAAGGCATACTTTTTGTTGTTAACAATGTCCTCAATTGTTAGAGGACATTTCAGTTGTGTTCTTCTGTGCTCTGATATCCATGGATTGACTTACTTCAGTCTTTGGGAAAACACAATTTCACAGTATGGTAAAAATTAAATATGGTTACTTTGGATTCAAATCATCCATGAAATCTGCTATTGTGTGCGCAGGTGTGAGAGAGAGTGTGCTTACCAATTTCTATTTGTGTCCAACCTTTGTGTGTCCTCCCAGCTGTCCTCCATTTTGGAAATCAGCAGCTGAGAATCTGTCAGACATTTTGCTGTTCGTATACTATCTTGTTTGTCTGTCACTTTCCATTGGGCTCTTCCTGTTCAAGCTCGGGAGGCATTTGTGTTTTGCAGGGGGATGCCGCATGGCTGCTGTAACTGTCGCATCCATGCAGGAAGAACCTGTGTTGAAGGCAAGAGCCAACAGCATTTGAAAGCTTCATTAGCTGGCCTTTGTTCTGACTCAGTGCAGTCAGGCGGGCAAATAATGCCTTGAGTGTTATCAGCCATGTGCAGGCCTCAGTTGCCTAGCAACCCAGATTGGTCTACATCTCCAGATTTCTGGGAGGAATGGGTGGAAAAATACTCATAATTTTCTCCAATTTAGCTGCAATGCAAATACGAATGCATTCCTAGCTACATGTTGATAGGCTTTGCATTTTAAACAGATTATACCAAGAAGTCTCATCTTGTTACAACAATCAAAGTCTTTAATGCATATCAATATATTTTGAAACCCAATAAGGACCCCCCTGCACCCGGGGCCTATTTTGGATGATTTGGAACTGCTTTTAAACATGACTTGCATGCATGCTGTCTGGTTCTGTTTCTGATGCCAGCTAGAAACTGTGTCGTTTCCATCAGACAATGCTAGAAAGGTAGAACTGGGCAATTTGGTTGCATTTCTATATCTAAATCACAAAACTCTGGCAAATGAGCTGTTTGTTCCTAAATATTATTGTGTTTTCCCTGTTGATGTGACACTTAAGCTGCTTCCAGAAGTCTTGTTGAGCCCTTCATCATTATTCCAAACAGGGCGAGTCCTACCTTTAGGCAAGTGGGCTGTTGCCTCAGGGGGCAGATGCTGAGGGGCAGAAAGCAGCACCAGCGGTTAGAGAATGGAGCTGTGTGCTGCAGAACTGTGCCACTTAAACTAAAAACTAGCCTGCTGCCCTCCATTATGGTGGAGGAGACTTCCCTCCACCAATGCTGAAGACTGAGTCAAGTGCCAGTCCAGTCAACTTCTTTCTGTACATGGAATGGGGGTATGTGCCATCTTATTGTGTGCCTCAGAGAGCAAAATGTCTTGGGTCTGTCATGCTTCTGAGGCTACCATCCATTGCCTTTAGTCACACCAAAACTAAACCAGGCCATTGCTTGCTTCACTCCTAACTTAGACCCAGTTTCTCACATAAGAGAAATATGGAACTCAGACTTCTGGATTCTGTAAGAATCTAAACATAGCTTTGTTGGTGTTAGACACCAGCAGGTTCAAACTAGCAAATTTGGTAGTAGGACCAAGATGAATCACTGGCTGGCCTGAACCTTGCTGTTACATGGTACTCCATCTTGATGCTTACAAGAGAGGATGCAGCAAAGAAACTAAATAGAAAGAGATGACTTGGGGAAATCATATAGACCCTGCTCATCTTACGTATCAGTTCTTCTATGCTTGTGCCCATGTGCCCAGACTTTTCTTGGCTTGCTCTTTTATGCCATGCCTCTCTCCATCCCCTTGTCTGTTCATTCCAGAAGCTACTCATAAGTCCATCTTTGACTGTATCATCCATCTTTAGCCCCTTGGATCCTTGTCTTCCTCTCTTGAAATCTAGCCAGCAGCCTGTTTGGACCATGATATTTGCCGTTCTTTGATCATACTGCACCCTGCTAGTTTGGTCAAGCAAAAAAATGTCTTATTTCATTACAGGGCAGGCCTGGAATAAATAGCTGGAAATGACAAAGAAGAATATTTTGCCTAAATATTAAGTATGAACTAATAGTGATTGCTATGGGAAGGTCTACCTTAGAGGATGCTGGGCTCACCTTTTCCAGAGGATTTATTTAAGTAGAAGTTGGATGGCCATCTGTTAAAGATGTAGCTGCAAGTTCATGTATTCACTAGTGGGTTATACTAGAAAACTTCCAAGATCCCTTCAGACTATAAAATTCTGTGATTTATTTCAGTTGAAGCTAGTCAGATATATCTGGGAACTTCACAGTAGAGCATGAAGCTACAATCCTGATGATAGGGATATCATCTGTTTCTATTCACTACTCAGTGTATATTGTCTTTGAAAATGGTAGTGTCCGTGTTCTATAGAGACTATTGTCATGGCTAGTTGAATTACCAGAAGCCAATGGACCTAATCAAGTTTTCTTCATTAGTGGTCTCAGTACTACTTCCTGGGTTTGAACTATGGTTTAGTGTTATATCTGCATTGACCCATTTTTGTAGTTTATGAAAGTGGGTTTATGAAAACAAAAAAAAAAAAAAACCCTTTTATTTGGGAATTGGGATATGGTTAAGCTTGTAAGGAAGAGTAATTATGAATTCCTCTTTTTAAAACAATATGCTATTTGTCTTGAGCTGTTAGCATAAGACAGGTGCTATGATCAAATAAATAGCTGCAATCAGAATTTGTGCCACATTTAAACAGCATTCAGCAGAATGGGGGCATATTCTCATTCTTTACTATTTCAATATCCAGAAATGATAGATTTTCCTGTCTCATTAGTGATGCAGTTTGTGGATTCATCCAGATTAATGATGATTCTCTGTGTAGCAGACTTTGAAGAAAAAAACTATAAGAACCTAGGATGCCCAGGATGTTTATGAAAAGCAATTTCCTCAATGCCAAACACTTTAATAATAACTCCGGAATCAATGGCATTCAGACTCATTTATTTTGAGCTACATTTCCAAACTCTGACGGGTCAATAATATATATATTTATTGGATAAATGAACAGAAAAATTATGACAGATTGTAGATTCGAAATTTTCTTTTTTTAAACTGAGATGCTTGCCAGAGTACTGGAGAGAAGTTTCGACTACAGAAAGCTAAACAAAGATTAAAAACAAATGCTCATGAAATTGTAGGGCAGTGTTGGCAGATTACAGAGGAGCCTTGAGTGGTATAGGGGATGGGGAAGAACATTAAAATGCTAAATATATCTTTAATTTAAAAAAACCTGTTTAAGTCTGCAAACTGACCCATGCAAAAGAAGAGAAAAGCTGGTCATCAGCTATTAAAAATTATTTTATTGTGCTATGATTTTTATCAGTGCTTGTGCTTTGCATGCTGCATGCCAACTTGAAAGCTTCAACTATAACGCAACTTCTAGGTTGAGTACATGTATACAAGCAAATACAATAATATTATGATTATGTCAAAAGTACTATCCAATAGGTGCTTATGATAACTCATTTAGCTGCCTTCCACTCAATGCACTCAATAGCAAGGGCTTGGCTGGAGAGATGAATTGCATGTCTCCAGCACTGAAATACTTGGAGAGCAGAGAAAATGAAATATTCTTACAACAGAAGCAGAATCTGGAGGAAGCACATCTAGATTCTTGTAAAGGAGCAAGTAACAACTTTGTGGTTATCTGGGAAGGTTCCTAAAACCAGGGATCCTGGACTTCTTTCAAATTCAATTTTGGAGAAGCTCTTGTGGGGAACCCATTCAGGGTGGAGATGGGTTGAATTCCAGGCATCGGTGAAGCCCAAAGGCAAATGAGGGTTTGACCACTGGCAAATGGGATGGAGCTGAAATACCCGCATATTTTAGTTTAAAGATCATATTGCCAGCAACTAACCCTTAGGAGAGATACTTCAACTATTCAGAATTGGGAAAAGCTTACACAGAAGTCAGGAAACCACCAAATAACCAGAAATCAAGGGAAAGGTGCTACAGTTTTCTGGGGAATGATGGGCCTGATGTTCTAAAACATCTGGAGATCTTATCCTCACTTCAGGTGTCTTCACTTGTCTCTCCCATATATCTCCCTGCCTTCTCCAAGATGCTTGTGGAGGTCTGGCTGCCTATTTCCTCATTTACCAAGAGGTAAATGGTAAGTACCAAATACCAAAAGGTAAATGTGACCAGGGTAACAGGGCATGATTTAAAAAAGGGGAAAGGGGGTGTAGCAGCCTCCCATCTACCTCCCTGTAGCCTCTTCTCCTGTGTGTGTTTTTCCAGAATTCCTGCCTTAGAGAAGTGTAGGTGGGTAAGCCACAAAGAAGTGCCTCCCCATGCTCTGAAAGTTAAACCTCTTCCACTTTATGTATGATTTGGGCAGACCTGGGCTTTTAAAGATATACGTGCTAGCCTATTTTTTAGTCTGTCTTTGAGCCCAATAACCTTGGATTTTGCAGTTGGAATGGATAGCACAGAGTTTGATGGACCAGTCACCAGATTGTGAACAGAGATTTATTTATTTATTTAAAACATTTCTATGCCGCCCCCATCGCAACAAAGCCTCAGGGCGGCTCACAACACTAGGGGCAGCTCACAAGATTCCTCATCTATACTGGATTGAAGTAATCCCTTGATGGTGTAGCAAATGGCAACTAACGAGGATTTCCAAGCATCCAGATTTGGACAAGGAATTTATGCCTAAAATGTGAGCAGGAGGTTCTTTTAGGGTTAAGAGTGTCTTTAAAATGCCTTAGGTTTCAAACCATATGGCTTTACAGAAGTGCAGTATTATCATCTGAAGCCTTCAGGCCGATAGAGGGTTAAACATCATAGGTAAATAAAACAGGATTTTGGCTGATTTTTCCTAAAGTCAGTCATCCCTCCCCAAAGACGAATCTTTGTTTCATTCTTTCTGCTCCTTCCTTCATTAGTGGCTATGATCTCCGTGACTAAATACGTCAGAACTTTTTGGCATCCATGTGCATTTCTACAAAAGGGCTACAGCTGGCAAGCTAATGAGATGGAAAAAATAGTTCACCTTGGATTTAGCCATTCTTGCTGCCTTCCATTACTCCAGGCATGGTTTTTCAATATTTATTTATTTATGCACACAGAGGGGCTTCTTCACACAACATGCATATGGCATGATTCACAGGGAAGTTCTCTTGCAAAGCACCAGGGCAGTGACAATTCATTTCGAGAGGGCTTTGTGCAGAGAACATCCACGTGTCCGTTGTCCAAATATAGCTGAGCCTATTATTTTAAGCTGTTTGTGATGGATTAAATTGGAACACAGATTACCCATTCATCCATCATCCCTCCCTCCTGCCTGGGCTCAGTCAAGCAAGGATGTCTCTGCATTCAAAGGCATTTCTGAGTCATCACTGGATGAGCTGAACTGCAGGGGCAATGACTATATTTAAAAATGCTGGGACATGGAGGGATGCCCTGCAACTGCTACATCAGAGAGAACAGCAGAGATCACTGTCCACTTTTTTAAAAATCATGTAAGATTTAAAGGGCCAGTATCAGAGTCAAAATATGCTTGGCTTATATGTAATAGCTCTGTTTTCTGGTGGCACATCACTTAGCCTTTAGATTGCCTATGTCAGGTTTTCCTAGGTCACACAGCATACAGTTGAACTATAGAATTCACTTCTGCAATATTTAGCGATGGCCACCAGTTTGGGTGGCTTTAAAACATGCCCCCTCTATTGTTAGAGGAAGCATGCCTATGTATCCCAGTTATTGGGGGACACAAACAGGAGGGTGCTATTACACTCATGTCCTGCTTGTGAGTTTCCTTTGGGTATCTGGCTAGCCAACCGTGGGAACAGCAAGCTGGACTAGATGGACCTCATCCAGCATGGCTCTTTCTGTGTTCTTATGCTCAAAGCATTGCATTTTATGATCATATTAGTCTCTTCAACAGCCCTGAAAAACAGAGGCACATTATTGTCTCCTAGAAAATGGCACATATCTTGATCAATGCCCATAAACTTGTATGCATCTAACCTCAGTGCAAAAGTGCTTTTGTTCCTGCTGTTGTTTGTAATACCATTTTTTCCCTATGACTTAATAAACAACACCTACAAGGATGCTGTACAAAATAGAGAATTGACACAATCTCTGTTCAGGCAATTTAAATCTATGTTAATTAGATGAGTCAAGGAAGATAGGCGGGAAGGAGGTATGGGAAAACAGGCTATCCAGCCTATCCATTATACCTTCCAGGAGGTATAATGGATAGGTTTAATCCAGAAACCCATTCTGGAAGTGTCTAGAAGTGACCCTAAGTAAAGACATGAGTTTCCTCCAATAACTTATCAGGAGAGAGCTTTTTCAGTGGTGGCCTTCCATCAGCTTCCATCAAGGGTTTGTTAGGCCCTTCTTTGCAGATGTTAAGGTCTTCAGGAAGACACTGAAGACCCATGAATTTTCTTAGGCTTTTCCCTAATCCATGGAATGCAAATTTTATTGATGCAATATAGTTTTACAGTATCTTATATATTCATACATATCTTATATATACCTATATGTATACTTTGTGTTCTTTTTCCTAATCTTGTATGCTGCCTTGAAAATGCTGTATTCCTAAAATGATTTGGAAAAAAATATCACACCCAGAGACTACTACTAGGATGGCCAGTTGTGTGTAACCAGATGAGGACAAATGAAGACATCCATGTGCATTAAGGTAATTTATATGTATAGATGCAAATTTAGTGATAATTACTATAATTTAAACAGAAATACAATACATTGCACCGTAATGTGGACAATTGGCCACATTGATCCATATACCTGCTGACTTTGCTGTCCAGTCACTAACTACTTAATGGCATTTTCAAGTCCTCTACTCTCCCTTCTATTGCTCTTTGACTTTAAATCAGACTGATAAGACAGCCAATTAAATATAGGACCATCCTTTGCAAAGAAGAACACCTGGCCAGAAAGCACCCATTCCACTACCCAGGAACAAATTTGCTTTTTCCTTGTGGTACCATTTTGTGGAAATAACCAACAGCCAAAAAGCCAGTGTGCTGTAGCAGTTAGTGTTGGCCTGGGACTGGGGAGTTCTAGTCTCCACTTGTCCATGAAGCTCACCAGGTGACTTTGGGCCAGTCACTGATTTTCAGCCAAACCTACCTTACAAAGTTGCTGTGACGCTAACATGGGGTGGAGGAAAAGCTTTATGGAAGCTGCCTTGGGTTCCTTTCAGGCAAAAAGGATAAATATAAGTGGACCTTGCTGTGAATAACTTGAGAGCAGGCTTTCTAGTTTTGTTAGTACTATATTCCATGGTAAACTGGTATTAAAGAAACTCCCCCGCGGCCCTTCATAAGCATCTAGCTAGCTAAGCTATGGAAATCTGTGTGGCAGTGGAACTTGGACTTCCAGGGATGAAGTACCAGGCTTTATTAATTAACAGGGTTGATGATATCAACACTGCTTGGGAGTGCTCCTCGACCCAGAGCTGACATTAGAAGCTCAGGTAACAGCAGTGGCGAGGAGCGCCTTCCTTCAGTTTCGACTGATCCGTCAGCTGCGTCCCTGCCTTGAGAATGACTGCCTGGTGACTGTAACTCATGCATTGGTAACGCACTCTACGTGGGGCTACCCTTGAAGATAGTCTGGATACTTCAATTGGTGCAAAATAGAGCTTCCAGGTTGCTGACGGGGACTGGGCGTTGTTCTCATATAACTCCAATTCTCCGTCAGCTTCACTGGCTCCCCATTGAAGTCCGGGCCCAATTCAAGGTGTTGGTCATGACCTTATAAAGCCCTCAACGGCTTGGGACCTGGTTACCTGAAGCTTACGTCCATATATGCCCTCCCGCCCCTTGAGATCGGTGGGGGAGGCCCTTCTCTGGGAGCCCTCCGTGAGGGATATTAGGAGGGTTAGTACTCGGAGGAGGGCCTTCTCTGCGGTGGTGCCCCATCTGTGGAATGCGCTCCCCAGAGAGGTCCGCCTGGCGCCTTCCTTATTTGGTTTTCAGAGCTAGGCCAAGACCTTTTTATTTAAACAATATTTTAATTGTTAACTGGTTTTTATTTAATGGTTTTATATTTGCCGAAAAACTCCGAATTTTTAATATCATCCTATGCCTGATTCTTCTGTTCTTTGTGAGCCACCCTGAGCCTTCGGTGATGGGCACAGCATAGAAATGTTATAAATAAATAAATATTATTCACCTCCCCCACCCAGCCTTCTGTGTTCCCTTTAAAGTTAGCTGCAATATATAATTGCCAGCTATCCCAGTTGTAATGTAAAGTGTTTTGGGGTAGCCTGGATTTGAATGGATGCATTCACTTTAACCATTCACTTCAGATATGCAAAAGCCTGCTCCTGGTGGAGGACAACAGAACTAGTTTGCTGTTATTAGAGGTCTGAACTGACTCCTTTATTGCAGCTCAGAATCTGATCTGGCACTTTATAGAATGGTCTGCTTTCGCTCCTGACTAATTTGGAGGTGGTACTGCATTTCACTGAGGTTCAGAAAAGAATGGCTTTATTCCTTCCTATTGGCTATACATTAATATTGAATTAAATTGAAATAAATTTAAAAAGCAGTAACCTTTTTGGCTTGTTGGGAATTGCATTACTGTTGCAAGCACAGCAGGACCTTTGGAGGAGATTGCATCTCTACAATTTTGGGACAGTTTATGTGAAAATTGCGCTCATTATATAGGCATTTTAAGGAAAGAAACCTGCAAAGTTTGAGTGGATTAAGTGCACAAGTGATTTACAGGTTTAATGCTTTTTATAGTGAGGTATTATAACAATGTAAGAATGGCCATTTCATGGTTCCATTCTTCCTCTCACCAAAGCGCAGTAGTTGGTGAAACATGCCCTAGGACAGTGAGGGCGAACCGAGTGGCCAAACTGCAACCCAAAACCCACTTATTGATCGCAAAGTGCCAACACTGCAATAAAACCTGAAAACTGAGGTTTTAGTTTATAAAAAACAACTCACAGCCAGTCCAAGCAAATACATACATACATACATACATACATACATACATACATACATACATACATATATATATCTCCTTGGCAACACACTGACTGGCCATGCAAAAGCTCAGAAGATTTGTGGCTAATGAGTTGCAGCTCGTGATGTCATTGCCCGGTGCCACTACTACTTTCCAAGAATGCACATGGTCTCCATGTGCGCTATTACCTGATGCTTGGCTGCTGCGGCGATGCTGGCATGGCCTGGCTCGCATGCCGACAGAGAGGGCTCTGCATGCCCACTGTGGCACGCATGCCATGGGTTCATCACCACTGCCCTAACCCTACCCTGGTGCACTCCTGTAACCTAATATAGGGGTAAAATATCATTGAAAAGAGGGCGATTTTGAAAAAGCCTTCCTTGAGTACCTTTTTCTGCACAGCTCATCATTTCTGCCCATTCTAAACACATTCCTATCATCAAAATCGTACCAGGGCACCTCGTTTTTGTAACTCTAACCCAGTGATGGTGAACCTTTTAGAGACCGAGTGCCCAAACTGCAACCCAAAACCCACACTGCAATAAAACCTGAAAACTGAGGTTTTTGTTTGGAAAAATCAACTCACAGCCAGTCCAAGCATCCATCCATCCATCCTTGGCAGCACACTGAGTGGCCATGGGAAAGCTCAGGTGAGTTGTGGCTCGTGACATCATTGCCTGGCACCACTACTCCTTCCTGAGCATGCCCATGGCCCCTATGTGTGCTGTTATCCAATGCTCGGCTGCTGGGGCGATGCTGGAGTGACTTGGCTCAGTGCCAACACAGGGGGCTCTGCATGCCAGCTGTGGCACAACTGCCATAGGTTCACCACCACTGCCCTAGGATTTGAACTTGACAGCTATGCAGCCAGAACCGCTTGCTCTCCCCTCCCTCTGCAATATTTAGTAATCTAACATGAAACAACACTCTCCGAAGACCAAAACATGAGTTGGTAATGGAGCCTTGCAGGCTTCAATTCTGTTGGCTTTGCAGGGGAATTTGCATTACCTTGGAACCCAGAACCAGACTGAAGTGACTAGACTCTTCTTGGGTCTTGAATTTCATCCAGGCCTGAAGTGTGTCTTTAATCCAAATAAATCACCAATGCTGCTTGCATTTTTGGATCCTCCTTTGGGATGTGTTATTGTGGGTACTTTCAAATGTATTAATGTATCAAACATAACATGAGATGTTACTTAAAATACTGCAGTGATGTTTCCATGGAGCTACTGTCCTCCAGCCAAGGAAGGGTAAAGTCATTTTAGTGGAACAGGATTGGCAGCATTGCATTGCTGTAAGCAAAATTCAGGAAAGTAAAAATATCTAGGCAGACTCTTTGAAGGGGAACTTATGACTGCAAAACCATCAGCTGGAGACAGGGAAAGGGCAGAAGGAGGAGCTACAAGTGAGACTATCACTGACTTGGGAGACAGTCGGAGGGTGCAGCTGCACGAGCCATGCAGGTTGGGCCAGAGAGTGTGTTGGAGTTGCTAATCACCTGGCTATCGAGTGTTCAGAAACACCCAAAGACCATGCTTCATTCATTCATTCATTCATTCATTCATTCATTCATTCATTCATTCATTGAGCTAGGGTATGTATGTATGTATGCATGCATTGATTGATAGATTGATAGATTGATTGCATTTATATACCATCCCAGTAGCCCAGAGGGCTCTCTGGGTGGTTTACAAACATTAAAATCCCAAATACAGTGTCCAATCCTAAACAAGTAAAATTGGCTACACCACGACTGAGTATAAAATAACATGATTAAAATAAATTAAATGAATGAATATACAATTAAAATTAACTTTAAAATATTGGTTAAATAAAAAGGTCTTGACCTGGGTTGCTAGACTGTACCTTGGATAACCACCTTACCTGTAAAGTTTGAAGCCAATGTAATAATATACAATCTGTATGCTTTACACCCTGTTGTTCCACCAGTCCACATCCCTGCTGTGTGGTTCATATGGAGTCCAATGGTGGAGAGAAGAGGAATGCAAATTGAGGGTCTAGTGGGAAATCAAGAGAACAAGGCAGTGATCTGTATCTTATTCCCCTGCCATAGTGGTTTAAAAGTGCTTAGTAGGTCTTCCTGGGGTGTGTGAATTTTCCTGGTTGTAGAAAGGAAATTTATCACTTAGGAGTTGATCCTTGTCTGGTCAAGCACACTTTATGTCAGAGGACATCATACCTTGATCACAGGCCATGTTTATTAAGGCATGAAAGTGGCACTGCCCACCAATTTGGGTTGCTTTAAAAAGGGATGTGACAGATTAATGGAGGAGGAGGCTATCAGTGGTTTCTAGCCTTGCTACCTCCTTCACCAGAGGTGGCATGATTGTGTCTTCAAGTTGCTGAGGAGCTTGGGCAGGTGGAAGTCTTGTATTCATCCTGCTGGAGGGTTCCTTTGGGCAGCTGCTCTGCCATCATGTGTATGGAGAGCTGGGCTAGATGGACCATTGATCTGATCCAGCGTGCTTATGTTTCTTATGTTCCTGGCTGTATGCAGCATGAACCACCATGAAAAAACCTTAATTACACTCTTAAACTATCAAATTTTATCACTGAATTTCAATAAAGAGCTGATCGAACAACAGCAACAAAAAAGAAACAAAGCTTGCTTGGCAGCAATCAAGGAATCCTTTAAATCCTTTCAAAGGGAATTCCACAAATGTGGGGCCATCAATGAAAAGGCCATGACTCTTGTGCCTACGAATCTATCTGTTCTTGAAATGTGGCCTGCACACAGGGTCCCCGTGACTAGCCTTAAGAACCAGGATATGGTGAAAGTAGTTCTGTGTGACCTGGATATCCCGAGAAGGCAATGCTGGAGGCCAAAAAGCTGGGACTGGGATGAATGGAAGCATGGAGTCAATGCTTGCCTACGAAGTAGAACGAAGTAGCCATTCCATTGGCTACTATTCTATTCTATTTATAATCTAACCAACAGCAACTTAGCAAAAGAATGTTCAACATTTCATCTGCCATCCTAATATCTCATTTCTGAGCCCTTCTTTAATGAAAGAAATGAAAAGGTCAGTTTCACAGCTTCTTAAGGTATCAATATGCCATGAAGTTTGCATGAAAATCATGTTGGCAGTTTAAGAAAAAGAAGGATTCTTCCACTGTTTTAATAAACAATCCTCTAGGTACAGCATGCTAGATATGAACTGAGTCCAGGCTTAAATCTCATAATCTGTGTGCCTTCAGGATTGATGCACATGGTTAATTCAGACTAAATAGCTAGTGCTACTTCCCCAAGGCTAATAGTAATAATGATAATATTAGAGGAAAATATTGAAATGATTGAATGCAGGATATATGAATGATAATGTTTCACAGATACATATCATGCTAGCTGAGATTGGCTCACAAAGACCAATCCATCATCAGACCAAAGAACATAAGGCAGTTCAAAATAAAACAGACCCTGTGTGTTATGAGCAACATGTTTATAACCCAAAGATGCAAATCAATCAAAGGCATTGAGCAAGTGGAAATGCAATGGATCTTCTACAAACTGTAATTCAGATCCATGCTCATGAACTGCTGTCTTAACTTGCCCATAAAATATTAAAGCTTATTCTTCCATGGAAGGAGTACGACAAAGAATTTATGACAAACTGCATCTTGCAAATCTTGGACTCTTTATATTTCATATTCCCATGAAAACAAATGGATTCATCAGTCTTTCACGTACCATATGAATCTTGTTTAACAGATCCCTGAACTTGATTCTCTGTCATTCTCACTGCAGAATATCCCAACAAGTGGTACATAGATGTCCATATATGTATCCATTCAAAAATGTCATGAAGTTACATTCTCATTCTCTCTCTCCCTCTCCCTCTCTCTGTGTGTGCGTGTGTTTTATTTTTGTTTTGCTTCTTACCCAAATAGTTATATTCTAAAATGTGTATGGAATGAAATTGAAAGATTCCACCTTGCCAAAATTTGGAAATCAAAAGTAGAAAGTATTCCTAAAATGTACAAAGCTGTCCAGTGCATTCTTAGGACTGAGGATGAATATGTGCTGTCCTTTGGCTGCAAATCTGTGAATGCTTACCTGGATGTAAACCACAGTGGAATTTACTTCAGAGGTAACACACATAAGACTCCACTGTTGATGAAAGAGCAGGCTAAGAGTGGGAAGGAGAGTGCTGAAGGTTTCCAAACCTTGCCCTGCCTGCAGAGGGAATAAAATGTGTCAACAAATAGCTGTAATTGATTATAATCATCTTCTACAGATTACATCTGAAAGAGAACAAAGAAAGCTGGCAGTCCCCGATCAGTCTCTTGCCTAGTTTAATGCTCTGGTTAAGAGCCCCAGGTTTTTATCTTCATTACCAGCCAGGAGCTTCCATGTAATAATGTGCAAAAATTATTTTCAGAAAGAGCTTCTCTTTGAATGTCCAGAAAAGATCAATGCTGAAAAGAGCAGGGAAAATTGTTTATTACTAGGGAAATTACAGCATTGTGAATAAATGGGGAAGGAAATGCTGCAGAGGGCTCAAATGGAACCTCCATTATTCTTATGATTAAAGATAATGTACAAGTGAAAGAGATTTGCAGAGGGGTGAGCAGGCAGAATGGTGGTGAACTAAAAAATCCCCTGACTCTAGAGGTTATTTTGCTTGTTATCTCCAGCCTAGCAATCTGGATTCAGGAAAGTTGCTAAGATAGAAACAGGTTGCATCTTGCAATAGTGCACAAAAGCCCAGCCAGGAACTGATAATGGATTCAGAATGCAATATGAGTTTGTTTAACCCCTTCCTCCTCCCCCAAGGTTGTAGCAGTTAAAAAAATATATGGGGAATGCCCAGTGATTCTGAAAAGCCAAAGAAATGGTCGACAATGATTTCTGTGGGCCCAAAGGTGGGATCTTGGAGCCCTGTATTTCTCCTTCCCTCTTCCTCACAACTATGTGTGATTCTCTTACAGTGCAAACCTACACAAGTCTACTCAGATGTTATTCCCACTGAGCAAGGTGTGAAAAAATGGATTGGGAGACATGTTTTCTTCTTTTTATATGATACTAAACCCAACTGATTGCTAGGAGATTCAGGACAGATAGGAAGAAAAGCTTTTCACATAATACATAGCTGAACTATGAAATTCACTGACATAAGTTGTAGCTACACCCTCCAATTTGGATGGCTATCTGCTGCCTCTGGTAGCAAAAACACTACTTGTTTGAACACATGTGGGAGGGCTGTTGCGCTCATGTCCTGCTTGTGGGTTTCCTGCTGGCAGCTGGTTGGTATCTGCATGAACAAAAAAATAGCCTAGGTAGACCCAAGGCTCACCAAGGTTCTCCTTATGGTGACTTACAAGCATTGCCGATAGCTAATGCCATAAACAGGTATTATCTCTTCTCCTCTTGCCAGATGGAATGCCTCTGGAAAAATGATACCTGCTGTAATAAGCACACCTCATTTTAAAAGGAGTTTCCTGTAGAATTATTGGCTTAAATGAAACTCAAGCTAATGGGAATCCAGTAGCACAATGGAACTTTCTCCCTCTTTCCTCTCCATTTCACAGACTTCTGTGTTTCCTGAAAATCTGCCCTGGAGTGGAATCTGAGGGTTGTAGGGACTATGGGGCAGGGGAAGAGGGGTATAACTCTCCCTTCATTTCTGTTGACAGAAGTGCTTCCAGCCAAGGGAAGCTACCACTGAATGTAACTCATTGCATTTATCTATATGCAAATCTATGTGGAATTAACCAATCATGATACATCAATTAGTATATGTGTGTGTGTGTAGTTAATTGACTGAATAATTTTTTAATTGGGTTAAGAGCCCTGAAAAGGGGGAAATATGCACATCTGATGATTGTGAATTGTTTATGCAGGGTGCACAGTTCCGCACTTTTAATGCAGATTCTGAACATTTGGCATAGACTTTGAATTTTTTCTAACCCACAATGTACACTGCCTTGTGCATGAATGATACTGACAGTGCATTTGTATACAAGTCTACTCAGAAATGAATCCCATTAATAGGATTTACTCCTGGATAAATGTGTTTAGGACTGTAATAAAAAGAAATAACTTCTAGAAGCTGTCATTATTTCACCTGAAAAAGAGATCCCCTCATCTTGCATTCATTACTCAACAGAAACTCAAACAAAGTGCTAAAACTAATCTTAATTGTATAACCATAGGTTGGAAATGGGTGTGGCTTGCAGGTGTGTGGCTTTTGATGGAGGCGTGGCTTGGGGGTGTGGTATCAGGAAGGGATTCCCCCCTTCTAAATTTGCCACTACATCACTGCACACAGAGGCAGGATGGTAATCTAATTGAGAGGTTACCAGAGCATGAACAATAGTGTCCCTGTCCCTGTTCCAGTCCTGGAAAAGGTCACACTTGGTGAACCAGATGAAGCTGATAACAACAACACACTCAAGGGACAAGACTGACAGAAAGAATATGTAGCCTTGTTTTCAGAATATTCAGTGTACTAAGGCCATGTACCCGGAACCCTGTTGAGAACAGGCTGAACACCCAATTTCTGGAAACAGGAACCAGTTACCTGCTCTGCCTCTGTCTGTCAAAATTCAGCCTCAGTGTATTGGCTCTCATCTAGCACATTAATGAATTCAGAGACAGGTTCAACGCCTGCAGTCAAAGGACATGGAGAAACAAAGTGGAATATCATCAGCATACTGCATGTTTGCATATTAAAAATGCTTTAGAGTTGTGCCCAAAGTAAAACAGAATATTTATTTATTTATTTATTTATTCGGGTATTTTTACCCTGTCCAATACCCATTGGGTCCCTGGATGGCTTACAATTCAAAATCAATAAATACATATATACCCAAATAATACAAATGATCCACAAACTGAGCATAAAACCATCGTTAAAATTAAACATTAAAAGTATGGAAGAATAAAATATTGATTTACCAGGGATAGCTATCACAAAATAGACATGGTAATACATGGGTAAAGGAGTGCTGGGATAGAGTTCAAGGGCAAATTTATGGAATTTACATACTGCACTTCCTGGTCTTTTTCCCCTCCCTGCCATTTTTGTAAAATCTCTGTAACCTGAGAGGGTTGCCACACAAGGGAAGATATCATGGCCCCCAATCATTTCACTTATAATTCAGACACGAGAACACTGTTTAAAGCTGGAACATATGGTTAATGCAACTTCAGAAAGAAATCTGACAAATATGATGCAACTGTAGATGTAGTGCCATCTTTTTTTTTACAAAAGGAGCTGGGGAAGCTTGGTTGTTCCTCCTTCTCATCTGCCCAGTGACCCATTCTGGGAATTGCTGCTATCAGCTGCCAGCAGAAACACTGATTCCAGCTTATCTTCAAGAGGCACAGAAATGTCAATGTCAATTGTTAATCAGCTCAGTATCTCCAGGCTCTTTGAGACACCTTAACAATGACTGTGTTCATGTTACAGGGTTATTTTTATTGCTCCATTGTGAAAATCTTAGTTATAATTCTAGACAAACATGCAACTACAATGATTTCTCCAAGTGCTTAAACATATAGGCGAAGAAGTATTGTGGTCCTTAAATCTACAATGTTTACCCTTGAATCCGGAATGCCCCAATTTTTGTTAAATCTACCCCTTGGGGTCTTCTAAAAATAGTAGCCAGTGTTGTCCTGGGGCTAAATCCTAACTGACAACTTCAAGTTAGCTCCTTTCCTTTCCTGTGATTCTTTTCTTTTAGCCAGACTTAGATCACACAGCTCTTGGAATAGGACAGCCCTTGAAATGGGGAACTGCCCTCTAAGTAGGACACCTGGTCACCCTAAAGACTCCTCATAGTGCACACACAATTTCATGAAGTCCTGATCCCAAGTTTTAAAGGGTCACAAGCTGTGATGGGCATTGTAGGCTTGTTGGGTGTTGGATTTTGCATCATCACACTTTTACTCAATTCTTTGCACCTATGAAATAGACAAACAAGACCAAAGGAACAATACGCTTGTTTTTCCTCCTCCGAATGCTCTTTCTGTTACTAGCCAATCCGGGATGAAATCAGTCAGGCAGTTCACACAGTGAACTTTCTTAAAATAGTGACGCAGGAAAAATCTGACTATCAGACTCAGGGTGGGACTTCTGACATTACACTGTTAGACAGCATGTTAGGTCTCCTTGGGCTTTTTATTTGTATAAGGACTTGTTTCAATCAAGAGTGGAAAGGCTTGCATGGATCTGTGTGGATGTAAGATTACACTAGGCCTGTTATATGCTAGAGTGCAGATGTAGAACATAAGAAGAATCTACATAGTTCAGCATCAGCCTTCTAGATGGTTAGTTGATGCCTCCATGAAGGTCATAGCTAACATATAAAGTCTATAGTACACTTCCAGTTCCTAGTCTTCCAAGATAAACTTTCTTGGAACATGGAGGCTCCTTTTTGCTATCCTACTTAATACTTGTTGATAGACCTCTCCAAATGATTTTTTTTTCTGATTTTTAAAAAGCCTTCTATGATTATGCCCATTAATCTTGTGGAAGTTGGGATATGCAAGGGGAAAATAGTTGTACTACTTCACTTTTAATGAAGCGAAGTAGTACAACTTTTAATGACTGTATTCACTTCAGTTATTAAAAGTTTCATTTGCATTGTTACCCATTTGTTTCAATTACATTTATTTCATTATTGATTTGGAACTAGTTCATTTGTTTCTGTAACTTTTTATAAGCATTCATTTTTGCTTGCCACTGAGTTCAGTCAGAAAACCAGCCAGTCTTCTGTCGCTTATAACTTAGCTGGCATGATTCCACCCCCAGCATATTCCTCCAAGGCATCAAATTTGCTAAATTTCAGACAGAATGGAAAACGTGTCCTCCTTTTACAGGATATACCCCCACCCTTATATCCTGTAAGCATGTAATTGCTTCAGTGGGAAACTTTCTTGTTCTCCATCTCTTGTGTTCTTCATTCTATTGATATAAAACTTTCAGACATAGGCATTCTGCTGCTTTGCAAGTGACTGTATCTGATGATCAAATCTGCTGACAAAAGGTTCCCAATTTACAGACAACTAAAATGTGTGCATAGACACAGCCAGAGAGAACTATACAGTTACATCACTGAGGAATAACCAGGCAGGAGGAGGACTGCAAATCTTAAACCACAGCAGAGCATGGCAGGGTGAAGGAACTGAGCAGTGGATCAGAGAGCTGCAACCAGACAGCAAGAGCAAAGTGAATGATCTTGGAGAGGGAATGTCCCACAATAACCATTAACTGTTTGTGTTTAAGTTGATAATTATTTTATAATCTTTTAATATTGTATTACATATTTTAGCTGTGGTTTTCTGTATAAACCACTTCAAGTTTATATAAGGTAGTAGAGAAGCATGAGAAACAAATGGCATGCAAAAAAACAGCAAAGGGAGCTTGCTGAAAAACAAAGATCTAGCACAGCCAAGTTCAGCACAAGTCAGCTAGTTTTAGTTAACTTCTTCTCATAGCTTGCTGATTATTTATTTCATTTATTGCATTTCTGCACTGCCTCTAGCTGAAGCTCTCTGTCACTTTGGCTGGAGGGTCCTGGGTGGGATGATGTGGAAAGAAGAATCACTGACAAATTGCCCCGATATGCATCCCCTGGTTCTTTCACTGACTCTCAATTGGCACTATGCTGCTCATTCACTGAATATGGAGAGATCCTTTTAGAGCCCTTCACAGTCAATTTAGAGTTCTCCTTCAGTGGGGGCTCTGCAGCAGTAACACTCAGGCCAGCCAGTCTACTTTTAAAGATGTCTTAGCAGCAAGAAAGAATGAGGCACTAGGGCCATTGTGCAGGATTTCCTGTTTTGAGCCTGCTGCTGACTAGGCATCAGGTGCAACCAAATGATTTTAGCATTCTGAGAGCTCTTCTAGATGAACTCATGGGGATTTATGGGGATTTTAGATAACCTTGGCAGAGTTCTGATTTTTGATTTTAAAAAGCAATTTTACTTTTGACTTTAAAAAAGCAATTTCATTGAGCTTCTTGTAGTGCGAAAAAACTGGAATATTTTGGCATTGCAAAACAAAGTGCAAGTCACCACCAGTGTTGCCGTGTTGTTCCACTATGTCACAGCATTATCTAGAAGGGTATGTACTGGACATACCAAACAGATGCTCAAATGATAGAAGTATCTTTCTAGGGAACCACAGGACTGCGCTTTCTCTCTCTCATGCCTTGAGTCTCTTGGCTGTCTCCTTTGTAAATGGTTACTTGTTTAATTAATGTATTACTTGCTGAACACAGTTTGACAGTGGTGCAGCTAAGCCTTGATCACAGGTCTAAAATTCAGGACCTCACAGCCCAAGGACCCCCAACATGAATGGGGGCAAACAGGTGATGGAATACCTTGTGGTCAGCAGGGCTGACACTGTGCATCTTTTCTTCTTATTTTGAAGACATTGTAGAGTCAGGGGGCAGCTGACTGGACATGTACAAATATGTATTTTATTATCCCTTTCTATGCCAAAATAATGCTTTTTCCCAAATAGGTTTGTCAGGGTAGCAGAAGTAAATTTCACTTTATTTCTGTAGTCCCAATAGTGCTATGATTTAAGTGAGTTTGAAATGCAGAAGTCTCCCTGCCTCCCTCTTTTATTTACATTGGAAAATAGGATTTTGTTTTGTTTCAGGATTTTGCTCTAAAACGCAGGAATGTAAAACTAGTTGTGATGTATGGAATGGTGGGGTAGGAAGTCATGTTAGTTATAAGCTTCACAACTGAAGTAATACACATGGCTGTCTAAAGACCCATCCATAAAGGAATTAACTCCAGGGTCTAAAATTACTGCTGCAGTCTGGGGATTTCTGGTCTACACTCCATGCTTTATTGAGCAACAGAAGGAAGAAACTTGACGTGTGTGTGTCTGTAGTGTAAGAAATCACTACTGTATGGCCAATGGGTATCACTTGCATTTTCGCTGCATGCCACATCATTGCTGAAACACTGGAGACACCAACCTCTCATATATAGTAACATATACTATAGGTTATCAGCCTATCAACACTCACCCTTTGACTCCACTCTTCCTGGACCCAATTCAATCAGCTTCTGCTTCTTCAGTGCAGTGACTCCACTAATAGCCTGGGTGCATTTGTTTAATATTTCTCACCCCTTATGATCTCTAAGATATCAGTGACATATAACCCACATCCTGGATAAACCAGTAATTTAATTAGGGAGGGGAATCAGGGACAATAAACAAATAGCAGGCTGTTAAATGAACTCAGTGTTTCAGAGTAAGTATTTGCACAGTGAATCCCCCCCAGTATTCCCATCAGGCCTAACCTTTTGCTGGTGTGGAATTAGCAGCCAGTTGCTGGAGAAAAAGCTGCAACCACAGTGCAGGGTTGCTCTTTTCTGACTCAGCAATGTGCCAGTGGAAGCTGCGAAACACAATGGCAAGGGGAGACTCCTTATTCTCATCCATGTATCTAAACTCCATCTGCTCTCCTTTCCCTATGCTGTCCCTTACATATACACTCTTGACATATCACTCCTGTTGGCTAGTGGCCAAATTGGTCATGTTTTGTAAGCTGGGAACCAGAATGCCCATCATCTCCATATTCAACTCATGCCCATCTAGGGAATGGCTGCCAACTTCATAACTCTTCATGTTAGGCATTTGGGCAATGCCTGCAGCAGAAGGATATACAGCTTGTAAGACTAAGAGTTGGACAAACTTAAAGTGTCTCTGGTTTCATGACCGGGTCCCCTTTGCTGGAGAGGTAGGATCTGCAAAACATCAGAACAGAGCATTCTTGGTCCTGGTACGAGGATCTCCTGATCTACACCTGATTTCACTGTTGTTTTCTGCAAAAGCAATAGAGCAATCTACCAATCAATCCATCTAACCCAAAGGTGCATAAATTTGCTTTGAGGTAAAAGCTATGGTTCACAAGAAGAAACATGCTTCCTTTGTTTTTCAGTCATGGATAGGGAATATTTCTTGACTGGAGGATCAGATTACTACTTGTGAAAGGGAAGGCAACTGATGGGTGCAGCCAGAGTTTAAGCTCGTGATGCATCCATATATTCCATTCACATCCATACCCAGTTCACCCATACCAAACCCTCATTTGCATACATGCACAGAGCCAGAATGGCTCCTTCTGTGGTTCTGGTACTGCCCAAGGGAAGAGGGAGCTGCTTCTTCAGGCATTACTCCTTCAAGGCAGCTTCCAGGATGAGGGCTGTGACCCTCAAAGCAGTAGCTATAGCTCAGAAGAGCTCTTAGTTTTTTTAACAGTTGAGAGGTGCACTGATCTTCCAAGAGGAACCATTTCTGGTCTCCTTTCCCTTTGGGAAAGAAAAATGGCACACAGAACCTCTTTGAGATGTTAGCACCACCCCTCACCTTTCCTGACAAGTGTGGAGTCTTTATGGGCTCTGGATTCAGGGCTGCCCACCTTGCTTTAGATCAGGGGTCTCAAACTCGCGGCCCGCGGGCCAATTGCCAGGACGGGCGGGGCACGGGGGAGGGGCCCTGCGGCCTTCAAAGCGCCGGCGGCGCCCAGGCCGGCCACGGGATGAGCAGCCCACCACCGCCGCAGTGGTGGAATACTTGATGCGGCCCAGCCTCACCCAGACCCTACTTCCAGCAGCCCCCAGGTAAGTTGAGTTTGAGACCCCTGCTTTAGATCATGTATTCAATATTCCATAGCATCTTAGAAGAGGCATTTCCTCCTATGTAGGAGAAAAGCAGCCATGCTTGATTAATTGCTAAATGGACAATTAAACACATCAAAGTTTCCTCCTAATTATGGAGGTCCAAGTTATTTGAGAACAGTTCTCTGCTGCAAGCCTAGTCATGTGAGAAATGCCTTACCTGTGGGCAAACAGGAACATTTTGGTGCTTGTAGACAGCCATTAAGACTGCTCCAATGCAAAGTATTTTGGGGAAGAAAAACCTCCTCTTTGT
Organism: Varanus komodoensis; assembly: GCF_004798865.1. Lineage (NCBI taxonomy): Eukaryota > Metazoa > Chordata > Lepidosauria > Squamata > Varanidae > Varanus > Varanus komodoensis. Next base: position 7,564,459 of record NW_025335889.1, read on the forward strand.
TCTGGTGGATGGATGATATTTCTCTGAACTGCAGCCTGGTCTGTTGACTTTGCTGCTGTCTCTGCAACATATGCCAATGAAATATAAAAACGGTCTTGGCCTCTGCATTTGGAAAGCCAAGGAAACAGACGTGTCAAGAACTATCTTGGGAGGAGACAGGCTGTAATTGAGGTTATTAGCTGTGCCGCCCCCCTCCTCCCCAGCTTTCAATAAGCCACCCCGCTTCCACTGAGCACTCTAAAATCATTGTGTATAATTGCTGTCCATCTCAAATCCAGTCTTTCTCTCCCACTCTCTCTTCCCCCGACCTGCCACATCTTCTTTTTCTTTTTTCTGCAGGGCTACCAATTGCTTGCCTCACCAGGGAACATTTCAAACAGCGGCATGTCTGTTTAAAAATAAAATGAAATTTTAATGACTACAAAATACCTCTCTATTCATCAAACCAAGTGTGCCGTGAGGCAGGGGAGGGCAAGAGGGCCTGGGGGAATATCAGAAACCCTGGGAACTGAGTGACTGCCTGTCTGTATTTTAATTTAGGGGAACGTGTTCCAAGTATTTGACTTTCCTGCACTAAGCTTGTGCTTCACATATAAGCTCACAGACTTCTGTATTAATGATTGCAAAAGGAGAACAACTTCCTGGTTCTGTGCTTGTACTCATTAATGCAGATTAACAATCCACACTTTGGGCTAGTCTGTACTAGTACTTTATTTGTAATGTTTGGCTCACACATCAGGCCCATGCAATGCTCTCCAACCTGCTGTGCTCCCAATGATCTCTCCCGCAACAACGACTTAGTCTCCCGCAACAACAATTTCTTAGTCTACTTTTGTGACTGCTTTCTCAGTGCTTGCACTGTGTGCTCCAGGTATATGAGTGCTCCAAGGCAATGTATTATAATTCTTATTGGCAGGAGTGGCTTTAAACAGAAGTAGCAACATTTCCCCTCAAGTTTTTCCAGCTTTTTCTCATCCTTATGTCTTCTCTGCATTTTCCTCATACAGATTGTCATGGGACTTGTGGGCAGGAAATAAATACATTTAATTTTGGTAGGTATTTTTCACTATGCATGCACATTTCTGTGACACTGTGTCTGCAGAGCAGCAAATGCATTGAAAAAAAATCAGCAAAGCCATGTCTTGCAGGCAAGGCAAGGTCTCTGGTTCATTCTTCACATAAAGTTTAATTGCTTCTGTGCTTATTTGTAGAGCCCCCATGTAGTAATAGTGAGGCCACATCAGGTGTCCTACAGTCAATGTGCTACTTTTGACAAGATAAAGACCCATATTTCAAAGATATTATTTTTTTAGGACATATCAATGCATTGACTTTGATGGGTGCTTTGTTACTGGATCTCCCATGATTTGTTTAAAGAGTCAAGGGCAGCAGAACCAGGAGAGGTTAATTCTTTTTTAAACCCTTCCCTGCTACTCTCCCTAAGCCAAACTGCCTCTAGTGGTACTAGAAATTATGAGCTCTGTGCCATATCTGTACTTCTTAGATATCTGGTATGGAAGGTTATACTGTCCCTTAACACTGATGTTCTGTTTATCTCCAATGGGTAATAACCTCTGATGGACCTTCTCAAGTCTTCTGCTAGTAGGCCTGGACTTCTGGGACAGCTGCCTGTGGAAAGCCAAGTGTGAGTGTGGGTTGTTGTTAAAATATGGGTTACCATGGTGTCTGACCCTAGCTGAGATAACAAGCCATGATGAACCCATAGTTCATAACCCAACACACCACAGGTTCTTATCAAGGGTTGTTCATGGCTAGCAATAGCTTTGGCTATTGGGTGGTACAGAAATTAAATAAATTAAAAGCACATTGAATGCAACACAAGCAGAGTTCTGTTGCCTCTCCCACAAGTATCAGTTCTTCATTTAGCACATTTTGATTACATATACATTATTATTTGACTCATATCTCCTATCTTACCTGTCAGTCCAGCAAGATACAATGCATGGATTTATGCAGGAGCCTTGCTCCAGATGTGCACAGCTGGTGGGGGGATTCTACAAGGCAAATTATTAGAGACTTCTTGGGCACAGTGAGGAAAGTAATCACATCTGAGCAACCTGCTGTGGAGTGGTGGCATGGAAACCAGCCTGAGCCCTAGAAGCTTTCTAGAGATTACGTGGAATAAACTGGTGGACTATGGCAATTAAAGTCCAATTTGTACCAGTATAAGCTTCATACATACTTTTTTCAGCTTATGCTTAAAAAATAAAAACCTTCTAGCATGGAGTAAGCTGATACAATTAAGTGAAGGCTGTGCTGAACCTTTCTCTCTGAAGTTCTACTTTATTGCATGCAGAGAGCTTTGTGGAGCAATAGCATTCAGAAAATGCAGCCCCCTTCAGGAGACTGAAATTGTCCAGTCCCAGATTCAGTCACCTCCGCCTGCATAATGAGCAGAAGAGCTCTGTGTTGTGTGTGAGTGAGAGTTCTGTTGACTGCACTGTGGTCAAATATGAGAAACAAAATGAGCAACTAGAGTGTTCCCAGAAATGTAATATGGAAGTGTGGATAGCAGCTGCAGTTACATTTATTTTGATAAATGAGATTTTCTTTGTGGATTAATCTTCTCTTTACAAGGTTGAAGTGAATTGTGCCTCAGTGCCATCATGATTTTAGATGAACAAATTAAAATTCTTTATTGAATCATTTATATTGGTCATTTTGTTTGAATTTGCAATCAAACTCTGTTTATGCATAATGTCAATGAATTGTTTTATTTTAGATGTGTGCCCTACACTATTGCCTGAGGTACAAGGGCAGCAAAAACACATCCATTTTTCATGGTTGTGGCTACTGTTTTTGTAACACCTCTGAAAGACAGAACACTGTTATTTTCCTTTTACACATCAAGAACTGAGGTTGCCACTTATAGTTATTTGCAAAGTCCACCTGCCCAGGCGATTGAACTCAGTCAAAAGATGACGTTAGGGCAATCAAGGCCTAATACATGCAGTGGACCAGGTTCATGTATTCATCCCCAGTATTCATCTTCACAAATTGTCTAGGTGTTACCATACTGTTCGAGTTGAATATTATTGTTTGATTAAAATAAATTGTGTGCATTATTGTAGGGCTAATTTTGCTGAGAATTTGCATTTTTAATTTTATGCTATGCCTAAGGAATTCAGGGTTACAAAGAAATATAGTTCAGTGGTTATAATGTTGACTTAGGAATGGACCAGGCTGGATGCAAATTTCTGTTCTGCCACAAAGCATTCACTGGTTGAGCTTTAGCCAGTCAATGTCTGTGAAGACAAAACTAGTGGAAAGGGAAAGAACTTTGTATACTGCCCTCAGCATCTTGGAGAATGGACACCAATTACATACAAAACCAATGTAAGAAATAACCAAACCATTCCAATTAAACACACACACACACACTCACCATCTCACATCACTTTGGACCCTTTGCAGAAAAAAGACACAACTGAGAAATAAGGTTCCCACCCTCAAATATCCATCTGGTTTAGAACAGGACAATTATGAAAAGACGATTTGTGAGTATCATCTATCTACAAATAAGTGTGAGAGATTCCATTATTGTGGCAAGTTCTGTGTTCTGCAGATGGTTATTTATTAGTATAGTTCAGTGGCTGGCTATAAAAAGAGATGGACATACAGTCTGAAGATGGCAGCCTGGGATTTTTCTGCAGCTTTCTTGCCTGTAGTCTTCCCCCACCCCCCACATTGATAAATAGTTAAAAGGCAATTAGAATGTTAATTTGTTGTGTTAATGTGCTACAGTGTGATGCAAAGGGAAGCCACATGGCCAAATGCAGTGAGCCAGTCAGTTTGAATTAACAGTTCAAGCTACCTGGGGAGTTCTCTGGGCCACTGGAGAAGAAAAAATAGAAAGAAACACAATCAGTGTGCTACAGAGGTTGACACTGAGAATGATGCAATCAGGCTTAAGTGTCCCTGAAGGACCAAAGCACTGAATAAAGATAAAACCCACACTCAACTCTTTCCCTTATCACTTGGATCACTGAGAAGGGAGGTATATTAATAGCTAAAGTGTCAATTTCACTCTGGGGCCTTCTATTTTTGGTTTCTGGATGCTGTTTGCTGTGCGATTTCCTCTGAGTTATGTAAGGAAGTTGGGTAAACACAGCAGAATATGATGTGCCTTCGGGACACAAATGGGTATTTTCTATTGCTGCCAGTGCAAAGAAATCCACTTAAGGAAGATGTCTCCAGCCTGGTACCCTCTAGATATTTTGGGCTTCAAAGTTCATCCACTGCAACTAGCATGGGCAATCATCAGGAAGACTGAGAGTTGGAGTCCGAGATATCTTGTTATCAGGTTGGGGGAAAATCAGACTTGAAAGAACAAGTGGCACCTGCAACGAAACATTGCAGTGTCAGATAATCCATTTCAAATATTCCACTCAGCCCACCATGTCCCCTTCCATAATGCACAATTTCTCTTTCCAGCTAGTTTTGATTTCTTCCAATCAGTCTGCATTCCATGGTTGTTGAGCATGCTCAGTTCTCTCTGAGCTGTTTCAGGGATGTCCCCACCTTCCATTTCAGTATATATGTGTGTATATATTTGTATATGTACTTCTGCAAAACAAGGGCTTATCCCAATCCTACTGCTACCTCCTCCTTGGCTTGAGCCATTTGGATATACTCTCACCTCAGTGTGTAAGCTGGTGTGGTATGGTAATTAGAGTGATGTAGTGGGGAGCTGGGAGATCCAGGTTCTAGGTCCCCCCTTGGCCATGAAGCTGATTGGGTAATGTTGGATCAATTATTCACTCTCAGCCCAGCCTACTTCACAGGGTTATTGTATGGATGAAATGAAGAGGAGGAAATTCGTATAAGCCACCTTGGACTCCTTGCAAGAGGAAAAAAGATGGAACATAAATACAACAACAATTTCTGAAAATGTATGAGTACTATTTACTAAAACGTCCACCATTCCAGAGCAAGATTTTTGTGTGATTGCATCTTCCCCCTCTTTCTCATCTATGTTTTGTTTTGTTTATTTATTTTGAAAGTTTTTATCTCTACTTCCTGTAAAAAAATGGCATTTTTGTCTGTCTACTTTAAACTTCAGCAATATTCATTCCTGGAATGTGGTCCTTGGGCAGTTATTCAAAATGGAATCCAGCCTTTAGCATGAAAGAGATTCAGTACTCCTGGTTTAGAATTATGCCACTTGCTCACACCATTTTCCAAAGTTCCTGTGATGGTTAATTTTTATCCATTATGCCTTCAGTGAGAATGTAGATCCTTCATTTAACAACCCTATACATATCCATGTAACAATAATCTTCCAACATGTAGTGATACATTTTAGTAGCAATTCTGAATCAGATATATCTGATACATGTCATGAAAGTACACATAAAAAGTCTGCATTATGTCAACTCCCTTCATATAAAGACCAATTTAAACACTAAGTTTACCCCAAAGGAATCTTGGTGAAAGCTCTCCATTAAGCCAGGCTATTTTTTAAAGTGAAGTGGGACAGCTTTAAAGCTTCAATTTACAAGAGTACAAGGTCTCTTGTGGCTATTTATCATCACTTAGGTGGGAACACACAGTGGAGAATGTGGCTATTAAGTACAGTGCTGTTCCAAAAGCCCACCTGCCCTTTCATTTCTTCCTCATTCCCCTGCAAAAAGAGCAGCTATATTTCTGTCTCATTCACAAGGATGTTGAGAATTTCGCCAAAGTTTCTCAGGATGCGGGTGATCAACACTTACTGTAAAAGGCAGCTGAAGGGTTTGTGTGCATGCTTTTTATCCCATTCTTTCCTTGCAGTCTCTTTGGCTGCTTGAGCTTTCTGAAAAACCTGCTATCAAAGCCTCTACTGGAGCTTTCTAGTGCTGCTTTTTATTGAGCACCTGAAAATTGAGTGAGGACATGGGCTTCTGCTTTAACTCTAGCAGACCTAAGCCTGAACTGCCTCACTTAGCTTTTAGGCACTCAGTAGGTGGCAAAACTGGAAAACCCCAAGGGAGGTCATCTGGGTTAAGTCTTCTGGGAGTCTTTTCAGAAAGTTCAAGCAGCAGGAGATGCTGCAAAGACAGAATCTGATAAAAACCATAAAACAAAGAGTACACATGAACCCTACAGCTGCTTCCTTATAGTAAGGAAATTCTGCATATTGGGCAGTTTTTCCACAATTCTTGTCTCTGTCACAATTTCTTGTCACTCTTCCCTCCATTGAATGACTGAAAAGAAATAAAAAATAGCACAGTAATAGTTCTGTATTATTAAGTTTCAAAACATTTGAAACTGTATGTTGTGAGAATGGATCTTTAAGGAACTTCTAATCTTTTACAAGTTATGAGATCCTCATGGGTTTTGGCAACTGCTTTTTAAAAAGTCATCTGGTCTCATTTTGGTGTTGTAAGCTGTCCATGGTGCTGAATATCAGCAAGCTGCTTAATAATATGAAATTTGACAGAGAGAATGAAATTTGGTTAAGCATTTTACTTAGATATCTTTCATTAATTTAATAAAAAGAAAATCACATCAAAGGAATATTTAGTTGATGGCTTTTGAGAGTGGTTTTTTTAAAGGTCTGGATGGGAAATCTATGTCAGAAAGTATGGAAAACCAACCAAATCTTTTAGTTCAAAACACAAAAGAATATTTTCTTGTGAAAGTATCTAAAGATAAAATTTATCCAGAAATGGCTCTGTTCTTAGACACACCTGCATGTTTTAAAAGCATTACTTTATTTTAGTTTAATTTCCCTTTACCATAGTGTAATTTATTCTGGTCTTATTTCATTTAACTACAATACCATGGTGTCTAAACGAATGAATTGTGAGACAGGAAGCTCTTGTTTCAAATCTCACCTCAGCCATGAACTGACAAGGTGGCAAATAGTTGATGGAGTCCATTTTGCAGTGAACGATTTCATATAATCTACTGGCTAACTCTTGAAGACAGCAGAACAAATTCAATATATTTCTGTGAAAGTCTGTAAATGTCATTTTGCTGTACCTTTTTTAGGCAATAGGCTGAGAAAGTGTTTACTGATTCACCCTTTTGCTGTTATTGCTTTCATTTCTCATTAGACAATGAAAACAGAGGTGAAGACAATATTAAACACACTTTCTAGAAAGGAAGCACCAAAGGCTGTGCTCTATCAGTAGGGCTCCTTATCCATTGCAGCTTTTATTCTGAGCCCATATAGGAGCTATTCATGGTGCTGTAGTGCATTCCCAAAACATGTCATGAAGCATTAGGGATGGCTCCTATAAAGCCCAGGCTAAATGCTATAATGGATAAGAAATTCTACTGACACAGGGGTCACCAACCTTCCTTGAAGGGAAGCTCCATTACACATAGGATTGCTGTGCAAGGAGAGTTGTAATTCTCAGCTTATAATGGCTTTGAGATACATCAGATCTCATCCTGGACAAAGAAGCACAGGCAATACTGTTCCAGCCCCTTCCTACCCACTGCACAGAACATGATGGTAGATTGAAATGGTAGCATATGGCATGGACTGCGTTAGTTGGCAGAATGTGTGTGTTTCGTGGTGGTGGTAGTGGACTACAGCAGGTCTTCTTAAAAGATTCCCGCATGTAGTAAATTTTCATATCGTGGTGGTGGTGGTGGTGGTGCTGGGGAGCATGCAAATAAAGATCCATACCTGCAACCCAAGGTAGAACAGTCTAGAATTCTGTCACTTCAGCATCTCATTACATTTGTGTAAGGTGCATACATCTTTAAGAGTTGATCTGTGGAATTTCTGATATTTAAGAGTGATTTCTCAGAGTTTACAGGAGGCATGTGTACATTGTACTTAGTATATACACCCCCAGGTACAAAACATAGAAGGATAATTCAGTGCCAAGGCTGCAAAGAATGTCAGATGAGAGTTCTGCCATTTGATTTAAATTCCATCAGTGCTATGTGTGCCAGAAATAACTATTTTGCTTACATTTTAGGTATTCCTTTATGCCAGGGGTCTCAAACTCGTGGCCCGCTGGCCAATTGCCAGGACGGGCAGGGCACGGGCGAGGGGCCCTGTGGCCTTCAAAGCGCCGGCAGCGCCCGGGCCGGCCTCCGGGAGCGACACAGGATGAGCGGACCACCACCGCTTGATGTGGCCAGCCTCACCCAGACTCTACTTCCAGCGGCCCCCAGGTAAGCTGAGTTTGAGACCCCTGCTTTATGCTGTTGCTGCTTCAAAATTCAGATTTTGTGTCAAGTTTTAGGTTCTTCTCAGCAGATTGTCTAGAATTACATTTTTAAATGTGAATATAACAAAATACTAAGATGTGCTTACTTGAACTGTATTTCTGGGTGCATTCTGTAATTTTCAAACCAATATAAATATAAAAATCCCATAGTCAGATCCAAACCGGGTCACACAAGGGTAATTTTTCTGCTGGGACCTGGTGTGTTTTTCAAACCCTGTCCTTAATTCTTCTGTATTGTGTGCATTTTCTGCTTCACCAGTTAGTCAGATGGTGTTGGCTCTAGGTCAAAGGATATGAAAAGATACCTCCTGCTGCCTTCTAGTAAGGTACAATTATTGCACTGATCTTTATGTAACTGAAGAAATTAAGGTAGAAAACAATTCAGATTCAAGGCCTTTTTAGAAGTTTTCTCAGGAACACTATGAAACACATGCATATATATTCAGTCAAATCATGTCAAGAATAAACCTTTAAAATTATGTTGGACTTGAAACAGGTTTTAAAGGAAGCTATTTATTATGAATTACTAACAAAAAGAGTATGGTATAAATGAGAGAAACTTGATGCAAGGTAGTTTAAAATGTTAAGGCTGTGATTGTTTGGTTTTGGCTATTGGGCGATTTAGAAAATAAATAAATAAATAAATAAAGCAAGCAAGCAAGCAAGCAAGCAAGCCATGGAGGCTGTCTCAGATACCTTAGAATACATCTCTTCCTCCCAGGGTGGAAAAAGAGGTCAGTCCTTGGAGAAGAAAATACAATGCTCCCTCTGCAGCCCCTGAAGAAAGATCCACATCACTTCAATTCTGGATTTTGGAGTTTTAGTGTTGGTAAACAAGTTCCCAATCATGTTAAAGTAGATGGGGTTCAGCAGGGCTAGGGATTTCTTGAAATTATCTGAGCTGAAGATTAGGAATGCTTTTTATGTTTTTACTCCAGAAACAGACTGACCTAATTCATTAGCACCAGCTCATCAGATATTTGGTACATCATTGTAAGTACTGATTGCTGTGTACCACTGATGGTCTAGGAAAGGCTTTAAATGTGACCTTGGTAATACCTGCTCAAGATTTCTGCATAGGGATGAGTGTTGACTTCAGTATCTAAAACTAATATTGGTTCTAATTCAATTTTCTTACACAGCCCATCATATGCACCAAGTTTAACAAACTTTTTTGAGATAGGAGCATATTGACCAGGAGTAATAAAACTTCAGAGGAAGGTGAAGAAAGTTTCTTGTGTGCTATTCAATGCCGACAGTGGCTGTTATTCATGATGGCTATCTTTTGCTCTTAGGATCAGAGTATGACTCTCAATGCCATTTTCTGGGGACCATGAAAAAAAGGTGCTATTACACTCAAGTCCTTTTGTGGACTTCTGCTTGTGTACTGTGGGAACAAAAGGATGGACTAGATAGACTTTTGATGGAATCCAGGATTTACTTATAATGACCTTTGCAGCAATTTCTGAATTCTAAACCCTGATTTGTATTCACTTTCAGATCTTGTAGTTATAGATATCACATCTATTGCTGTGCTGAGCTGATGGGAAAAGCAACCACACAAAGGAATAGATTTGATGTTGCTTCTTATCTCAGAAATGATGCTGTCAGCACTGGCTCCTTCTGGGAGCTTCCAGAGCAGGATAAACAGAAACGAAAGCTTGTGTCATATAAAGCAAGGAGATATGGCGAAGCAATAATTCCCCTTTGCTCTCAGCCCCTCATGACCTGCAATCTACATCATCACAGGCCCTTTGCTTCAGTATGTTTAGCAGTCACAATCAAAAGTACATATAGTATCAAAAGAAAATGTGTCACTGAGGTTGCACAGGGACAACATGCATCCATCTTTTGTGTTTCTAATTGGAGAAGTTACAGGTAGCTGTTGCTGTAAACTTCCCTTCCCTTTCCTTGTTTCCTTTTCTTTCTTTATAAAAATATCAGTTATATATTAGCCTTCAACACGATAAAAAGCCAAGAAAGAAAAAGTACATGCAGTGCTGCATCATTTATGCAAGCAGCCTGGAGGATATCCAAAATATCCAGATAATCACAGGGAATGAATAAATGAATGTCATCTAATCGGACTGCAGGCTTTAGTTTGTTTATTTGATAAATTAATCAATGAAAGTTTAAGCTGATAATGAGTTAGGGATTGTGAATCGGTGAGGGCAAATTTTAATCACTGCATCAGTGAGCTCCAGGAACTTTTCAGATGCTGTGGCAGAAGGGTTACAGGGGAGGGAGGGAGGGAGGGAGGGAGGGAAGGAAGGAAGGAAGGAAGGAAGGAAGGAAGGAAGGAAGGAAGGAAGGAAGGAAGGGCAGGGATGGGGAGCGCTTACATCCTTATATGCCCAGCCGCCCCCTGAGATCGGCGGGAGAGGCCCTTCTCCGGGAGCCCTCCATGGAAGAAGTTAGGAGGGTGGTTACTCGGAGGAGGGCTTTCTCAGCGGTGGCGCCTAAGTTATGGAATGCGCTCCCCAGAGAGGTCCGCCTGGCGCCGTCGTTATTTGTTTTTCGGCGCCAGGCAAAGACCTTTTTATTTAAGCAGTATTTTAAATGTTAATATTATTGAATTTTATTTGGCCAGGGCGGCTTGTTTTATAGTGTATATTTGTATTTTATTGTATATATTTTAAAATGTTATTTTAAATTTTTTGTTGTAAGCCGCCCCGAGGCTTCGGCGAATGGGGCGGCATAAAAATGTTTTAATAAATAAATAAATAAATAAAATCAAAGATTGGCTTTCATTCTACAACAGCCCATGGCTTTATGGAGATTTGTTTCCTCCTCCAACAATCCATGCTGTCCAGGTTCAGATGATATGACCAGCCAAGTCCAGGAGATGATTGCATCTAGCACAAGCAGCAATTTAAATAAGCTGTTGTGGCTTATGATTTTGCAGACACAGGATCACCTTGTAAGTTCCTCTTTCATCATACTGCATTTTTTCACATCATGCAAATGCTTGCTGAGATTGCAGAGGTTCTAGAGTGCAGGTGATGGACAGTTCACAGGAATGATGGAAGGGGCAGGGGAAATGATGCAGGTTCTTTTTTCATCGGCAAGCTGTAAGGAACAGAACTTTTGGAGATTTCTGAGTCTTTACTATTATATCTATTCACAAGCATGGCTCATGTCAAAATGTATGTAGATGGATAAGATGCAATTCTGCAATTACCTTATTCAACATCTGATGTTTTGACACGTGGGAAACTGGAATCTATTGTTGAAAAATCTTGATAGATACAGTTGGAATAAATAAGGTTCAGACACACATTGTATCTGGTCTTTATTTTTACTAGTATCCTTATTTCTGATGTTTCACAATGTCTTTTCATCACAGTTTGAAAAGAATATGAACACCTTGGATTAGATGGACTATTAGTATATACACACAGAGAGACACAAACTTCAGGTATATAGCCTGAAACTGCAGTCCTTTACAGTTGCTGCTTAAATTTAGTTCCAGTGTGTAGACCTGTATTCTTAGTTTTTTTTAATTAAAAGTGCCTACTCAATACCTCAGGATTCAGAAGAGAATCTCCAAGAACTGCAGAACTGCTCTAGTAGCCACATGTCACTGGGGACCAGAATTCTTAAAATAAGGATGCAATGAAGGTATCACAGCACGCTTGGGAAACCATAAGTCTTTAAAAGCAGTAAAATAATCCATCTTTAAGTTCAGTAACATTGAAATGTTACAGCACCACAGCACCTCACTCAGAGGGAGGGTTAGGAATGGCACACTAGGGCTTGAGCCCCACATCTTTCATTTGGAGCCCTGAACTTCTGGGAAGCCTTCTGCCCCACCACCCTGCTGTCCATGGGAACTTGCTTAAACAACAGTGCGGGCGTCCTAATTAATCTCTGTTGCATCTGATCAGCCTTGTGGCTTTTCCCCCACATGTGCTTCCCCTCCTGCTGACCTCCCCCAGTCTTCCCTCTTTATACCAGAGGATTTTTCTCTAAAATCAAATGCTTTCTTCTCCCCTATTCAAATTTTTAAAAAAATCTATGTACAGAGAATGGTGTCCTTAGCAGCCAGGGCACTTTAAAGAGGCACACAAAAGCATTTCTGCTGCTGCTGCTGCTACTACTACTGCTGTGTCCTGTGGGCCTGATCTGTGCATCTTTTTGATACCCAGCACTGCCCCTGATCTCACTTCAGAACAGACTTTAGTATCTTGCTAGAAATAGCAGGCAGTACATTTTGAAAACTGCATGCCCTCAAATAGTAGGCTTCTGTTGGAAATGAAAGAGGGAGTCATTCTCCACCTGAACATCTGGAGAGGGCAGCTTTGAGATAAGCCCCTCTGCCTCCCCATCTCAATATCTGGAGGCCCAGTTTCCCAGGGCCCATCATCCCCATCTGAAGAGTCTGAATCTCCTTGACCTTGAAATTTACAAGAACAACTGCCTCTTTCTTTTCCAACTGCTGGAGACCTGAGCGAGTTAGAAAATTTAACTTCCGTGTGTGTCTGTATGTGTGGGAAGAGAGGAATTCCCCATTTGCAGACCATCTGGAATTATGGGATTTGCAGTCCCACATCAGGTTGGTTGAAGGCTAAACTGCTCCTTCAGCTAACCAGAGATTTCAGATCATCACATTCCCTTTCTCTAATAAATGAGTGATTGATCTACCAATCTTATTACTCTTGGTAATAGAAACCTCTGTGGGATTGATTTGTTTAGGAAGCATTTTAAAAAGCAAACATTTGTTTCTTGTGGTCAGTTTTTCAGGGGCAAAGTATTAGATATCTGTGAGAGCTATGAAAGGTGAATGTTGAATAACAATTCTGTTTTCCAGCCAGTGCTCAGGCAAGTCATCACACTTATATGCATATCCCTGTATAAACAGCAATGCCTTGACAGTGACATGCAATTAGACAAAGAGGGAAATTGTCCAGCAATAACAAGACTATCCTCTTCCTCTGCCTCCCTGCCTCTGCTCTCTTGTGGTGGCTATAGATTTAGACTGTGAAATAAAACTTTAATTCTTATAAAGCCCTGAAACAGACACAGGAGGGGCAAATATTTATTCTGCTACTGACCTTCTCCAGCAAATAGTGCATTACACTGTTATGGGGCTTACAGTTCCGTACTTCAGGGAAGTGAGAAATCATTTAAAAAAGGGTGAGAAAGGGTTGTAGGGAAACAACAGAATGCTCTGGGGGACTATAATGAATTCTGCAAATGGCTGCAGTCTGAAAAGCCATTATCACAGTGAATATGGCTAAATAAAACCCTTGGATTTTTAGAGCAACATCTGTCCAAACAAAGACAACCTTTCCCTCACTCTGATGCCAACATTCTTGTCAAGTCTACCCAGCTGGGAGTGGGGGGTGGGGAAAGTACATGCCTCGCTTTAGTTGCAGACATGCCCAGCATCTGATTCTACACATACAATCCTTGTTGCCAGGTTGGGACTGAGTATGCTGCAGTGAGCACCTGCCCAGACAGCTCTGAGAGCACATCTCACCTTTCAGGGCATGGGTCCTCAAACTACGGCCAGGGGTCGGATCTGGCCTGCCATGCCCATTTATCTGGCCAGCCATGCCCATTTGGACCCACAGCACACGCGCCTGGGCCCATGCATGGGCTCGCCACCACCCACCTCACCCCGTGCATGGGGAGGCAGCAGTTTGCTCACTCGGAGAAAACGATCTCCAAGCGAGCAAGCCACTGCCTTGTGTGCCTGCCTCGCAGCACATGCCTGCCCCTGCCTCGCCTCTCCTCGCTGCATGCATGCGCCTGCCTGCACCTTGCCTCCCCTCACCACCCCCGTGCTGGCCTGCGCACACTGCCGCCACCACCTTTCTGGCCCGCACCCAGCACTGGCAGCTTTCAACTGGCCCCCTGGTGGAAAAGTTTGAGGACCCTTGTTTTAGGGTATGGCGGTGGGCCCTGCATTCATATCCTCTTCTCCCCACTCTATGCCAAGGCAGTCCCTCTGCCCATGCCTCAGCAGCCCTTCTGCTGACAAGATGCTTGGATGCTGATTCTCGTGTCCATGACCCAGTCTCAGAGTTTGCATTTTGTATGCTGAAAGTCCCAGGGGGAATTGTTGGCACTGCTGGATCCATTCTGCCTTTACACTCTCAGAGCGCTATTACACCAGGAGACATGGTCACTGTACTTTGATAGTGCAGTTTGGTCCCATGTCTCCTTCAAGGAGCTCAACAAGGCAGCACACATTGTTCCTCCCATTTTTATCCTCACAAGAGCCTTGTCATATAGATTAGGCCCATAGGTAGTGACTGGACCAACAGTCCAGTGTGGGTTTGAACCTGGGCTTCCTGGGTTCTATACTCTCACCATAGGAGGGGAGCCACTATAAGCCTGAGGGGTGAATCCAGTTTCAGAGAATTTGTTGGGACTATATTCCAGGGGTGGGTGGGGACAAAGACAAAGAAGTGAGGACAAATGACAATCAATACCTGCTTAAAGCTCTTTCCAGCCAGTAACTTGGCTTAGTGGGAGGCTGGAACCTCTTAGAATGGGTAAAAATGTCAACAGAGCTGGGAAACCAGCAGTGGATGGGAGGTTCCCAGCAGTGGATGGGAGGCTGGGGGCCAGAGGAAGAAGGCATGGCCTTCTGGGAGCCCTGTGGGGCTAGATTTGGCCCAAGGTTTCCAACCCCAGCTCTATCCCCTACTTCATACTGGCCCCCATGGCCTAACCTAGTCTAAGAGTCCTCTGTTATTCTTCAGCCTTGCTCTACAGCCATCTAATCCATCTGCTCTAGCTTCCTACTCCCTTTAATGTAATGTCAGAGTATCTGTCAACAGAACATAGAGTTTCTGTTTTTAACATTAAGGCCACTTGACAGAGTGTCTTAGGCTGACATTTTCATTCTTTAGTCAAGCAATCCTTTGAACACTTTATCCTCACTCTGTTAGCAGCTGACAGTGCAATTGTGAAACATTGTGGAGAACGAACATGAGAGAGACAATGGTAGCATAACAGGAGGTGGCAAAGACAGGTGAGCAGAAAGGAAAATGCCAGTCTAAACACCAAGATGCTTCATTTGGGCTTGTGTGCACTGTGGCTCAAACTTGCTCAGCCTGGGTTCCCAGGGCCTGGGCCACTTTTGCCTATAACCAGATGGGCAGTTGACATTTGCTTTGATGGTGATGGAACAGTGTCCTCTACTGTGCCTGAGCACAGAAAACTAACTTAGGGTATCAGGAAAGATTGCATGGCACATGCAGCTCTCTGTGTAGAGATTAATGGTTGGGGTGGGGCTCAGAAGTAGTACTGATGCTGCTTTTCTCCACTGTTTGCTGCCTGTGGTGGCTTCACTCTGGCTTAATGGTAGGGCTGGCCCTGGCAGCTGCTAGGTTCCTTATTTGGAGCACTCTTGCTTTAGAGGCTCCTTGCTAGCCAGCTCATTTTCAGTGCCCACCCTGGTGTCTCTGCAGTTTTATCTGTGTCCTGTCTTTCTGGCCTTTCTGAGCATGCACTTTGTACCTGAGCTCTGCCTACCTCCTGAAACTGGGATCATAATAGTCAGGACCTCTTGCTCTTTCCCACTGAAGCAACCTGAACCAGGTCTTGCATCTGTAATGCACCATATTAGGGTACAACCCTATGCATGTTCAGACAGAGAAAGGGCTGTGCATGGCTGTCCTTTTTTCCAGTCTAAGTATGTATAGAGTTGCACCTTGACAAAGCCATGCAGGTCTGTATCTGGTCAGTGACCAGACAAGATAAAAAAAAAGATATAACTATCATAAATAGAGACTTACAAAACATAATTTAATTGTGCACTTAATAAAAACATGTTTTCCATGTCATGTTTTAATTACGGTTGTGTTTTTAATCTGTATTTCTGTGTTAGTGACTTGGAGTGCCATTCTCAGGAAGGCCGGGTCTCTGTTAAATGAACACCCAAATAATTAAGCACAACACAGACCCAAGGCGATTTCACAATGACTAGCAAAATGTTTTAATTATGTTTGTGTTTTTAATCTGTATTTCTGTGTTAGTGACTTGGAGTGCCATTCTCAGGAAGGCTGGGTCTCTGTTAAATGAACACCCAAATAATTAAGCACGACACAGACCCAAGGCGATTTCACAACGACTAGCAAAATGTTAAGGCTTTGGGGCTAACTAAATAAAAGGGCTTTGAGGCTAACTAAACATTTGGGGTTTGGGGATCATTACACATTGCATGCCAGTGCATGCACAAAGTGTCAAAGGCAGGAATTTGCAGTGTAGGAAGGAATCCTTCATCCTTTTCCACCTACCACTTCTCTACTCCAAATCACTGTTCCATGAGCAGCTATAGTCTGATAGAATTCCTGATGAAAACTGAAGCAATAACAGCATTCAGTGATCCCCCAGCACATTCCAAACATACCATGTGGGGGGCTCATGAAAGTTTTTCAAGTGATCTGTATTTGATGATGCCTAGTTTTGCTAGACCCATCCCAACATTGGATGCAAATGGTTAGATGCTTTTTTTCTTTTTGTGGTGTTGTGCCAGCAGAAGGGAATAGTTTTCCCCTTCCCTGCTGCAGCCCCCTACATGCTCCCCCCATCTGTTCCAGATAACTGGGGGACTCTCTGGAGCAGATTTTGGGCATCACATGGGGGCAAGAAGAGGAGAGGGCTAAGTAGTATCATTACATGAGCAGCAACTGTATTGTGTGAAGATTGGATCCAAGCCACAGATACCAAACTGCTGACAGGTTGCAATTGGGGAATGTACACACACACACGTGTGTGTGTGTGTGTGTGTGTGTGTGTGTGTGCATGTGTGAACGCATGTGTGAAAGCATGCACATGAACACCCTGCTAAGCCTTAATAAGTATCAAATGAGGGAAATGTCTGTGCAGGAAAAAGTGGCTACATTTCCTGATGCTGCTGCTTGACAGTTTGAAGGCATCCGTGTGAGTGGCTCACAAACCTCCTCTCTAGTGGCTTCCCTGGGACCACCTGGTGGCAATGTCACAGTTGTTGCACTGGGCAGATGATCATCTCCATAATGATGCCGTTCATGGCTAATTTTCCAAGATTGAAAATGAACTGTAGCCGCTGCGGCTTCAACCTTTGCCGCATAGCAACGAGAGCAGAAAGTCAATTAATTACCTTCTTGCTGGAATCCAGAGGCCCTTTCATCCTCAGCTCAGTCGAGTGTGTAATGGAAAAAGGGAGAGAAACAGACTGTATCTGGCCAATAGGGAATTGAATGACAAAGTGAAAGATGAGCACTGGGGAGAAAGAAACAGGAGGGCTGTGGCGGGGGGTGAGAGAAAACCTGGTTCTATGAGTTAATTTTGTGTGTTGGGGAGGAAACTGCTACTGATGACATGGTTGTCTTCTTCTCACAATGTATTCTAGTCTCTTTTTAGGGACTGTTTTTTCGCCTAGTGCTCACCATGAAATGTCAAAAGACTCATCCTTGCATGTCCTCAGTATGGTCCCCCAGTGGAGATTGCCATGTGACAGCTTATCCTAGCCCAGAAGACATTGTGTTTCACGGGCCTTCCAGCCACCTTACTGGTGTCTTTGGCGTCCCAGGCTTCTCCCATGACTCAGTCCTTTGAGGAGCTGCCATCACTCATCTTCCCACGCTTCACATCCATCTCTAGACCAACTTCTCTCTCTGCCCATGTCCATCCTTTTGCTGTTTTGTTAAACTCTTAGAATCCAGCAAAGAATCCAAAATGGCCCACAAAAGTAATCAATAAAAGCAAGCAAAGCAAAGCAAGAACAAGAACGTATGCATTTTAGAAGCAGGTCTGAAGCACTGACCATGATAAATGCAACATCTACATTTGTTTCTCAGATGAGTAACTTGCCCCTTTCCCCTAATGCTTAAGGGAACACTGTTTCATTTGTTTTCTTGACCATAGTCCTGAAATCTTTGCCACTATTGTTCCTATTTTTCAGATGAGCTAAGTAAGGGGACCTGGTCAAAGCTACCTAGGGTGACGGCATCATGGAACTCGTACCTGAATACAGGTCCCTCACATCCAGTTATCAAGTCATAAGGCAACACTAAACTCCAGATAGCCACTTGAGACCTCCTGGTGGATATGTGGGATCATTATGGGTAACCTCATATTAAATTCTGCCTCTTTTTTGCAGTACGATCAATAAAAATGCATCGTATGTAGTAGTGAGCTTGTATAAGTTTTTATAGTTTCCAGGTATAGAAAATTGATATGTTTTATTTATTTATTTAAAGTTTTTATATGCCA
Source organism: Varanus komodoensis (assembly GCF_004798865.1). NCBI lineage: Eukaryota > Metazoa > Chordata > Lepidosauria > Squamata > Varanidae > Varanus > Varanus komodoensis. Next base: position 7,582,866 of record NW_025335889.1, read on the forward strand.
TCCCCTTGCTACATAGGCTTGGGACGGCTCACAGAAATAAATAAATAAAACAATTACAATTACAATTAAAACCTGGAAACACACTGGTTGCATAATTAAAATCTATAAATATTAAACATTACTAAAATACTGTTTGAATAAAAAGGTCTTCGCCTGGTGCTGAAAAACAAATAACGATGGTGCCAGGCGGACCTCTCTGGGGAGCGCATTCCACAGATGGGGCGCCACCACAGAGAAAGTCCTCCTCCAGATACTTTGCTTCCTGATATCTCTTACAAAGGCTCCCGGAGGAGAGCCTCTGCTGCCGATCTCAAGGGGCGGGAGGGCAAGTATGGCCGCAGATGTTCCTTTAGGTATTCGGGTCCTAAGCCGTTAAGGACTTTATAAGTGATGACCAACACCTTGAATTGAGCACAGACTACAATGGGAAGCCAGAAGCCAGCTCTACCAAGCTGGTAGAGGACTGGGGTTATATGAGAATAACGCCCAGTCCTTGTCAGCAACCTGACTGCTCTATTTTGCATCATCTGAAGTATAAGGGTCAAGTGGGTATGTCAGTTTTATGTCAGTTTATACATGCTTTAATGGATTGGATAAAGGCCTCATTTAACTTGTGTGTACTATCCTATAAATTTAGAGGCTTTTCTACTGTATTTAAGCACATTGGCTTAAATTGGTCTCTACTCACTTTTTAAAATTGTCATGGCATCAGCTGGGAGTGCTGGTTCAGTGCTGCACAGGTGTTTGAGGCAACCTGCCATGGAATGGTGGCTTCAGATCGTTGAATGGCAGTGATGTGTCCTCATAGATGGCATGTATCCCATGTTATCGCCTGCTTTTTCTGCATAAGGCATCTCCCATTTTTTCTCACACCAGAATAAATTCTCTCCAATTAAGGGTCAAGTGGGTAAGAGCTGTTTTCAAAAACCAGTATAAGGAGTTTCTGTGATCAGTTGGATGTAGATGAAACTTCACCAGATCTAGGTCTCTTCTCCAATAGGGATAACTGGTTTCTACAGATAGTTTAATGTAACAGATAAACTAATGTTTATTTATTGGGCAATCTGGTGATTTAACTGGCTTCTCATTGCGTGTGTGTGTGTGTGTGTGTGTGTGTGTGAGAGAGAGAGAGAGAGAGAGAGTCTA